>NC_034179.2:48219439-48534793 GCF_002021735.2 Oncorhynchus kisutch
CATGGGTGTGGCAGATGACGTCTTTATAAAGACATCAGTGTACAAGAAATAACAAATGGGTATCTCACAACAGAACACTTCAACTGGAATGACACTCAGTCACGGTTTGCACAAAAATAACGGTGTGCAAACTACGCCCCCAAATATTCTAATGAGCCCCAGCCCCAGCCTCTAGGTGCTGGCTTGGGGTGGTCTGGCCCATGTCGGGTTTGGTGTGGGCTGGCCTATGTTTGTGATGTGAGGTTGTTCCCAGGTGCAGAGAATAGACCAGACAAGGAATCAGTGGTTAAGGATAAACATAAATACTTTACTGAGAACGGTAGCAGCAGGATCACAGTACACTAGAAAACACAAACACTAAGTCTCGAAACACACTCAGGAAACGAACACACATGGTAAACAATTTAAGCTTCTGCAAAGGACAACAGAACTGAACTGAACAAACCAGAACTGACACTCGAACGGTCTAGTGGACGAGTTCGGCAGTGTGTTTTGAGCATATTTGCCCAGACGAGGAACTTGATCCAGTTGCTCGCCTGGGTGAGACGAAACACAGCAGAGGAACTTCTCCAACTCCTGGTTGGCCCGTTCCGTTATCCCATTAGACTCTGGGTGAAACCCAGAGGAAGACTCATTGACGCCCCCAACAGGGAGCAGAAGCTTTCAAATACCGTGCGACGAACTGTGGCCCACGATCCGAGACAATGTCCTGGGAAGTCTGTGTATTTGAAAGACATGGGTAATCATGAGATCAGCGGTCTCCTTCACTGAGGGCAACTTGGGTAAGGTGATGAAATGGGCAGCCTTGGAAACTGATCGACAACAACCAGGATAGTGGTAAGCCCTTGGGATGGGGGTAATTCTGTGATAAAGTCTACGGACAAGTGGGACCAGGACTGGCTGGGGATGGGCAGAGGTTGGAGCAATCCAGCCGGTCGCTGTCATGAGGACTTGCTTTGGGCACAGGTGGAGCAGGCTGTAACGAAGGATCTCACATCCTCAATCATGTTGGGCCAACAGAATCTCCGCCTCAGGAACTCCAGTGTCCGATTAACCCTTGGATGCCCAGTTAATTTCAGAGGAGTGTCTCCATTGTAGTACCCGGGAACGGGCTGATCGCGGAACATAAAGTCTGTAGTGAGACCCAGCCGGGGTCAGGTTCTCGGGTCTGGGCTTGTCGGACAGTGGTATCAATACTCCATATCATGGGGGCCACAATGCGGGAGCTGGGGATAATGGGCTCGCAGTCCCTCTCCTCATTAGAGACATTGTGTTGGCGGGACAGGGTGTCTGCTTTCTAATTATTTTATCCCGGGCAATAGGCTAGTGCGAAGTTGAACCTGTTAAAGAACAGAGCCCACCTAGCCTGGCAAGTGTTCAACCTCTTGGCTTCTTGAATGGAGACCAAGTTCTTATGGTCCGTCCAGATCACAAAAGGATGAGGTGTCCCTCCAACCAGTGTCTCCACCCCTCAAGGCACACTTAAAACTGCCAAGAACTCCCGGTTGCCTACATCGTTGTTGCGTTCCGCTGCGAGAACCACTTGGAGAGATAGGCCAGGTTCTTGTCCCACTCGTTCCGCTGTAAAAGGACCGCCCCTGCTCCGGTGTCTGAGGCATTCACCTCTACCCAGAAGTGACGGGTGGAGGTAGGATCCGGATGGACAAGGATGGCGTCCGGAGATTAAACATCCCTTAAGCTTCCCAAATGCCCTGTCAGCCTCGCGGGTCCAGCAAGAATGGTTCTGGGACATGCGGGTTAGGGCCACGAGGTGCTTCCCCGCATAAAAGTTGCATATAAAACGTCAAAACGTCCGTAAAACCACTGGACTTGTTTAAGTGAGCGGGATGGGGGACAGTCTTGTGACCGCCCTCACCTATACGGGGTCAAGCAGTCTTCCATTCATCTCGCTCCCTGATTCTCACCAGATTGTAAGCGTTGCGGAGGTCCAGTTTGGGGAAGAATTGGGCCCAATGGGCAAACTCCAAGACGGCAGACATCAGAGGCAACGATTCTTAATTGTAATCCTGTTCAGCCCGCTGTAATTGATGCAGGGACACAGGACTCCATCCTTCTTTCCCACAAAAGAAGAAACCTTCACTAGCTGAGGATGTAGAGGAGTGAATGAAACCTGCCTCCAGCGACTCCCGGATGTAATTGTCCATGACTGCTGCTTCAGGGGTCAAGAGGGAGTACAGACGGCCCTGGGGAGGGGTGGAGCCGGGTAGGAGTTCTATGGTACAGTAGTATGGACGATGAGGAGGGAGGGTGGCGGATTGCCTCTTACTGAAGGCCTCCCGGAGGTCAACGTACTCAGGAGGGAGAGCGGAAAAGTCTTGGTCTTCAGTGGATGCCAGGGAACAAGGTGAGACACTTGGTGGGGGCTTTTAGGCATTTAGTCTGGAAGTTCTTACCCCAGTCTAGTAGGTGTCCTGTGGACCAAGAGAATAGTGGGTTGTAGCACTAGCCCGGGGTACCCTAGGATAAGGGGGTTCTCGGGAGCAGTGATCAAAAGAAAACTAAGAGTCTGAGTGGTTCACCCCAACCTGCAGTAGAATGAGCTTGGTCTGATATTCCACCTGGCCGGAGCCGATGCTGCGTCCATTGAGGGCTTGAACCTGCAGAGGAATGGGACATTTGCAATTCTCTGGTGAAGCCCCAGAGTCCACGAAGGCTTGAATGTGGTGCTGACGGTTGTCCCAATGGAGGGTTGCGGGTAGTGTCAGAGGGTGACTGGGTACCTGGGATGTAACTGCACAGCTCGTCAGGGTCTCCCCTTGTCCTGGCGAGCCTGGTGTTTCCCATCAACTCTGGGCATGTAAAACGGAGATGGCCGAGACCTCCGCAGTAGAGGCAGCAGCCGTTGCTCATGCGCCGGTCACATTCCTGCGGGCTCAGACGTGTGCGTCCCAGCTGCCTGAGCTCCTTAATTCTGGGCTCGGGGGGGGGGGCTTGGGGTGCTCCGGGAACCGGTGGTGGTGTCAAAGGCGCTGTCTTTCACGTTCTCAGATGCGGTTGTAAATCCTGATGGCCAGCTTTATCAGGGAATCGAGGTCCTCTCTCAATGGCGAAGTCAGCCACTGGGCTGGCCCCTTGGCGGAGGTTGAACAGTCGGCTTGCCGCTTATCGTCTGCTGACTGGGTGGTTGAAGACTCGTCGCAGCTTGGCAGTGAAGGCTAATGTGGAGCTGCAGGATGGTGGCTGCTGTTCTCACACCTCCATTGCCCACGCCGGGGCCTTACCTGAGAGTAGAGAGATGATATAGGCTATCATGGCCCGATTGGTGTGGAACGAGGAGGACTGTAGCTCGAACACCAGAGCGCACTGAGTGAGGAACCCCTTGCATCCTCCAGGGTGGCCGTCATACTGCTCGGGGGCTGGGATCTTGGGTTCCCGGACAGCTTCCCTGGAGGAACTATGGCGACGCCTGTAGCACTGGGTGATGA
This sequence comes from Oncorhynchus kisutch, assembly GCF_002021735.2. NCBI lineage: Eukaryota > Metazoa > Chordata > Actinopteri > Salmoniformes > Salmonidae > Oncorhynchus > Oncorhynchus kisutch. The sequence continues at coordinate 48,222,886 of NC_034179.2, forward strand.
GACTTGGGCATTGGCTCCTCCTGGGTTGGGGTTGGGCCGTGGTTGGACAAAATCGGTAAGTGTCCAGAGGGTCTCTGATATTTGGGAGAGTTGTTCTTGCTGCCGCAACAGTAGTTCTCCTTGGTGGGTTATAGCATTCTGGATCTGGGTGATCTCTGCTGGGTCCATGTTGAGGCAGAAGCTTGCTGTGACGTAGTGAGGTTGGACCCAGGTGCAGAGAAGAGACCAGATGCAGAATCAGCGGTTAAGGGTAAACATGAATACTTTAGGATCAAAGTACACTAGAAAAACAACACACACTAAGTCTCGAAACCTCACCCAGTAAACGACCGCACACGGTATACAATTCAAACTTCTGCAAAGGGCAACAGAAAACACACCCCTTTTAACATGGAAATCATAACGAGTAAATAGGACACACCTGAGTGATGTTAATGTCTCTAGGACGGTATCTGCAGCCCTCTCGTGACAGGTGGAACCACGACAGTGTTGGGCTTGGTGTGGGCTGGCCCATGTCGGGCTAGCCCGAGTTGGGCTGGTGTAGGCTAGAATGTGTTTGGCTTGGTGTGGGCTAGCCCGTGCTCACCTTGGCCACCGAATACCCACATGGGGCCAACGGGGTCATGTTTTCTGGGTATACACAGTATGTCTGTACTTTAGCCCTACTGCCAGCACCAAGATGGCCAACTGATGTGCCAGAATGTGATCATTAGGGTGTCCTAATGCTCGCTGAGGTTAATTGACCTAATGTGCTACATCTTCCAAATATGTCACCTGACTGCCTGATAAGAGGCAGAGGGGTGACATACACAGACAGACATTTCCATCAATACTGATAATATATCAATACTAGCTTTAAACTACTAATACTAGCTTCAAAAATCAAAATTTTAGTCTCATCTAACCAGAGTACCTTCTTCCATATGTTTGGGGAGTCTCCCACATGCCTTTTGGAGAACACCAAACGTGTTTGCTTATTTTTTTCTTTAAGCAAATGCCTTTTTCTGGCCACTCTTCCGTAAAGCCCAGCTCTGTGGTGTGTACGGCTTAAAGTGGTCCTATGGACAGATACTCCAATCTCCACTGTGGAGCTTTGCAGCTCCTTCAGGGTTATCTTTGGTCTCTTTGTTGCCTCTATGATTAATGCCCTCCTTGCCTGGTCCATGAGTTTTGGTGGGCGGCCCTCTCTTGGCAGGTTTGTTGTGGTGCCATGTTCTTTCCATTTTTTATAATGGATTTAATGGTGCTCCGTGGGATGTTCAAAGTTTCAGATATTTTTTTTATAACCCAACCCTGATCTGTACTTCTCCACAACTTTGTCCCTGACCTGTTTAGAAAGCTCCTTGTTCTTCATGGTGCCGCTTGCTTGGTGGTGCCCTGTGCTTAGTGGTGTTGCAGACTATGCGGCCTTTCAGAACAGGTGTATACATACGGAGATCATGTGACAGATAAATAAAGTCCACCTGTGTGCAATCTAACTAATTATGTGACTTCTGAAGGTAATTGGTAGAACCAGATCTAATTTAGGAGCTTCATATCAAAGGGGTGAATACATATGCACGCACCACTTTTCTGTTTTTTGGTTGTTGTTTTTTTTCATTTCACTTCACCAATTTGGACTATTTTGTGTATGTCTATTACACGAATATTATATATTCAAATTATATATTATATTATATATTTAAATTACAGGTTGTAATGCAACAAAATAGTAAAAATGCCAAGGAGGTTGAATACTTTTGCAAGGCACTGTATTGCATGTCTTCTTTGTCTCCCTCTCTGCCCTCTCTTAATCTCTCTCCCATCCTCTGTCTCTCTCCATCTCTTGCTCTCTGTCAGTCTCATCTTTCAGTCTGTTTGTATCTGTCAGGTCTGAAAAAATGTGTATAATGCAATTAAACGCTTTGGGAGCATTATACCAGTGTACAGTTTTACTTTTTGTTTTTCGTTGTCCTCTCTGATCCAGCACCTGGGGCACGTTTTTAATTGATGTGTGCATACCGCTCAATTATTTATATCTAAAGGTCTGCAAAAATGTGTATAATGCAACTAAACGCTTTGGGAGCATTATACCAGTGTACAGATTTACTTTTTGTTTTACGTTGTCCTCTCTGATCCAGCACCTGGGACAAGTTGTTGTGTGTGCATACCGCTCAATTATTTATATCTACACTAGATGACTAACAGAGGGCGCTGTTTTGAAACCACTGCGCCTCGATCTTGCCACTCACCCACCGTTGTAAAAAATATTTTGAAAGCCATAGAAATGCATTTAATGTCTACATTTGTTTTTGACACATTTATTATATTACAGACATCTTAATAATGCATATTTTTTATTATATGAGAGCTAAACATAAAAATAGAATATATAAAAACATTTCCGAGTACGTTTTGGAAAGCAATAATGTTACTGTCCTACAATACAACAAAACAATACTTAAATACTTGTAATTTTGTCCTTTAATTGAAATACTGTAGAATCCATTAATTCCTACAGAGCCTCACAGTGGAGGTTTTAAAATACCCACAAAACCTAGAGATTAAACAGGGAAATGACTTCAATCGTTTTTCCACCATTTATTTTTCCCATAGGGAAAACATTTAAAAAAAACATAAAATAAGGGCTGTGTATCGTGTAGGCTTACCCTGGTGTGACGTTTTGAGAACCATGTAAATCTCTCTTGGACAACGTGACTTTTATCAATATATTCAGCTCAATTTACTCTCAGATTCAAATAATGCTAATTAGCATCAAAATAGACATCATGAAAAACAAAAAATCCCTGCAAGCTCCTGCACGTCATCTCAAGCTGACACTTTTGCTAACAGGTATTGTGTACATTTTTAAACTTGCACAAGATAGATCACGGAATTGTCCTTTTGAAGAAATGTAGCCAATTTAATAATTATTACATTTAGCTAACATTACAGTTAATCCAGAGATTCTTACCATTGTCTCTCGATTCGTCAGTCTCGTCCTGGCATTTGTTGTTCTTTATGATAGCCACACTAGCAGCTAATTAGCATTTCATTTTTGGGGGGGGGGTAAATACAAGCGGATATATTAATAAAGTCACCTCTATACCAAACACATACAATTATCTGTAAGGTCCCTCAGTCGAGCAATTTCAAACACAGATTCAACCACAAAGACCAGGGAGGTTTTACAATGCCTCGCAAAGAAGGAAACCTATAAGTAGTAAAAAACAAAAAAGCAGACATTGAATATCCGTTTGTGCATGGTGAAGTTATCAATTACACTTTGGATGGTGTATCAATACACCCAGTCACTACAAAGATACAGGCGTCCTTCCTTACTCAGATGCCTTAGAGGACGAAAACCGCTCAGGGATTTCACAATGAGGCGAATGGTGACTATAAAATAGTTATAGAGTTTTTAATTTAACTTTATTTAACCCTTATTTTACCAGGTAAGTTGACTGAGAACACATTCTCATTTACAGCAACGACCTAGGTCATAGTTACAGGGGAGAGGAAGGGGATGAATGAGCCAATTGAAAGCTGAGAATGATTAGGTGGCCATGATGGTATGAGGGCCAGATTGGGAATTTATCCAGGACATTGGGGTTAACGCCCCCACTCTTACGATAAGTGCCATGGGATCTTTAGTGACCACAGAGAGTCAGGACACATGTTTAACGTCTCATCCGAAAGACAGCCCTCTATGTTCCCAATCACTGCCCTGGGAAATTGGGATATTTTCTTAGACCAGAGGAAAAAGTGCCTCCTACGGGCACTCCAACACCACTTCCAGCAGCATCCGGTCTCCCATCCAAGGACCAACCCTGCTTAGCTTCAGAGGCAAGCCAGCAGTGGCTGTAATAGGAGAAAACTGAGGCTGGATAAACAACATTGCATTTACTCCCCAATACTAACCTAATTGACAGTGAAAAGAAGAAACCTGTACAATATACAGTTGAAGTCGGAAGTTTACATATACCTTAGCCATTCAAACTCAGTTTTTCACAATTCCTGACATTTAATCCTAGTAAAAATTCCCTGTCTTAGGTCAGTTAGGATCACCATTTTATTTTAAGAATGTGAAATGTCAGAATAATAGCAGAGAGAAGAATTTTTTTCTGCTTTTATTTCTTTCATCACATTCCCAGTGGGTCAGAAGTTTACATACACTCAATTAGCATTTGGTAGCGTTGCGTTTAAATTGTTTCACTTGGGTTAAATGTGTCGGGTAGCCTTCCACAAGCTTCCCACAATATGTTGGGTGAATTTTGGCCCATTCCTCCTGACAGAGCTGGTGTAACTGAGTCAGGTTTGTAGGCCTCCTTGCTCGCACATGCTTTTTCAGTTCTGCACACACATTTTCTATAGGATTGAGGTCAGGTCTTGTGATGGCCCACCAATACCTTGACTTTGTTGTCCTTAAGCCATTTTGCCACAAGTTTGGAAGTAATTCTTGGGGTCAATGTCCATTTGGAAGACCCATTTGCAACCAAGCTTTAACTTCCCGACTATTGTCTTGAGAAGTTGCTTCAATATTTTGTGAAGTGCACCAGTCCCTCCTGCAGCAAAGCACCCCCACAGTATGATGCTGCCACCTCGTGCTTCACGGTTGGGATGCTGTTCTTCGGCTTGCAAGCCTCCCCCTTTTTCCTCCAAATATAACGATGGTCATTATGGCCAAACAGTTCTATTTTTGTTTCATCAGACGAGAGGACATTTCTCCAAAAAGTACGATCTTTGTCCCCATGTGCAGTTGCAAACTGTAGTCTGGCTTTTTTATGGCGGTTTTGGAGCAGTGGCTTCTTCCTTGCTGAGCGGCCTTTCAGGTTGTGTCGATATAGGACTAGTTTTACTGTGGATATAGATACTTTTGTAACTGTTTCCTCCAGCATCTTCACAAGGTCCTTTGCTGTTGTTCTGGGATTGATGTGCACTTTTCACACCAAACTACGTTCATCTCTAGGAGACAGAACCCGCCTCCTTCCTGAACTGTATGACAGCTGCGTGGTCCCATGGTGTTTATACTTGCGTACTATTGTTTGTACAGATGAACGTGGTACTTTCAGGCGTTTGGAAATTGCTCCCAAGGATGAACCAGACTTGTGGAGGTCTCCAATTTTTTTTTGAGGTCTTGGCTGATTTCTTTTGATTTTCCCATGATGTCATGCAAAGAGGCAATGATTGAAAAAGAAAAGGAGAACCGCACACTCTAGGAGCTCAGATGCAATATTTTAATAACCTAATATCCAACATTTTGACAGACAGATTTACATCCACAGGTACATCTCCAATTGACTCAAATGATGTCAATTAGCCTATCAGAAGCTTCTAAAGCCATGGCATCATTTTCTGGAATTTTCCAAGCTGTTTAAAGGCAGAGTCAATTTAGTGTATGTAAACTTCTGACCCACTGGAATTGTGATACAGTGAATTATAAGTGAAATAATCTGTCTGTAAACAATTGTTGGAAAAATGTATTGTGTCGTGCACAAAGTAGATGTCCTAACAGACTTGCCAAAACTATAGTTTGTTAACAAGAAATTTGTGGAGTGGTTGAAAAACGAGTTAATGACTTCAACCTAAGTGTATGTAAACTTCCGACTTCAACTGTCAAAATATTCCAAAACATGCATCCTGTTTGCAACAAGGAACTAAAGTAATACTGCAAAAAAATGTGGCAAAGCAATTCACTTTTTGTCCTGAATACAAAGTTTTATGTTTGTAGCAAATCCAATACAACACATTACTGAATACCACTCTTCATATTTTCAAGCGTATTGGTGGGTGCATCATGTTATGGGTATGCTTGTAATCGTTAAGGACTAGGGAGTTCTTCAGGATAAAAAATAAACAGAGTGGAACTAAATACAGGCAAAATCAGAGGAAAACCTGGTTCAGTCTGCTTTCCACTAGACACAGAGATTAATTCAACTTTCAGCATGAGAATAATCTAAAACACAAGGCCAAATATACACTGGAGTCGCTTACCAAGAAGACAGTGAATGATCTGGAGTGGCTTAGTTAGTTTTGACTTATAATCTACTTGAAAATCTATGGCAAGACCTGAAAATGGTTGTATAGCAATGATTGAAAAAGAAAAGGAGAGCCACACACTCTTAGATGCACTCAGATGCAATAATTTAATAACTAATATCCAACGTTTTGACAGACAAGCTGTCTTCATCAGGGTATAATGAAGACAGCTTGTCTGTCGAAACGTTGGATATTAGACACAGCTTGAAGAATTAAAAAAATAATGGGCAAATGTTGCACAATCCAGGCATGGAAAGCTCTTAGAGACTTACCCAGAAAGACTCAGATGTAATCACTGCCAAAGGTGCTTCTACAACGTATTGACTCAAGGGTGAATACTTATGTAAATGAGATATTTCTGTATTTCATTTTCAAAACATTTGCAATAAGTTCTAAAAACATGTTTTCACTTTGTCATTGTGGGTATTATGTGTAGATGGGTAAGATAAAAAATATATATATATATTTAATCATTTTTGAATTCAGGCTGTAACTCAAGTAAAGTCAAGGGGTATGACTACTTTCTGAAGGCACTTTACATGAATGATACCACCCCATTAGACTGGCAGTTATAGTCATGAAAATACATTGGTTGGTTTATGTCCATGCATGCATGTGTATCTCTCACCAGGCCAGTTCGACTGGGCCGCCCGCCCACTGAGGAAGCCACAGAGCTAACAGAGCTGATGGACGAGCTGCTGGGGCTGTGGGCCAAGGATGACACCCCCATGGCCATGCGCTTGCTCTTCTTGGCCTTGGCCGGGCTGGTGGAGGGGAAACCGATACGGATCACCTTGTGGATGGGTGCGAACAGTCCAAACCTGGGCGGACACTGGAAGTACCTGGGTCAGAGGTAGAGAATGACCGATATGGGTTTTTAAGGGCTAATGATGATTTGTGGGGGTCAAGGAAGTTGACATTTAATGCCAATAATAAATATAATGAAATGTTAACTTTTTGATGAGAAAAATTCCCAGCGACAGCCATGTATCAATACAATCAATTTGACTTTGTTTTTAAACAAACGACATAACGGTAAGAATTTATTTGAATGGTGAATCTCTTGATAAACTGGGTACATCAAGATGGTATAGGCCTACACACAATATAGGTGAAATCATATTCAATAGGACTGTGTGCATGCATTGAGTTATTGAGCTCGGTTTGACTGATTTCAGTGGTCTATTGGGCTACAAATGGCAATCTGTTTCCCTTTCATTTAGGACCATAGGCCTACAAGCTAGGCTTCCGTTGCGTCCAGAGGCAGTTTGGAACTCGGTAGAGAGTGTTGCAACCGAGGACAGACGATTTGTACCCACTATGTGCTTCAGCACTCAACGGTCCTGTTTTGTGAGCTTGTGTGGCCTACCTAGGGTTGTACATTTTGGGGAATATTCAGAGGTGGAAACTTTGTGAGAATTATATGCAAATTTATACCATTTAATTGTTTTTTGCATTGGATATATTTTTATTACCTTTAACTAGGAAAGTCAGTTAAGAACGAATTCATATTTTCAATGACGACCTAGGAACAGTGGGTTAACTGCCTTGTTCAGGGGCAGAACGACAGAGTTTTACCTTGTCAGCTCAGGGACTCGATCTTGCAGCTCCTAGTCCAACGCTCTAACCACTAGGCTACCTGCCGCCCCGGATATATTTATCTTATCATAAGTAAACATAATCGCAAATGATTAAATCCTTCCAATAGAAATAAAAAACACTATTTAGTTACGAATTGAACTTTAATTAAATGAGTTCACTCTTCACATGGGATGATTTCACTGAACAAAAAAAAGGAAACATTGAATGATCCATCTTATCTCCCAAAAACGTTTTCAACATACATTTATAAAATGATAGTCTAGAAACTACAAGTCTAGAAACTAAAGGTCTGGTTGTCTTCCTCTCAGGCTTCCGTGTCTTCTCCCTGGACCTCCTCAATGTCCACCTCTTGAACATCAGACTCTGAGGCCTCATCTTCACTGTCACTTTCCAACCTTGTTGAGGATGGCTCATTGTCAGACTCAAAATGCCTCATATTTGCCCGGATGGCCACCAATTTTTCAACCCTTGTATTTGTCAGCCTGTTGCATTCGTTGGTGTGTGTGTTCCAAACAAGGACCAGTCGCGCTCTGAGGCGGATGATGTTCGTGAGATTTGGAGGATGATGGAGGCAACAGGGGAAAGAGCCTCAGATCCACAAAGTCCTCTCCACCAGGTGGCTGAGATATGTTGGCACGACTGCCATATTGCATCTCCATCCCAAAGCCCTTGCTTGGAAGTGTACGTCGCCAGACTGCCAAGAACATTGCCCTCATCAAGGCCAAGGAGGCGAGACACAGTAGTGATGACACCCTAGGCCTTGTTGATCTCAGCACCAGACATGATACGTTTGCCAGCATACTTGGGGTCCAACATGTACGCTGCGGCGTGTATGAGCTTCAGGCAGAAGTCTTCATGCTTTTTGATGTATTTCAGAACTGCAGTTTCCTCTGCTTGGAGCAACAGTGAAGTGGGCAGGGCAGTATGGATTTCTCCTCTTACATCTACAAGCAGAGTCTGAACATCAGACAGATTGGCATTGTCTCCCTCAATCCGTGCAAAGGCTTCTGCTATAGGTTTCAGGAGTTTCAAGCTGCTTACCACGGTCTCCCAAAATACATCATCCAGGAGGATCCTCTTGATAGAGCTGTCCATATCAGCAGTCTGTGATATGGCCATTTCTTGGAGAGACTCCTTCCCCTCCAGGAGACTGTCAAGCATGATGACAACACCACCTCAAGGGTGTTCCTGGGCAGCTTCAATGTGGTGCTCTTATTCTTCTCACTTTGCTTGGTGAGGTAGATTGCTGCTATAACTTAATGGCCCTTCACATACCTAACCATTTCCTTGGCTCTCTTGCAGAGTGTAACAATTTTTTTCAGTGACATGATGTCCTTGAGTAGCCGATTCAATGGAAGAGCAGCACAGCCAATGGGTGTGATGTGAGGGTAGGACTCCTCCACTTTAGACCAAGCAGCCTTCATGTTCGCAGCATTGTCTGTCACCTGTGCAAATACCTTCTGTGGTCCAAGGACATTGATGACTGCCTTCAGCTCATCTGCAATGTAGAGACCCGTGTGTCTGTTGTCCCGTGTCTGAGCTCTTGTAGCATACTGGTTGAGGGGTGGAGATTATGTAGTTAATTATTCTTTGCCCACGAACATTCAACCACCCATCAGAGATGATTGCAATACAGTCTGCTTTCTATATGATTTGCTTGACCTTCACTTGAACTTTGTTGAACTCTGCATCCAGCAAATGAGTAGATAAAGCATGTCTGGTTGGAGGGGTGTATGCTGGGCGAAGAACATTCAGATCCCTTCCAATACACATTGCCTGTGAGCATCAGAGGTGAACCAGTTGCATACACAGCTCGAGCAAGTCATTCATCAGCATTTCTCTGATGAATGAGAAGGAGGACCATGAGCTGTTGCTATCAATAAGGTGTCCGATTCATCATTTTCACCTCGAATAGAATTAAAGGGACTTTTGTCAGAGGTTGCTTGTTGTGAGCACTGAGGGAACATTATGCACTTGGCCAGATGGTTCTGCATCTTTGTTGCATTCTTCGCATATGATTTGGCACAGTATTTGCAAATGTACACAGCTTTTCCTTCTGCATTAGCTGCAGTGAAATGTTTCTACACATCAGCTAGTGTCCGTGGCATTTTCCTGTAAATATTAGAAAACAATGAGTACATTTAAATAAATAAAAATCCATGTACAGATAAATAGTTAAGCAGTTAGATTAAACAACTCCTTTGTAAGATAAATGGTTTAAAATGAAACGTATGGAAACAAGTGAATTAACACTCCTCAGTTAGCAGGCTCAAGCAAAATAAAACCCACATGGTAGCAAAACCTAACTAGCAGAAATTGTTAACAAGTTAGTAGTGATTTAAACACACTTTGCTCTAGGCTGCTATTTACTTGTTAACAAAAAGTTATGTAGGTCACAAAATATATTCACCCCACCCAGTATTGTAATCAAAACTTACCAGAAAGCATGTAGTCCTTGGCACAGACAGTGTAGTAATGTGGGTTCAATAGCATCTCATTAGTGTGTAAGATCTTGAGAATTAGCTTTACATTTGATAGAAGAATGCACTGTACATGCAGATGTCACGCTGGTATAAAGGATTTGGAGACAGACACAGGGACACATAATAGCGTTTTTAAATACACCCAAAACAAACACGTATACAAAACACTGGGATGTACCTAAACAAAAGAGCGAGGGTAAACCTTGAAGAACGACACGGGATGAGACCCGTAATACACAATGCACAAAACACACAGCACAAAAGCTGAAACAACGCAATGGTAATCACACAACCAACGGACATGGGAACAATACCCAACAAGGACAATGGGGAACAATACCCGACAAGGACAATGGGGAACAGAGAGCACATATATAACCTGCTGTATTAATCAGGGGAAATGGGAACCAGGTGTGCGTAATCCAAAAAGTCTGGGGTTGATGATAATGAATCCAGTTCAGTGAAGCCAAGAAGGCCGGTGACGTTGACCTCCGGAACTGGTGAACAGAATGAGCAGCAGTACCGGGGTGGATCCGTGACAGCAGAGGGTTGCAATTCCATTAAATTGGGGATAGTTTAACCAAAAAATGTCCAGAAATTTATCGGAAAGTTTTTGACCCTTTGCAACCCTAGGCCTACCACTTCGCAGCTGAGCCGTTGTTGCTCCTAAATGTTTCCACTTCACAATAACAACACTTACAGTTGACCGGGAAAGCTCTAGCAGGGCCAAAATTTGACGAACTGACTTGTTGGAAAAGGTGTTATCCTATGACGGTGCCATGTTGAAAGTCACTGAGCTCTTCAGTAAGGCTATTCTACTAATAATGTTTGTCTATGGAGATTGCATGGTGGTAGGCTCAATTTTATACCCCTGTCAGAAATGGCTGAGGCTGAAATAGCCAAATCCACTAATTTGAAGGGGTGTCCACATACTTTTGTATGTATAATGTATGTATCTTGTCCATGCCCACAGTGCCTCTCCATGGTGCAGTTGGAGAGGTGCACTGCTACGCTCTGTCAAGGTCATCTAACATAAATCATGTAGCCTATACGTAGAAGTATATAGCCTCTTTGGCCTTTTTTGTAGCCTACAGGGCAACCAAATGTATGACAATGTCATGAAAGAGACACTTTTTACATCATGTGTGTTTCCAATTAAATAGCCCAAATGGTGGCCCATATCAAATACAAATGCGCTTCGACGTGAATATGAATTAACGTTTTATCAAACACACCATATCCTAAAAAACGTACAGATAAAATGGAAAATAGCCTATGGAATGAAATTAGACTACACACGACTGCTGTACGCGAGTTCCACTTAGTGGGCTAAATTGCCATGATAATCGTCAATTTCTGAGCTGATCATGGCTAAGGATAAAATCCAGACAGAATTTTCCAAGATAACACAATGCCTGATAAACTTGGGTAGCTGACATAGGCGGCAAGTGAGTTTCAAGTTTGGGGAAATGTACAATTTATTATACTATTTCTACCGATCTGCAGTTTAATTTCAATAATAACATTTTCATTTCTCATTTATCTCTAATAATACAAATGTAAATTAAAATGATACAAATCTGAAAGTAAGAATTAAACTAATGCAAGAGCACCAGCTTCTGCCATATGGACACATTGATACACCGTGAGCCATTGGCGGAGAAAGAAATGAGCGCATGGAACTCAGAGATAGCCTATAGGCCTATAGCCTATAGGCCAATGCAGCAGTAGTCCTATAACTTCCATTGTCAACTAAGTAAAAATGCATTCATCTCTCTACTCTGCCTGTCTGCCTCCCCTTCTATCTGTTTGACTTGAAGTGTTGCTCGTGAATTGCAACATTATGTCAAATAAATCAACAGTGTCTGGCCCGAAGCTGTTGCTATAGCGAACTTGCAACATTGTAACAACTATCCACTGTGCAAACACTGGTTGAATCAACGTTGTTTCCACGTCATTTCAACAAATAAAATCTACATGATGACATTGAATCAACCTGGAAAAGGGATTGGATTTGCAAAAAGTCATCAATGCAAGGGAATTGTCTTTTCTCACCTGTAATTTTTTACCTAAATCCAATGACATGGTGATTTTTCAACCAAATGTAAATCAAAACTAGATGTTGAAATGACATCTGTGACCAGTGGGTAGCCTATTCCGAGCCCTCAGAGTTTCTTGTGCTAATAAACTGTTGTTACCATATTTAGAAAGCATTTCAATCATGTCATGCCCTATTGCCCCACTTTTTTGAATAGGAAAAAAGTCATACATGATTTTTCATATTTTCTGAATATTTGTATGAATTTGAGCTTGTGTCCTCAGAAGTGAGCACACCTTAGCAATTTTTTTTATTTTTTATTACCAGAAAGGTAAGTTTCAGACCCCAAAAATGTTGCAGCTCAAATAATCATAATGGGGGATATTTTTACTTGGAAGGACGTCTACCATGGATCACTAAAATAATGATTATGATCACACTTCCTCAATTTAAATATTATGGAGACACACCGATACATCTGTCTGCCAAGCATGAGTTATCAGTGTAGCCTGTCATCGTCTAGACATGACGTTGAAATATCTTCAAGCCTAGAATAAAACCTTCTACCCCAGGTTTCTGTTATAAGAGTCAATTTAATAAAAAATAAAAAAAATTAAATCCATTTGGAAAAATTAATCCTGTGCAAATCGTCCTTTGGAATAAAGCAAATGCTTGGATAATAATTTCATAACACAGCAAATAATAGGTTTATCGGCGTAGAGTGCACCGCATCATCCCATGGGATCTGTCAAGGCTGCGCACAGCAGAAATATCACTGAAATATTCTAGTTCCTACACATCACCTTCTATATACAAACATAGGCCTTTTATAAGTTGATAAGCAAATGGGCAGTATCATGTTCATGCCAGTCCTCCCTAGAATGCAAAATGTGTCTTCCTAGTAGGACTAGAGTTGACTCTTTTAACTCCAACCACAGGAGTCGGAGTCGACTCCAACTAATGAATGAGACGAGTGAAGGACGCTTGGGCTTTTCACTGAGTGTACAAAACATTAAGAACAGCTTCCTAATATTGAGTTGGAACCCCCCTTTGCTCTCCGAACAGCCTCTATTCGTCGGGGCATGAACTCCACTGGGATGCTGGGGCGGCAGGTAGCTTAGTGGTTAGAGTGTTGGGCCAGTAACTGATAGGTTGCTAGATCAAAACCCGAGCTGACAAGCTAAAAATGTCGTTCTGCCCCTGAACAAGGCAGTTAACCCACTGTTCATAAGCCGTCATTGTAAATAAGAATTTGTTCTTAACTGACTTGCCTAGCTAAATAAAATAAATGTTGACTCCAATGCTTCCCAGAGTTGTGTCAAGTTGACAGTGTCACGCCTTGGTCTTAGTATTTTGTGTTTTCTTTAATTATTTGTTCAGGCCAGGGTGTGACATGGGGTTATTGTATTGTCTTATTGGGGTTTTTGTAGGCATTGGGATTGTGGTTGATTAGGGGTGTGTCTAGTATAGGCTTGGCTGCCTGAGGCGGTTCTCAATCAGCAGTCAGGTGATTCTCGTTGTCTCAGATTGGGAACCGTATTTAGGTAGCCTGAGTTTCACTTTGTATTTCGTGGGTGATTGTTCCTGTCTCTGTGTTGTGTCACCAGATAGGCTGTAATTAGGTTTCACGTTCCGTTTGTTGTTTTCGTATTTGTATAGTTATTTCATGTGTCACTTTGTTCATTAAAGTCATGATTAACCACTACGCTGCATTTCGGTCCGACTCTCTTTCAACAAACGAAGAACGCCGTTACAGACAGGAGGTCCTTTGTGTGGTGGACCATTCTTGAAACACATAGGAAACTGTTGAGTGTGAAAAACCAAGAAGCATTGCAGTTCTTGACACAAATTGGTGCGCCTGGCACCTACTAACATACCCCGTTCAAAGGCACTTAAATCTTTTGTCTTGCCCATTTTTTAAAATGTGAATATTCAGTCAATTTCATTGTTTTAGGTTGGTTTTTTAAATGTATGATATGTCACCTGTTTTGTTTGTGTTACTTTGTACATGCTAAAACACAGGGCGGCGGGTAGCCGAGCGGTTACAGTGTTGGGCCAGTAGCCGAACACTCTCCGAAGGTGTCTCAGGGGGAGCAGGGATGTGCAAAAAAGCTCATTTCCAATTAATAGATATGTGAAACAGGACAAATATAAGCACCCACCAAATGATTTATTATTATTTAAAGTCTTATGACTAATACCCTTAAATGTTTGAGTAAAATTTTAATAAATGTTTTGCTTCTACCTTGCAAGGAAGTGGGCCATAGTTAAAACATCGAAGGAAGGGATAATTAATGAGTAATTGACATCGGACATCATGCATCCCAATGTCTGTAAAGGAGCGACTGGAGAGAGTTTCATAGCGCATTTAGTATATCTCTTAGAAAAAGATTCCCATGCTATGTCTCGGCCACGTAAATACATGGTGAATTTCCTGTTCTCTCTGCTACAGCATGGTACCGGAGCGCCAAGTCTAGGTCCAAAAGGCTCCTTAACAGCTTCTACCCCCAAGCCATAAGACTGATGAACAATTAATCAAATGGCCACCCGGACTATTTACATTGACCCCCTCACCTTTTGTTTTTACACTGCTGCTACTCGCTGTTTATTATCTCTGAATAGTCACTTTACCCCTACCTACATGTACAAATGACCTCGACTAACCCCCGCACATTGACTCTGTACCCCTGTATATAGCCTCGTTATTGTTATTTTATTGTTACTTTTTTATCGATATTGGTGCTCACTACTAGGTTCCATCATGTCAAGTGGAATCAAGTCCTTTCTAATCAGAGGTTATGAGAGAAAGGTGGCAATGAGGAATTAAGACTAGCCTTTCAAGACTATTGGGAAACATTACATTCATTTTAGTGGCATGTTGGAAAAGTTATATCAATGTTCTAGTATGTATTATGTCATTAATAATATAGTACTGTTAAATGTGATGCAAGTCATGACTAGTTGCTGTCGAGCATTCCTTCACATCAAAAGGTATTTTAATAGAAATCAATCACTTTGAGAGGCGGAAAACATGCTTTTAGTTAAGTGGATTGAAATAAAAGCTTTCTAAGGCATATTTCAAACATCAAATATGTAAGTTGAGGAAACTAGAGCATGTTGCCGCTAGTATATGTTAGCACAGCTACTTTCCATCTCAATTTTTATTTTTTGATTTAGGGATTCATTTTGTAGGTAGAAGAGTGAAGTCATATTCTGGAGAGTGGAGTCATATTCTGTTTGCACAGTGATTTATGTTTCCACCATTTTGGAAATAATTCAGTTGAATATTGTGTTACAGAGGGGAAGGCCTAGCTCTAAATATTTACCATACAGTGGGATTGCAGCTAAAAAGAGAATGATGCTGTCTTGTCTGACACTAAACCACACATGATAGATTTGTTTAAGCCACTACTAGGCCTACAGTCTGATCTGCCAGACAGATCTGTGTGGGGGTTTTGTGTGCGTGCATGCGAGTGTGTGTGTGTAGGAGAGTGAGAAAGAGACAGTGAGAGACACATTTAAATAAAGAGGGAGTTAGATCAAGTAGGAGAGGGGGAGAGAGAAAGACACACACACAGAGAGGGAGAGAGAGATACCTGGTTCCAGCCACTGCACCGTCATTCTTCCCCAGGGGCTCGTCCAACTCCACGCCGCACCACTCACCCTTGGCAAAGTCAGTCTCCCCCACGTAGCGCACCACTCCTGTCTTAGTGCCCCCCACCTGAAAATACAAAGGAGCATGATGAACAACTGCAACATCTTGGGAATTATCATGTCCAAAATACCTTGCGTAGTAAGATAAAATATAGAACAACTGCAACTGAGGTAGACATGAGGTTGTCTCTGTTTCTTTTTGCTTGTTTGTTTCTTGGTATTTTTGTTATTTCAGATGCCCCCAAAATATGCATACTTGAAAAAAAGATCTGTTGTTTGCGACATCCTTTTCCAACTGTGCAAAGATGTTCTTACATGTTTATAAATAAGGTATGTAGTGTGGCGTAATCCTGCACGGCGCCTTCACCGCTACAGTATATACTGTATACCAAAAAAGGTAACAATAACCATTGGGCTACTTTCAGTGACAATGGAGTGTTGCCTTTTTAGAAGGTGGGATTGGGATGTTATGCATGTATCCCATAGTGACACTAAAGGATGTAGACACATAAGGGTGAAATCAGACAGGCATCTTGGTGTTGCATGGGTAGACATCGAAGTTGACAACTCGGAGTTAACAACTCGGAGTTGACAACGGAGCGACAGAGCTGATGTGTAATCGTGCATGACTGAAACAGCTGATATGGCCTACATTCTATGTCTGAAAAGGTCACAGCCGGTTACGCTAATGCGATCAGACAGACTGATGATAAAGAAACTTACTCCATCTAAAGTTCAATCATCTACAAACAGTGGACCGAGGCAAACACAGATCAATTCTCAGTGTTTTGGAATGCCATGACAACAACAATATTGTGTCCTCTCCCAAACCCCCCAAAATAATAAATATAAAATCTAAGATACTCAGACATGGTATACTGTATATTGACATACAACTTTCCAAGCATCATAATGGCATGCAGTAGGCTATACGCTACCTATGCTGCAGCGAATTTACCTGAAATGTTTCAATTTAAATAACATTTACCTAAAAATGACCAGCTGATGAGATAAATGAACTGTGCAGACCGCTTCATACTGAGATGCGCTGTCTGTTGCCAAGCAGCACCAACAATATGCTTTTGGGACGCCCCACGTGATGATTGGCATGTGATTTGCTAGTGTCAAAGGAGGCCAATATCATGAAAAAAAAACAGATTCTCCGGGAGAATCTGACCCAACCATATCCAACATGCATCTGGCGTGCTCCGAACTCAAATTCACATATAAGCAACGGTACTTACATAGCCCGAGTTGGCTAGAAGTACATCCACTATAACCGTGGAAAAACAATGGAAAAAAGTGCACATCAATACATCCCTTTTTTCTTTTCTTTTTTCTGTGTATTTAATGTAAACCCACTGTTAGCACATACAGATGTAGGATCTTCATTTGAGCCAGTTTGCTACAGCAGGAAAATTATCCAGCAGCAACAAGAAATGTGAAGAGTTTTAGATTAAAAGAGTTTTAGATTACTTGATATTGTGTTTCTTTGTTTTTCTATTGAATAATAGGGGTACATGTTTAATTAAAAGAGTGATAGAAATGGAAGTAAATGTAATCTGAATGTTTTTAAAACTAATTTAAGAGTAATAATAGAGTAATCCAATGTATTATGTTACTTATTACTTTCATTGCCATGTAATCTGCAATCAACAACTGATTAAAATGTTTAAGTCATCCGCCCAACCCCTAAACAATAACCTAACAAACAGGCCAATCGCCAATGAGTGATATAACCTTTCCGTGATCTTCACTAAACCAAAATAAACAAATAAACCAATATAAATACAGATTCTCAACAATCGATTCGATATCATATCTCTTTCCACATAAACAAGAAATATAAAGGATTTTTTTAAATAAACATGATGAACACACATTATGTCATCATGGTCATTATCCTAGAGGCCAAACAATGATATCATCCATGCCAGTGTGTATCACTTACTCAAAGCACTGCAAGGAGCAGAACAATGAAATTCAGTCTAAATTCATCTGATGGCAAAACCTGGTATAGCTTTCACTCTCTTTTCAATCCCCCAAAGGACTCTCCTGTTCTTTCACAGACAGCCATATTGATTCCACCTCTGGCTGTGAGAAGATATTGTTTTCTAAATGGTATGATGACAACACAAATGCAAATAACAAAGACTGAGATGTTATTGCTCCACAAGGCTTATTTACTGGAAAAAATGCACTCCATTTCACAACTTGGTAAAACTTCCTATTAATACTGTCTTTATAATGGATTATAAGCACATTTATAAAATCCTATGAGCTACGCATAATGCATTATAATCCATGAAATAGGCACTAATAATTGCTCATTAACATCTATAACTATATCCATAGAGCATTATGACAAGGCTCTATAATTCCTTATGATGCAAAGTGTTATAATGCCCTCACACCATTCTCATAGCGTTATAATACATCACAATGAGGTAGAGGGAATTCATAGAGAGTGTTATCCACAATCATAAAAAATGTTGTGTGTGAATGTAGTAGAGATGGACAATGTCTGTCACTGAAATGAGTTGGTGGAGAATAGTGCTTTGTTCACTTCCCAACCTCTGACTCATGACTACTGCCATCTTGTTTTGAGTCACATCTTCTCCAGACTGATCCCGGGACACAGAGGCCTTTTGTGAGTGGGCGAGAGAAGAACCTACAGTACTTGCCTTTATGGAAAGAGAAAAGAGCATAACTTACTTACAGCACACTGCCCTTATGGATAGCATGGCATTGTCAGCACAGAGCAGTTTCCAGTGAATTATTATGTTGTACTCATCAAATTCATACAAATCAGTTGTGCTGTAGGTTGTCTTGTCATGACGTGTTTTAAGAACTTACTGCTGATGTTTGAGGATAAAAACTGCACAATGAATGTTGAGGGTTGATCGATTAATTGATCGATTGAATTGATCGATTAATACATGTTAATAATAATTAATAAATGTTATTTATTATAATAAATATAAATAATTATACATATTATAATATTATATTTATTATATAATTATTTATTAATAATAATGATTAATAAATCATAATAATGATAGTCATCATCAATGTCAATGTGAGTCAAAAAAGGCTAAATATCTCGACTTCCACTCCTTCTCATCCACATATGGTGCACATTTGTACGTGAAATACGAGTACTGTCACATCCTCACTTCCTCTGAGAAGAGAAGCTCCAGCTTGACGTAACAGTAAGACACATCCATCACCCGTGAATCTACATAGAGATAACAAAAACACTCCCAAAGAATGTTGAGTCCTCTCTTCCTAACTCACTTTGTTTACTTATAGGGACAGAAGGTAGCCTAGTGGTTAGAGCATTGGACTAGTAACCTCAAGGTTGCGAGATCAAATCCCCGAGCTGACAAGGTAAAAATCTGTCATTCTGCCACTGAGCAAGGCAGTTTATCCACTGTTCCCCTGGTGTGGATGTCAATTAAGGTAGCCCCCCACACCTCTCTGATTCAGAGGGGTTGGGTTAAATATGTAAAACACATTTTGGCTGAATGCATTCAGTTGTACAACTAACTAGGTATTCCCCTTTCCTTAAACCTGCACAGCATGACACACCATGTCCAAAACAGCTTTCACACCAAGGAAAACATACTGTGTGAAATAGACCACAACCTACCTTGTCAAAACATAAGGAAAAGACATCGACCTGGGTTGACAAAATAGGAGATCTTGCTATTTCACTGAGTGTTCCCTTCCATCCCTAACCTGTCCATTTTCATGGGCTGGGAAGAGAGAAGTGTGATGGAGTAGTGTGAAAGCCATGAGGCTTTTGTGGGCTGCTTGTGATGCGAGTTGGATGGATGACTGCATAAGGATTCACAGATTAAAGTCTGAGTGTGCCTACCAGCAGTGCAGAGACAGCGAGTCAGCAACATACTGTAAGACTCCTCTTGGCTACTGCCCCTCTAACTTCCTGTTTATCTGAAAGTTGGCCTGAGATGGGACTCAAAGCAACTCCGTTTGAGTGCCAAGACACAGAAAGCTACACCAGGGCATTAGGCTGTGATATTTGTCTATGATTTCAAATGGAGGTTAGACAGATGCATTATAAGATACAGTAAGGTGATATGAAGTGTAACCCATAGGCTAGTCTCTCTTAAGACATATTGAGGATGTGTAAGACCAGTCCTATGAGTCCGTTAGTTTGCCTTGCATTCAAAAAATATATAACTTCCAGCAACTGTGTTATTGTGCTATGCAGATAGTGAAATATACATCAATAAAACACAATTAATAGAGATGGTTAAATGTTCTTTACGGGTTATTTTGCACATATATACTGTATTACAGAAGAGTATTAAGGCCAAGTGAAGATAAAATAAATAAACGGTGATGCATAAAAAATAAACGGTGATGCGTGGTGATGCTTGGATTTTGTTGTTGTTGCACGGATAGTACTTAAACTCAAAATACTTTGAGAGAGTTGAAATTTTGAGAATAATGTCCAAATTAAATTTGGTGAATAGTCGCAATATTTCCATAATAAAATCGAAATACAATTTTGAGAATAAAGTATTTTGAGAATAAAGTCTAAAACGTTTGATATTTTTAGTTGGCTACTGCTACCTAACGGTATTACGTACACATTCTGCGTAACCGCAGCATTCGAATGAGGCTGCAATGAAAACTAAATGGGACTGTAGCGACTGTGTTAGCATCAAAATCCGGGGTGTTAGCTACGTTTCTATTCAAGCGTTGATTGACATGGAAATAAACCAATAGTATTTGAGAAAATATGAAAAAAACTGACCCCTCTGATGCTGTACGTAACGTAAACTATGCATTATGCAACTCATTGTGTACCATACAGCCTCTTTCCACCAGGGGTAGCGTGTTTCTCACAGATTAAAAACAAGCGTAACCATATACACTTGTAAGAAACATTCATTATTATGGTCCTGTGTGGCTCAATTGGTAGAGCATGGTGCTTTCAACGCCAGAGTTGTGGGTTTCATTCCCACGGGAGACCAATAAGTAAGTTGTTCTGGATAAGAGTGTCTGCTAAATGATGTAAATTATTTATGATTTTCGTTTAAATGAGCTTTAGTATAAATACTATTATGGCTAATATTAAACTCATTTTTCATGAGAATGGTGCTAATAGCAGTGGTCATCAATAACACACACTGAATCAATAAATAATTCATTGCATAAGACTGATGTGCAGAATCATAAAAAGAATACCACCGCGCCAACCTCTGATCTATCACCTGCTGACGAAGAGATTTCTTTTTTTTTGCTCTCACGTTTGCTGTGTTCACATATTTTGAAGTATACAGTTGAAGTCGGAAGTTTACATACACCGTAGCCAAATACATTCAAACTCAGTTTGAAAAAATTGGTGACATTTAATCCTAGTAAAAAAATCCCTGACTTAGGCCAGTTAGGATCACCACTTTATTTTAAGAATGTGAAATGTCAGAATAATAGTAGAGAGAATGATTTAGCTGGTGTAACTGAGTCAGGTTTGTAGGCCTCCTTGCTCGCACATGCTTTTTCAGTTCTGCCCAGACATTTTTATAGGATTGAGGTTAGGGCTTGTGATGGCCACTCCAATACCTTGACTTTGTTGTCCTTAAGCCATTTTGCCACAACTTTGGAAGTATGCTTGGGGTCATTGTCCATTTGGAAGACCCATTTGTGACCAAGCTTTAACTTCCTGACTGATGTCTTGAGTTGTTGCTGCAATGTATCCACATAATTTTCCATCCTCATGATGCCATCTATTTTGTGAAGTGCACCAGTCCCTCCTGTAGCAAAGCATTCCCACAACATGATGCTGCCACCCCCGTGCATCACAGTTGGGATGGTGTTCCCCTTTCTTCCTCCAAGCATAACAATGGTCATTATGGCCAAACAGTTCTATTTTTGTTTCATCAGACCAGAGGACATTTCTCCAAAATGTACAATCTTTGTCCCCATGTGCAGTTGCAAACCATAGCCTGGCTTTTTTATGGCGGTTTTGGAGCAGTAGCTTCTTCCTTGCTGAGCGGCCTTTCAGGTTATGTTGATATAGGACTCGTTTTACTGTGGATATAGATACTTTTGTACCCGTTTCCTCCAGCACCTTCACAAGGTCCTTTGCTGTTGTTCTGGGATTGATTTGCACCTTTTGCACCAAAGTACATTAATCTCTAGGAGACAGAACGAGTCTCCTTCCTGAGCGGTATGACGGCTGCATGTTCCCATGGTGTTTATACTTGCGTACTATTGTTTGTGCAGATGAACGTGGTACCTTCAATTACTTGTGTCATGCACAAAGTAGATGTCCTAACCGACTTGCCAAAACTATAGCTTGTTAACAAGAAATTTGTGGAGTGGTTGAAAAACTAGTTTTAATGACTCCAACCTAAGTGTATGCAAACTTCCGACTTCAACTGTATTTGCTGTGCCAACCCGTTCACGAGTGCTATGTGTTCAATCATTGTGAAATCTCATGTGTGCAATAATGCATGGCAATTACGCATATCCTAAATAACTTACGTGTGCTATCTATTAAACTTGTTTGCAAATGACATGCTCTAACCCAAATTGAAACGTGACATTCCTGCGTGCCTCTCTTTCTACTCTTGATTGTGCACAGGTGAAGAAAATGAACGGGACTACCTAAAAGACCAAAGTGCACACTCAGTTCGGTGATCTTTTACAGTATGTCACCATACTGCAATAGTCATTAACTATGTGGAATGTTTCTGGACCATTGGCTTCCCTTTAAACAGGTACTGACAGGAGGCATGAGCCACCTCCCTCAGGCTCCTCTCAGCCATCACCTCCTCGTTAGCAGCCTGTAGCTGTTTTCGGGAGTGTAACGATGCCGTTTCTTGGGCAGTTGTTGGGCTTTTCCAGTCAAAATACAGTTTTTCAAAAAAATTGTGTGTTCATGCAACATCATTTATTAAGATAGGAAATGGAAGTGCCATAGGAAATGGACTCACAAATGTGGATATCATTTCCATATAATCCAACATAAAGTTATTGCATATTTCATGGTGTAACATCTGCTTCCAACTCACACTTTCCAGCTCACAAACACATAGCTACCCTGAACGCAGCTCACTCTACAGATCCCAATCACCGGAATTCTGATCACATCTGTAGGTCATTTACACACACTATTTAGTTCAGTTCCTTGCACTCCATCATTGTGAGGTATTGTTTGTTTTTGTTACATGGTTAATTCGGAGCGCTGATAATTTTTTCGTATTAGCCCTCCTGTGTATCATAGTTTTTGGCCATCCTCACCTACGATGCCTTTTTGCCTATTCCCTGCCTGTACCTTAGGAAATCATGATAGGAAATCAGATTGGCAATCAACCTCTTGCCTGTACTGTTACCTGTTTGGTCTCCCTGTGTATGACCTTCTGCCTGTCCCTGGACCCAGCTACCTGCCTCCTCCTGTGGTCCTTTACTAATAAACACCTGCGCTTGAAACCAGTCTGTCTCCCATTGTATTCATTACACATGGAAGTTCGTGTTACAACTGTTGTTAGTTGTTATACTTCTTTTTAATATTAATATTGTTGCTTTATACAGTCATTTACTAACTTTAAGTAGTTACAATGATTTGTCTTGTGCTAATGGAAGTTATAATATTAACCCTAATCATTATCATGCTTTGTTCATTAACATTATATAAAGTAACATTATATTCCTTCATCTCGCTCTTTGAACAGAATCACAATCCATCCCCTCTCAAAATAAAGTTCCCTACTTTGTGTAACTCATATTGAGTTTGAGTTTGAGTTTATTTTTATTTTTACAGGGACAGTGCACATTAATCAACATTTCAGTAAAAGTGCCGGTTTTAGCCAACCGGCTAATTTTCAACCGCAGTCCCTGGGCAGGTTATTAAAAACAATTACAATATAGACAATAGCAACATAGAACAAGCAAGACATAGCATACAGACAGAGCAACATAGGACAAGCAAGACGTAGCATACAGACAGAGCAGCATAAAACAAAAAGCAGCAAGACAAAATTCATAAAAGCAACAAAGTGTTTCCACACCTCACAAGCTACAGACAACATGGAGTGGCAACACACAGCTAGGGACCATGTTCACAAATCTGATTGACCTTTAGCCATGTCTTCAAGCATTTTGTGAAAGTGTGATATGTGGTGCAGTTATGTGTGTCTGATGGCAGTGTATTCCAGACATGGGAAGCTCTCACAGAGAATGCAGATTTACTAAAGGTGCTTTTCCTTAGGGGAACTATACAGTCACCTCTCATGGCAGACCTTGTGGATCTGCTGCCATATGTCTGGGTTTTCTGTTTAACAAAAATATTGAGTGGAGGGGGAGCCAGGCCATTGAGGATCTTGAATACAAGACATGCGTCGGTGTATTGCACAAGATTTTCCCAACTCAAGAGCTCATGCTTTCTAAGGATGTGACAATGATGATGGCTATTGGGCTTCCTATCAAGCACTTTGAGAGCCTGTTTGTAGACAGACTGAATAGGTTTTAATGTTGTACAGCAAGCTTGGGCCCAACTAGTCAAGCAGTATGTTAAGTGGGGGAGTATCATAGATTTGAAGTACAGTTTTGCTACCTCTGTAGTCAAACAATTTCGTATAAATCGGAAATTAGCTAGGTTGAATTTGGTTATTTGAATTACCTTTTTCACATGCTTTTTAAAAGAGAGGTTGGAATCAAGTATGATGCCAAGGTACTTAAAATCGGATACCACCTGGAGCTTCTCCCCTGACACAGACATCTGGCTCAGTAGCATCTGTTGCCCTCTTTGTGAAGAACATGCAAACAGTTTTTTTCACATTGAGATGCAAACACGAGTCAAACAAACACGATATTAAATGTTATTTATTTAGCAATACATTATCAAATGGTGAGAGTAAATTTGATTACATCTGAGTTCATCAATAGTTAATTCAATCAATAGTTAATTTTTTTGTGTCATCACTGAGAGCCATCATGACTCTCAAAAGCTGTGACAGCCGCAATTTACTTAACGCCATTGCGTTCTTTAATCATTGCCAGGTCAGAGTCCAAACAGTACCAGACGATAGGCAGTCTTTATAGTCAGGCAGGAGTTAGAAACCAGATCTGTGTCCAAACATATTACAAGGGGATAGGCAGGCTGGTAGTCAGAACAGACAGAGTGGTCAGGCAGGCGAGTTCGGAGTCAGGACAGGCAAGGGTCAAAACCAGGAGGACTAGAAACAAACAGAAACTGGGAAAAATAGGAGCAAGGAAAAACGCTGGTTGACTTGGCAAACAAGACGAACTGGCACAGAGAGACGGGAAACGCAGGGATATATACACCCGGGGATAATAAGCAACACCTGGAGGGGTTGGAGACAATCACAAGGACAGGTGAACTAGGTCAGGGTGTGACAGTGAGCAAAACTTCTACAACCATGTTAATCCTTCAACCCTAAAAGTCACAAAATGGTTCTGAAATATGTACTTCATACAAGTCAAACAACTCTTGTCAAGACTAAATTAATCAAAGAACTCCTTCCTAATCTACAGCTGTAGAACTGCCCTCCAGTGAAGTTAACATAACATGGCCGACAACAAGAAAACGATCCCATGCATGCTCTGGGTGGTCCTTTAACATAGATCAAAGCTAGAGCAACATGAGACATTACTCATGTATATTTGGCCACAGAAGTTCTCTCTTTTCAAAAAGCATTTGTCTTCCCTCTAATGATGAGAGATCTCCGTCTCTGACTAACAGGGTTGTCTGGATTGTCTATGGGTGCCTCCCAAATGGCTCCTTATTCCCTATAGTGCACTTCTTTTGACTAGAGCCTTATGGACCAAAGGGAATAGGGTGCCATTTTGGACACAGACTTTGTAATGTCCCAAACCCCTGATAACAAGATCCTTCTAACTAGGCAGGGGATGTTAGTGACTGAGCGACCATTAGGCCTTCAGATCCCCATTACAACCCATGAAGGAATAGGCATGGTGCTACCTTGTCATTTAGGTACTACTCAATGTTAATCCCAGTGGTAACAACTGATTACTCAGGGTTTCAACCTCACAGCTTAAGGCCTTGAAAGCTGGTGCTGGTTGATGAGTAGTTCTAGTGGGCGGAGGCTGTTGGGAAGGCTTTTGCGAAAACATACTTATATCCATAGAGAGCATGGAAGGTGGAGTCCATGGCAAGTGGTTAAAAACTGTGGTCAGACATGAGAAACCACAGGAATTAGAGTTGCATTTATGCATTCAAATTTAATACTTTTGATAAACTTTCCAGGGATTTCTCAAAAACACAATTTTCTACTCTTGCAGGAGTTTGAGATTACCATTGTGTATTGTGTACAACATTGGAATACAAGTCAGAGCCTATCACAAAGCTTCAAGATTCAAAAGTAGGGCACCAAAATACACAATATCAATATTGCAAGAGAGGCAAGTTTCACAACTCCCTATCCAGTATCCATATTGACCAACACACTCACAGAATAGCTGTGAGTTAGAGCAGAGTGGAGAAGCAAGGTAAAATTATGTCAGCGGTGGGATCTCCTGACAGTAATCCAATGTGATTGACAAAACTGACCATTTAGTGCAACCCAACGGTAAATGAATGGCAATGTGACCCAATTGTTGTTTAGAGAGTGTGGTTTGGTTGAAAGAACGTTGTGTAAATGGCAGTCCTTGACCTTTTGTGGGAGTGCAAACGGAATCAGTCCAGGTCTGGTTTCTCAGACTTTCAGAATGATCAAAAAAGATAGCAGATTTACAGGTAATGTAACAGATCTCGTCCTCCTCTTCTGAGGAGGAGTAGCGAGAAGGATCGGAGGACCAATGTGCAGCGTGGTAAGTGTCCATAATGTTTAATCAAACACAACAGAACACTGGAACAAAACAATAAACGTGAATAAACGAAACAGCCCCATGTGGTCACAAACACTGACACGGAAGACATACACCCACAACTCAGAAGTGAAACCAGGCTACCTAAGTATGATTCTCAATCAGGGACAACGATTGACAGCTGCCTCTGATTGAGAACCATACTAGGCCGAACACAGAAATCCCAAATTATAGAAAAACGAACATAGACAACCCACCCAACTCACGCCCTGACCATACTAAAACAAAGACATAACAAAGGAACTAAGGTCAGAACGTGGCAGGTAAATCATAATCATAATAAGTTAGGATTTAACTTTCATAATGTTTTGTCATTGTTTTTGTGGAGCGAGGGTCAAAGCAAACGTGCTCTTCATGTCAACAACATCATTTTCCATCATCTGTTTCCACATAGTGAAAAACATTTACACATTGTTTTTTCAAGAGTGGTTTTGCCTTGATACTATGTGGGTAGGAAAGTTGCAGAATGTGAACAAAAATGTAAACGCAACTTGCAACAATTTCAAAGATTTTACTGAGTTACAGTTCATATAAGGAAAGTGGTCAATTGAATTTTTTTCATTTGGCCCTAATCTATGGA
Organism: Oncorhynchus kisutch; assembly: GCF_002021735.2. NCBI lineage: Eukaryota > Metazoa > Chordata > Actinopteri > Salmoniformes > Salmonidae > Oncorhynchus > Oncorhynchus kisutch. The sequence continues at coordinate 48,250,148 of NC_034179.2, forward strand.
TTTCATTTGACTCCAGTCAGTGTACAATGTGACCACCATTTGCCTCATGCAGCGCGACGCATCTCCTTCGCATTGAGCTTATCAGGCTGTTGATTGTGGCCTGTGGAATGTTGTCCCACTCCTGGATATTAGTGGGTATGCCATCTGTGAATACGCATAAAATTGTTAAATTACGAGCCTAGTTGGTTTAGCCATGGAAAAAGTCAGCAACCTTCCCGCTAACCATGATTGGCTGAGATAATGAGTGGGCTGGACATGCCAAAGATGAGTTTGGATCGGTCTGCCATATAGTACGCTTCTGTGTATTTGAGCTGGAAAGTATGTCTAGGTAATCCTGTCTAATGCGTATTTTAGAAAAATGTATTGCAGAGTAAAACTGCATAAGTGTGGCTCTCCACCTTCTGGAGAACCGAGTTTTGAAATCAATGGAATTCAAGTAGGATAGCTAAGGAGATGGAGAAAACACCTGTCTCTGGATTACATCTTCAAACTATGAGCAACCATGGCATACGACAGGAGATGCGTCCATCCATGATGTATACGGTAAGATAGTCTAGCTAGCTACATTTTCAGATATTGGTTAGCTATCTGCAGATTCATACAGGGTAGTAATGTCATGAGTTGTGATTCTGGTTCATTGTTTAGCTGGCTAGCTACATGTCTTAACAAAAGACTCCACTATACAAGTATCCATTTCAATAGAATGTCACTACGACAACTGTTGATAGACGCTGGATAGCTATACAGATTCATGCAGGGTAGTAATGTCATAAGTTTTGATTATGGTTCATTGTTTAGCTAACTAGCTACATGTCTTAACAAAAGACTCCACTATACAAGTATCCATTTCAATAGAATGTCACTACGACAACTGTTGATAGACGCTGGATAGCTATACAGATTCATGCAGGGTAGTAATGTCATAAGTTTTGATTATGGTTCATTGTTTAGCTAACTAGCTACATGTCTTAACAAAAGACTCCACTATACAAGTAACCATTTTGGGTGCATTCTTAAATTCGGTCTGGCCATCTACTCCGATTTCAGAGCACTCTCGTCTGAGAGTACCAGAGCGTAGAATAACTGTTGAATTTACAAATGCACAACACCTGTTGAATATGGTCATGTCAGTAAACGTTGACAAAAAAGCATCATTAAATTGTTGCCAGCAGCACAGTTACAGTCACCAACGCTCTAGATAACATGAAAACAGCCTAACCATCTCTGCTAGGGTGAGTAAAATGGTAAGAGTTTGGGTGGGGACTGAAGCTTGAGAGGGTGTGAACGATGCTGAATGGGTGTAGACAAAGAAGAGCTCTCCAGTAGGTATCAAACTATTCAAAGTCCATTTTCTCAAAAGTGAGGATACAAGTTTATCAGCTTTCAAAGCAGAATTAACTTTCCATGATTTCTCAAATGTAGTGAATGATATACCATGTTGTAGCTTTGTGTCTCTGTTTTTATCCAATGTAAAAAATAAATAAAACATTTTTTTTGCTACATACCACCGAATCAAGGTGGTCGGTCACACATGAAGTGATGGCTTGGCGGATGAATGGTACAACAATGGGCCTCAGGATCTCGTCACTGTATCTTTGTGCATTCAAATTGCCATCGATAAAATGCAATTGTGTTCATTGTCCGTGGCTTTTGCCTGCCCATATCATATCCCCACCTCCACAATGGGGTACTCTGTTCACAACGTTAACATTAGCAAACTGCTTTCCCACACAACGACATCTGTCCAGTACAGTTGAAACCGGGATTCATCTGTGAAGAGCACACTTCTCAAGCATGCCAGTGGCCATCAAAGCTGGGCATTTTCCCACTGAAGTTGGTTACGACGCCATACTACAGTCAGATCAAGACCCTGGTGAGGACGACGAGGATGCAAATGGGCATCCCTGAGACGGTTTCTGAAAGTTTGTGCAGAAATTCGTCGGTTGTACAAACCTGCAGTTTCATCAGTTGTCTGGGTGGCTGGTCTCAGACACAAAATTTGAGAAAAATAAACTATTTTTGCATATGGAAAATTTCTAGGATATTTTATTTCAGTTCATCAAACATGGGAACAAACATGTACATATTCCGTTTATATTTGTGTTCAGTATACTTGACCTAGAAACTATGTCTGAACCATACTGGTAACCCAACACTGTGTGTGTGTGTGTGTGTGTGTGTGTGTGTGTGTGTGTGTGTGTGTGTGTGTGTGTGTGTGGACATGGACTCACCAGCACGCGGTCTCCCACTCGAAGGTCCTTATCCCCGCCTTTCTTGACCGAGCCGCTGTCGGACATGTTGGAACCTGACTCGTTACCCGTCTTCACTGAACTGTTGAGCATGCCTTCCCTGAGTGGCATAACCACGCGCTGACCAGCGGGCGAAGCCCCGTTGACGCCATGGAGCGTCAGGTTCTGAGCCGTCAGGGAATCAGCAGAGTGGCCTTCGCTCCCTTCGCCCACCGGTTGCCTGGTGAGCTTGGAGGGGCGTGTGAAGATGCCCTGGTGTGGCTGGCACTCAAAGTAGCGCACGCCGCCCACAGAGCCGTCATTTTTGCCCAACAGGTCGTTGAGGACCACCCCAGCCCACTGTCCCGGGGCGAACTGGGTCTCGCCCAGGTAGGCGATGACGCCCGGTTTGACCCCGTTGACCCAGACACGTTCGCCAACTACGTAGTCCCCCAGGACATCGTCCCCCACCTCGGATGTTTTGGAGCACGACTTCTCCGAGGCATTGCTGCTGGGGAGTGGGGAGGTCTGCTTGTGTGGGGAGTCTATGGAGGTAGAGAGAGAGAGTATGAGATCATGTTGGCTACAATCATGGAATTCCTATTTACATTCATTACTATTGTAGACAGAGTATAAGTTACAATCAGATAATTCCTATATTCATTCAAATAGACATTGATCTACAGTATGGCTTTAATTACAATGATGAAGAGCAGTGCATGCCATAGGAACAAAAGTGCTGAAGAGGGGAGAGAAAAGGCGATACATACAGGTCTACAAACAAATAATGTGAAAAATAATCAACTAAACAATGTAGCTTGTCTATTGGATTAATATATTGTGATGTATGCAGGTTACAGTCCAGTTTTCTCATGCATGGACACAAACTGCTGAAATAAGGAATTCAGTCATAATACAAATGTAGAAGATCTATAATAGTGATGCGTGGGTTTGACGGGTTTAGGGTCATGAAATATTGAATGGATGAAGAGCGGGTGGGTGGCGGGCACGTTGAATAAAGAGAACACAATGCATTCAAAATCCAGTCACTCAAGCATCTACTTATCCAATTTCGTCATATCACATCACAAAACGGCGTTTATGCGAGGTTAGCCATTACTCTACTTCCTAATGAAAACTGTGTCTGTGAGATTATCTCTCATGTAATGATGACTTGACCGGTGGTTTGCTGTTTGACACATGATGTTTTAGATGAGCACTATCCATTCTGGTGAGAGAGACACAAGCTGTTAACTGTAGCAAGGAAGCTACGCTGTGTGTGTGTGTGTGTGTGTGTGTGTGTGTGTGTGTGTGTGGTTGGTGCCAGGACTGTCTCTCTGAAACACAAACAGTGGGGGAGGGGGCCCAATTGCTGTTTTTATGCCTCAATTGCTCCCATATGTTGTGAGACGGATAGACTTGGTTGCAAAATGGGTACTACATTGAACAAAATAATGTGGGTTTTAGCATGATAATTCAGTTTTGAAACTTAATGGGGTCTTACAATGGCATTTATGAAGGTACAGTGCCTTCAGAAAGTATTAACATACTTCCTTGACATTTTCCACATTTTGTTGTGTTATTGCCTGAATTTAAAGTTATTACATTTCAATTTTGTGTTACTGGCCTACACACAATACCCCATAATGTCAAAGTGGAATTTATGTTTAATACATTTTTACCAATTAATAAATCTGAAATGTTTTAAGTAAATAAGTATTCAACCCCTTTGTTATGGCAAGCCTAAATAAGTTCAGGAGTAAAAATGTGCTTAACAAGTCACATAATAAGTTGCATGGACATAATAGTGCAATAATAATGTTTAACGTGACTTTGAATGACTACCTCATCTCTGTACCCCACACATATGATTAGCTGTAAGGTCCCTCAGTCGAGATGTGTACTTCAAACACAGATTCAACCACAAAGACCAGGGAGGGTTTCCAATGCATCTATTGGTACATGGGTAAAACATTTTAAAGCAGACTTTGAAATTCCCTTTGAGCATGGTGAAAATATTAATTACACTTTGGATTGTGTATCAATACACGGAGTCACTACAAAGATACAGGTGTCCTTCCTAACTCAGCTGCCGGAGAGGAAGGACACTGCTCAAAAAACAGTTACTATGATAGAAAATGGGGGATGGACCAACATTTTAGTTACTTCACAATACTAACCTAAATATTCCAAAACATGCATCCTGTTTGCAATAAGGCACTAAAGTAAAACTGCAAAACATTATGCAAAGAAATTCACTTTATGTCCTGAATACAAAATGTTTTGATAGTGGCATATCCAACACAACACATCACTGAGTACCACTTCATATTTTCAAGCATGGTGGTGGCTGCATCATGTTATGGGTATGCTTGTCATCGGCAAGGACTAGGGAGTAAAAAAAAACACAAAAAAACTAAACAGAATAAAGCCAAGCACAGGCACATCCTAGAGAAAAACCTTGTTCAATCTGCTTTCCAACAGACACTGGGAGACAAATTCACCTTTCAGCAAGACAATAACCTAAAACACAAGGCTAAATATACACTGAAGTTGCTTACAAAGACAACATTGAATGTTTCTGAGTGGCCTAGTTACAGTTTGGACTTAAATTGGCTTGAAAATCTATGGCAATACTTGAAAATGGCTGTCTAACAATGATCAACAACCAAGTTGACAGATCTTGAAGAGTTAAAAAATAATAATGTGCAAATATTGTACAACCCAGGTGTGAAAAGCTCTTAAGAGACTGACACAGAAAGACTCACAGCTGTAATCGCTGCCATAGGTGATTCTAACATGTATTGACTCAGGGGGTTGAATACTTATGTCATCAAGATATATTAGTTTTTTTTCTTTTCTTTTTTACAATGTTTCTTCCACTTTGACATTAGAGTGTTTTGTCAAATGTGGAAAAAGTCAAGGGGTGTGAATACTTTCTGAAGGCACTGTAGTGTATGTTCCCCCGCAGGAATGTAACATTCACCACTTAGAATGCATTTTGTTTCGTACAATGTGTTTTACGTTAATTCATTAGAAATCTATACACTGTAATTGCATGAATGAAGAGTGAGTATAACGTAAATCTTGATGGGTTACAGAATACAATAATGTCGTACATTAAACAAAACAAAATCAAACAATGTCATTAAGGCAACTGTATTTTGATGCCAACACAAAATACACACTTTTAAGTGTAATCGGTGTCAATCATAAGTGTAATGGGTGTTTCAGCAGGTACCTAAGTAGGAAAAACGTCAGTATCTAGCTTGTGTGGAGATTCAAGCAGCACTGATAAACTCTAGTCTTTCTTGACAAAGACTAGAATATGCTGGATGAAACTCTGTCTACGTCCCAAATGGCAACCTATTCCCTATGTAGTGCAGTGCTACTTTTGACAAGGACCCATAGGGTCTGGTCAAAAGTAGTGCACTATTTTGAGAATTTGGAGCCATTTGGGACACTGCCCCTGCTTCCAACAGCTACTCTTTCTGGCCATAACTAATGTGTGTTTGAAAAGGCCTATTAAATCTGAACTTCCACTATATTTGGGACTCTTATAGAAAAGGGCATAGCCTATGATTTTCAGTTGCTAGTGTACATTAAAAAGTCATTTTAACCCCAAATAAAGTGATTTATAATGACATGATGAAAGTCACTTGTACCCTTCATATTTCAAGTTATTATACCTCCAAAACAGATACTTTTTTTTCCAAACAAAGCTTTGCACATCGGCCACATGACAATGAGGACAATGTCCTGTGAGGTCATGTGTGTTGTGCTTGCGTAGGTAATGTGTGTGTACTATGCAGTATGTTTGTGTTGGTGTGTATGTGTGTATGTGTGAAGTAATAAAGTGTGTGCAGTAGCAGGTGCTGTATGTAATATCATGTGCAGTAGCAGGGGGTATGGGTGTGTGAGCATGCTCCTGCTTGCGCATGTTGTGTGTATCACATGTGTGAGCTTTGTCAACACCATGGCCCTGTGCCACATCACTGGGCCAACACAGAGAAGAACCCTACCCACCCCCTTCTCCCTCTACAAGTCCCACCAGACAAACAAGAAAAAAGACAGGCGCAGTGCTAGTCCAAGTGGCTGGGTTGCCGGGGCAACGGCAGATCGAGGGGAAAATGAGGCGGGCAGGAGGAAGAGCAAGAACACAGGCCTCACTTTCACTATTGTGCCTAGCCACCTCCCACCACCATCTGAATCCAACTATTCAAACCAGCCCTACACAATCACCCCACCACAACTCCTTAGAACACCCCCTCCCTCTCCCTCCCTCACACTCACTCTCTCCTTGCTCTTTCCCTCTCTCTCTCTCTGCCTCTTTCTCTTCATCTCTCTCTTTCTCTCTCTCTGAGAACTGAAAGCTTTCAGAGAGACTTAAGTCCAATAAGTGAAGTTGAACATTTCTTTGGCTTCCCTAATAATAAACTGATGTTTATTCCTCATAAAAATACTATAGCTAATGTGTAGCATTCACGATTGTGGGGCTGATTTTAAGGACAGTGAGAGAAGGAGAGACTAGGACTATGCTTTTAGGGGCGATACCTAAACACCTTTCTCTCTGTTATGATTCTTTGTGTCGACAGTTACAAGGACATGACCTCCAAAGATAGAACCATTGGGAGCAGTTATGAGGTAATACCATGTAAGCTTTTATGAGATCGACAAAATATTTTTAGCAGGGTTGGGTCATTCCATTTCAATTCAGTCAATTTCAAGGAAATTCTCCGAAATGCTTCTCTATAACCAAGATTCCATCCTGTAAAGTACACGTTGGATGTAAAATGTCACGACATGCATGTTGGAAAGAGCAAATTTGTCTGTAAACATTCCAAATGTCGACAAAACAAAATACACTAGACAATTAGGGATCTTTTTGTTTCTGTTAAATATATTATGCAAGAAATGGAGGTGGAAATGCCTTCATGTGCAAATATTTATAGTATAACCATCATATTGAAGTAAACTTGGAGTGGCACAATGATATGTTGTGTGGTCCTTCCACTACGACTCGGGAAAGCATGCAGTAAAATAAGTAATGATGAACTTGAAAGGGTGGTGAAAGTGCAAGGTTATGAGCTTGATGCTGCTTTCCAATAAATATTGAGGGTCTTATTCTGGTGACATGATGATAGATGCTTGGCTGCCATTTGACAAATAAAAATAAATCTCGCTCTTATCCATAATCTCATCATGTAGGTATCCTACCCGCACTGTATCTGCGAGTTGTTGGCTAGACAGCACTTGCCAAGACCAGAGTGGGCACAAATTTCGCTATGTAATGTTTTTTTTGTTGCTGACAAAACCTGCAGTAGAGGTGAACATGCGATGGAAACCCATTTAATTTGTATTTTTTATATGTAGGTGGCAATTTAAACGCCACAGTTATTTTTATGTTCACTATGTTATCACACACAGCCTTTTATCTGCAACAAGTTAATTTGTTGGAAACACATGTCTGGTGGGAAAATGAGCATATAGTTTTTATGCAGATTAGAATAGAATATTCATATAAAAAGCTGTCACAAATTGGATGGAAACCTAGCTTTTGAGAAAAATGTTGAATTGGAATTTACTTCCTGAATTGACTGAATTTAAATTGAATTTAACACAACCCAGATGTGTTGTCCCTAATACAGTTGAAGTCTGAAGTTTACATACAGTACACTTAGGTTGGCGTCATTAAAACTTGTTTTTCAACCACTCCACAAATTTCTTGTTAACAAAATAGTTTTGGCAAGTCGTTTAGGACATCTACTTTGTGCATTTTTCCAAAAATTGTTTACAGACAGATTATTTCACTTATAATTTACTGTATCACAATTACAGTGGGTCAGAAGTTTACATACACTAAGTTGACTGCGCCTTTAATAAACAGCTTGGAATATTCCAGAAAATGATGTCATGGCTTTAGAAGCTTCTGATAGGCTAATTGACATAATTTGAGTCAATTGGAGGTGTACTTGTGGATGTATTTCAAGGCCTACCTTCAAACTCAGTGCCTCTTTGCTTGACAACAGTGGGAAAATCAAAAGAAATCAGCCAAGATCTCAGAAAAAGGTTGTAGACCTCCACAAGTCTGGTCTATCCTTGGAAGCAATTTCCAAACGCCTGAAGGTACCACGTTCATCTGTACAAACAATAGTATGCAATTATAAACACCATGGGACCACGCAGCAGTCATACTGCTCTGGAAGGAGATCTGCTCTGTCTACTAGAGATTAACGTACTTTGGTGTGAAAAGTGCCAATCAATTCCAGAACAGCAAAGGACCTTGTGAAGATGCTGGAGGAAACAGGTACAAAAGTATCTTTATCTACAGTAAAATTAGTCCTATATCGACATAACCTGAAAGGCCACTCAGCAAGGAAGAAGCCACTGCTCCAAAACCGGCATAAAAAAGCCAGACTACGGTTTGCAATTGCACATGGGGACAAATATTGTACTTTTTGGAGAAATGTCCTCTGGCCTGATGAAACAAAAATAGAACTGTTTGGCCATAATCACAATCGTTATGTTTGGAGGAAAAAGGGGGAGGCTTGCAAGCTGAAGAACACCATCCCAACCATGAAGCACGGGGGTGGCAGCATCATATTGTGTGGGTGCGTTGCTGCAGGAGGGACCGGTGCACTTCACAAAATAGATGGCTTCATGAGGTAGGAAAATTATGTGGATATATTGAAGCAACATCTCAAGACATCAGTCAGGAAGTTAAAGCTTGGTCGCAAATGGGTCTTCCAAATGGACAATGACCCCAAGCATACTTCCAAAGTTGTGGCAAAATGGCTTAAGGACAACAAAGTCAAGGTATTGGAGTGGCCATCACAAAGCCCTGACCTCAATCCTATAGAACATTTGTGGGCAGAACTGAAAAAGCATGTGTGAGCAAGGAGGCCTACAAACCTGACTCAGTTACACCAGCTCTGTCATGAGGAATGGGCCAAAATTCACCCAACATATTGTGGGAAGCTTGTGGAAGGCTATCTGAACTGTTTGACCCAAGTTAAACAATTTAAAGGCAATGCTACAAAATACTAATTGAGTGTATGTAAACTTCTGACCCACTGGGAATGTGATGAAAGAAATAAAAGCTGAAATAGATCATTAACTATACTATTATTCTGACATTTCACATTTCTGACACTTAAAATAAAGTAGTGATCCTAACTGACCTAAGACAGGGAATTTTTACTAGGATTAAATGTCACGAATTGTGAAACTGAGTTTAAATGTATTTGGCTAAGGTGTATGTGAACTTCCGACTTCAACTGTATGTTGGTGCACCATTATATATAATCACAATATATTTCTAAATGGAAAAAGCAGCCTTTTGGTATTGAAATCCAAGGAGGATGAACATAGGGACAGGACAACAAGAGGACATTATCTAGGCCTGCCTACTTATTATCAAATCAATTGGACCTCAAAGGGAAGAGTATGTAATGTATTATATCACCAATCAACGACAGAAAAAATGGCAATGATCTTGAACTAAAAAGGAAATTAGAGCAGGGCTATTAGTACACAAATGGAAATTTGATGACCAAACAGCTATTCACACAATAGCCCTAACCTTATTCTCTGTGTGCACTGCAGGCAGGCAGTTGATGAACACTGATGTGGGAAAGGATGACAGTCAGTTAGTAGGATTAGGTAAATTACTATGACTACCAGCTGTTCCTGAAATGACCCTGATCTAGAAAAATATTACAGAGACTTAAGTTTGGATTTTTTTTGCTGTGGAGCCATGGTTCCGGGTGTTGAAAACTGTCTTAAAGATAAATCGGTGACATTGCGGCCTATGTAGCTGTTGTAGATGTTATAATGTTGGCTTATGGATGCATGCGTAAGGGGGCCTCCTCCGTAAGGGGGCTTGAGAAATGGGGACATTCAATAAATAAGATAATTCAGTGGCATTGTTTTGTTCGTTCTGGTAACTGAGAGGGACTTGAAGTAGGCCGATATACTAAGTCCTACCTCTACCGATTAAATATACTTCCTTTTTACATAAATAAAGAATTGTTAATATTGCTTACAAGATATATTCATATTGTGTTACAAAACTGTGCATGGAGAGAGGCATTTTACCAACATTCAATAACGAAGATAATTCACACGACTTTGTGAATTTGGATAATTGAGAAGGAATTCAAATAACACTATTAGTAATTTGAAACAATGTTAGTCCTATATCCCTTAAAATAACTATTTATTGATAGGTAATTATGCATCATCTATTGGTAGTTATACTTACAACATACACTACTTACACTGCACTGCAAAATAGTCATTTTGAAGGAGGAACAAAAAATTTATAAAAAACATATGCATTGTCAAAGGCATTACTGCTATGCATGATTCTCCTTTACCCACGACTGTACTTCCTGTGTTTTTCTCTTTCCTTTCCTTTGCTCACAACATTCCACCGTCAACTTAAACCATGACACGGCTGCCTCTGATTGAACTCAGGCTACAGGCTAATGCAAATAACAAGACAGCAGAAGCAGCCCAGACTCCCCCAGACAGTGTTTGGCCTCCTGTAGGCTAATATCAGCCGAGTGCAGCTCGGAGGCAGAGTCTAGCTGTAATTTTGCAGAAAGCTGCGCCAGTGTTACATACGCATCTGTGGTGTTAGGGTCACAGGTTAGCGTTTTTCGTCATGACTCTTGTTCTGGAGGCAGTTCTGCAGAGTGGTCAGTAGCTCACACAGCCACAAAGTCCATAAAATCTAACTGTAAACCTAACCCTAACCTTAACCACATTGCTAACCCTAACCTTAAAATAAGACTAAAAAGCTTCTTTTTTTTAAACAGCTAATTTTTACAACATAGCAAATTTTGACTTTACAGCTGGCCTATTTAAGGATAAATTGCTCAGTTCTGCCCAGGACAAGACTCATGACAATAAACAACATCCTGCCTAGGGTCTGGGCTTGTTATGTGATCTAAAACCGTGAATAACGTAAGTGTCATATTTCTGTTGGCTTTGCACACTGTCAACACCTGGGTAGATGGAGGTTTTGGATTTGTCATGGTGGTAGACAAATATGGTTTAGTACTAAGATGTCATCTCCGTGAATCACAACAAAGTCACCTACAACAGTTATTCTCAACCTGGGGTGCCAATACCCCTAAGGGTACCTGGCATATCCACAAGGGGTACTTGAGAAGACTCATAAGAACACAGGCCTAATGATCAGTTGCACATGAAGGGGTACTTCAGACAAAGGAAAATGTGATTGGGACTACAGTAACCAAAAAAACATGTTAAACTCTGACCTAAAGCATAATACTGTACCTAGTGCCCTGATTTTTTTCTGACAACATGAGCTGACCAGAAAAAACTCAGGGCCCTGACAACAAACAAACAATTACAACAATCAAGGAATCGCTGATCACTTCCAATGATGAAATGCCACAATGATTGATATGCTAACTAGGGCGACAGGTTAACCTAGTGGTTAGAGTGTTGGACTAGTTACTGAAAGGTTGCAAGTTCAAATCCCTGAGCTGACATGGTACAAATCTGTCGTTCTGCCCCTGAACAGGCAGTTAACCCACTGTTCCTAGGCTGTCATTGAAAATAAGAATTTGTTCTTAACTGACTTGCCTAGTAAAATAAATAACTAAGCAATAGGAAATCCGCTCTCTTCCTGAAAGTCTCAAGGTCTTGAAGTGTGAAGAAGTGACTTACTGTCTTTATGGCCCACAGTGCCGGAAGCAGATCCCCCAGCAGAGGTTCGTCCCACGGGGCCAGGGGAGTGCTTTGGGCCCCTGCCAGGGATCTTCAGTCCACTGGACTTCAGCATGTTCATCATGTACAGGGGAGATGTGCAGGGATGAGAAAGTCCCTATCAAGGCTTTCGGTTCGAGGCACTAGGAATCGGAATGGTGGCAATCTCTCTCCATTTTAGCTGTGGAGATGAGTGGAAGCATCAAAGTGTATTAGTGACGACGCTAGCATTATCCATCTGTAAAGGACAATTTGGTTCATAGAAACATTACAGGAACGTTCTGTGCTAGCTGGGTTTCTTGTTGAGAACTCCAGCCATTTAAAAACTTAAGCCATGTCAAGGTGTAGCAAGTATAGCCTATACTGTACTACTGTAAAGGCCTACACATTTAAATAACTGAGTGGGTCCTTTTCAATTTGATAAAAAATTAACTATAGATAAGAAAACAATAGGCTCTATTTCTGATTTGGGTTATTAATCATCGTTGTTGATTCTCCTGAACTCTGGTCAATGGGCCTTAGTAAGTTAAATGTATAGTTTCAAGTGTGTTGTTGGTGAATTAATGCACAGGGACTTAGATGTGTTCACTTTCACAAGAAGAGCTTTCTGTTTTGCCTCAATGCTAAAATGTGTATTTCAAGAATATTCACTGACAGAAAAAGAGACATTTGGTCTTGTTTTTGGTTGTGCATTCATTCCAAATGAGTATACTAGGGCTATTTATAGAATTGTGGTTATAATAGTAGTTATTAGACTTCTGTTAGGGTTAGGGTGGCCTTATGCCAGTGCCATAGCATCACATGTCTTTGAGAGGACTTCATTGCACTCTAGGCCCTGCCCACACACTCTGAGATCTGATCAGCTGTATTCCCAATTGCATGCATGGCCTACAAGACAACATCTCTCCAACCATAATATGCAATTCATGACAGCGTTACATCACTGTTCTAGCACCACGTCGCACTTATGCAGGTTTCGAGATAAGACGACTGACAAAATGCAAAGATGCTTTTACAGTATCATCAGCACCATTCAGTCGACTCATGTATCAACATCATTTCATAGGTTATTTTATGCAATAGTCCTGTATATGCTTTCAGAATATTTCCTCTGGGCAGTTTTATGACAGCTCTGCTAGGGGGCTATATTCTTGACAATACAAAGTAGCAACTTTGTAGCCTATATACACTACATGACCAAAAGTCATGCTCGTCAAGCATCTCATTCCAAAATCACGGGCATTAATATGGAGTTAGTCCCCCTTTGCTGCTATAACAGATTCCACTCTTCTGAGAAAGCTATCCACTAGATGTTGGAACATTGCTGCGGGGATTTGCTTCCATTAAGTCACAAGAGCATTAGTGAGGTCGGGCACTGACGTTGGGCGATTAGGCCTGGCTCGCAGTCCCAATTCATCACAATGGTGTTTGATGGAGTTGAGGTCAGGGCTCTGTGCAGGCCAGTCAAATTCTTCCAAAATGATCTCGACAAACCATTTCTGTATAGACTTCGCTTTGTGCATGGGGGCATTGTCATGCTGAAACAGGAACGGGCCTTGCCCAAACTTTTGCCACAAAGTTCGAAGCACAGAATCATCTAGAATGTCATTGTATGCTGTAGCATTAAGATTTCCCATTACTGAAACTAAGGGGCCTAGCCCGAACCATGAAAAACAGCCTCAGACCTTTATTCCCTCCTCTACCAAACTTTACAGTTGGCACTATGCATTCGGGCAGGTAGCGTGCTCCTGGCATCCGCCAAAACCAGATTCGTCCGTCGGGCTGCCATATGGCGAAGTGTGATTACCATATGGTGAAGTGTGATCCTGAGAACGCGTTTCCACTGCTCCAGAGTCTAATGGTGGCGAGCTTTACACCACTGCAGCCAACACTTGGCATTGCACATGGTGATCTTAGGCTTGTGTGCGGCTGCTCAGCCATGTAAACTAATTTCATGAAGCTCCCGAATGACAGTTCTTGTGCTGACGTTGCTTCCAGAGGCAGTTTGGAACTCGGTAGTGAGTGTTGTAACTGGGGATAGACTATTTTTACCCGCAACATGCTTCAGCGCTTGTCATTCCATTCTGTGAGCTGGTGTGGCCTACCACTTTGTGCTGACCGTTTCCACTTCACAATAACAGCACAGTTGACCGGGGAAGATCTAGCAGAAATTTGATGAACTGACTTGTCGGAAAGGTGGCATCCTATGACGGTGCCACGTTGAAAGCCACTAGAGATGGTCACCTCGCTTTGCGTTCTTAGGAAACTATGCAGTATTTTGTTTTTTTTATGAATTATTTCTTACACTGTTACTCCAGGAAATCTTAAGTCTTATTACATACAGCCGGGAAGAACTATTGGATAGAAGAGCAACGTCAACTTACCAACATTACAACCAGGAAAATTATTTCCCCGAAGCGGATCCTCTGTTTGGACCACCATCCAGGACAATGGATCGGATCCCAGTAGACGACCCAAAACAACAGCGCCACAAAAGGGGCAGACGGAGTGGTCTTCTTTTCAGGCTCCGTAGACGGGCACATCCCTCACCGCTCCCGAGTATACTACTCGCCAATGTCCAGTCTTTTGACAACAAGGTAGACGAAATTCGAGCAAGGGTTGCCTTCCAGAGAGACATCAGAGATTGTAACATTCTCTGTTTCACGGAAACAATGCTCACTCGGGATACGTTATCAGAGTCGGTACAGCCACCCGGTTTCTTCACGCATCGCGCCGACAGAAACAAACATCTCTCTGGTAAGAAGAAGGGCAGGGGTGTATGCCTTATGATTAACGAGTTGTGGTGTGATCATAACAACATACAGTTACTCAAGTCCTTTTGTTCACCTGACCTAGAGTTCCTTATAAACAAATGCCGATCACATTATCTACCAAGAAAATTCTCTTAGATTATAATCACAAGCATGTATATCCCCCCAAGCAGACACCTCGACGGCCCTGAAAGATCTTCATTGGACTCTATGTAAACTGGAAACCACATATCCTGAGGCTGCATTTATTGTAGCTGGGGATTTGAACAAGGCTAATCTGAAAACAAGGCTCCCTAAATTTCATCAGCATATCGAATGCGCGACCCGGGCTGGCAAAATTCTGGATCATTGCTACTCTAACTTCCGCAACGCATACAAAGCTTTCCCTCGCCTTCCTTTTGGCAAATCTGACCATGACTCCATTTTGTTGCTCCCAGCATATAGACAGAAACTAAAACAGGAAACGCCCGTCTGTTCAATGCTGGTCCTACCAATTTGACTCCATGCTTCAAGATTGCTTCGATCACGTGGACTGGGATATGTTCCCAGATAGCATCAGACAACAACATTGATGTATACGCTGATTCGGTGAGCAAGTGCATCGGTGATGTTGTACCCAAGGTGACAATTAAAACCTTTCCCAACCAGAAACCGTGGATTGATGGCAGCATTCGCGCAAAAGTGAAAGCGCAAACCACTGCTTTTAATCATGGCAAGGTGACCGGAAACATGACCGAATACAAACAGTGTAGCTATTCTCTCTGCATGGCAATCAAACAAGCTAAGCGTCAGTATAGGGACAAAGTAGAGTCGCAATTCAGCGGCTCAGACACGAGACGTATGTGGCAGGGTCTACAGTCAATCACGGATTACAAAAAGAAAACTAGCCCTGTCAAGGACACCGACGTCTTGCTCCCAGACAAACTAAAAATCTTCTTTGCTCGCTTTGAGGACAATACAGTGCCACAGACACGGCCCGCTACCAAACCCTGCGGGCTCTCCTTCACCGCAGCCAACATGAATAAAACATTTTAACGTGTTAACCCTCGCAAGGCTGCTGGCCCAAACGGCATCCCTAGCCTCTACCTCAGAGCATGCGCAGACCAGCTGGCTGGTGTGTTCACGGACATATTCAATCAATCCCTATCCCAGTCTGTTGTTCCCACATGCTTCAAGATAGGCCACCATTGTTCCTGTTCCCAAGAAACTAAGGTAACTGAGATAAACGACTATCGCCCGTAGCACTCACTTCCGTCATCATGAAGTGCTTTGAGAAACTAGTTAAGGATCACATCACCTCCACCCTACCCGACACCCTAGACCCACTCCAATTTGCTTACCACCCGCAGTAAGTCCACAGACGATGCAATCACACTGCACACTGCCCTAACCCATCTGGACAAGAGGTATACCTACGTAAGAATGCTGTTCATCGATTACAGCTCAGCATTTAACACCATAGTACCCTCCAAACTCGTCATTAAGCTCGAGACGCTGGGTCTCAACCCCACCCTGTGCAACTGGGTCCTGGACTTTCTGACGGGACGCCCCCAGGTGGTGAGGGTAGAAAACAACATCTCCACCCCGCTGATCCTCAACACTGGGGCCCCACAAGGGTGCATTCTCAGCCCTCTCCTGTACTCCCTGTTCACCCATGACTGCGTGGCCATGCACACCTCCTACTAAATCATCAAGTTTGCAGACGACACTACAGTGGTAGGCTTGATTACCAACAACAACGAGACAGCCTACATGGGGGAGGTGAGGGCCCTCGGAGTGTGGTGTCAGGAAAATAACCTCACACTCAACGTCAACAAAACAAAGGAGATTATTGTGGACTTCAGGAAACAGCAGAGGGAGCACCCCCCTATCCACATCGACGGGACAGTAGTGGATAAGGTGGAAAGTTTTAAGTTCCTCGGCGTACACATCACGGACTAACTGAAATGGTCCACCCACACAGACAGCGTGGTGGAGAAGGCACAACAGCGCCTCTTCAACCTCATGAGGCTGAAGACATTTGGCTTGTCACCAAAAACACTCACAAACTTTTACAGATGCACAATCGAAAGAATCCTGTCGGGCTGTATCACCGCCTGGAACGGCAACTGCTCCATTGTTGTCCTCTTCAAGGACAATAACTACCCTAGTCACTGCCTGTTCACCCCACTATCATCCAAAAGGCGAGGTCAGTACAGGTGCATCAAAGCTGGGACCGAGAGACTGAAAACCAGCTTCTGTCTCAAGGCCATCAGACTGTTAAACAGCCATCACTAATATTGAGTAGCTGCTTCCAACATACTGACTCAAATCTCTAGCCACTTTAATAATAAAAAATTGGATGTAACAAATGCATCACTAGTCACTTTAAACAATGCAACTTTATATAATGTTTACATACCCTACATGACTCATCTCATATGTATATACTGTACTCTATACCATCTACTGCTTCTTGCCTATGCCGTTCGGCCATCGCTCATCCATATATTTATATGTACATAATCTTAGTCATTCCTTTAGACTTGTGTGTATAAGGTAGTTGTTGTGAAATTGTTAGATTACTTGTTAGATATTACTGCATGGTCGGAACTGGAAGCACAAGCATTTCGCAACACTCGCATTAACATCTGCTAACCATGTGTATGTGACCAATACAATTTGATTTGAGCGCTTCAATAAGGCCATTCTACTACCAATGTTTATATATGGAGATTGCATGGCTGTGTGCTTGTTTTTATACACCTGACAGCAAGAGTGTGACTGAAATAGCCGAATCCACTCATTTGAAGGGGTGTCCACATACTTTTGTGTATATATATATATATATATATATATATATATATATATATATATATATATATATATATATATATATGACAGTGCAGTAGGGCTAAGCTTGGCTACAATATTACAATTTGATGTTCTAAGCATCAAGGACCATTAGGCTATTGAGTGACATTGTCTTTGCTAAGATTGTTGGTTACATTGTTTACACAATTATATTGCGAATTGATATTTCTGTGATAGGGAAAAAGAATGCGCATCCAATCACATACAACCTATTGACCTATTGTTATACCAACTACAGCGTGGTGTGCATTTCTACTTCAACTCAACAAATCCCGATAAATATGCATGAAAGAAACGCTTACCTTTAAATGTACAATTTACGCATAGACGTATTTGTTTTTCCTAGAGGAGAGGGGTGCGCTGATCGGTTGATTTATCAGAAGGTTGCCACTCCCTATACACCAACACAGGGATGCACAAAAAATATGGATGCTGAGCTGGAGCTGAAAGGGAGAGTGTGATAGGATGCGAGCCGCATTTGGCTATTTCATGCGACTGAGATGCCGGTTTAATTTCAAAATGCGACTTTCAGGAACAAAATGAGATTGTTTTCTCATAGCAAACAGAAACAACAACGTAACTATATGCCAAGTCCTCGGTCTCCCTTCTTGTTTGCGGTTTTGTTGTGCAACGCAGCATCAGCAACTCGCATTCAATCATGCAGCTTCGATCCCCGTCCACGACTATTAAAGGCGCTGTATGGTCAACCTATAGTCTGCATTGGTCGTGCAGCGTTTACGGTACGGTGATAGCCTCTACAGAAGTCATGGCATTCATGGTTCTTGCGCTTCGCGGAGCAGCGCAGAGATGTCAAGGAAGTGAGTTTGTGTTTATACAGGACCTCCCGGTAAGTGATACCGTCCACCAATCATGTAAATACGGAGCTATACGGAGCCCTACACATTGTTACACAATATGAGAGGCACACCGTGATGCGGAACAGAGCTCAAATTGGCCTCCGCAAGTGCGTCACACCATCCATACGGCGCATCCGAACACATTTTCGGATCAAGCATAAATTGACTCTTAAAAACGTTGACCAGTACGCAGCCAGTCGCACATGTGGCGTACTGAACACAGAAGGTGAGGAGGTTTTCAATGTTTCGCTTGGGGGCGTAATGGATTTTCGGCCTCTTTTATCGCCTCTGTAGCCTCCCCCTTCGCTAGCTCAACCAAACAAAGAGCTAAGGAAGTGGACGCTGTTGCTGAGAGAGTTGTGAATAGAAGAATGCCAACAATGTTGTGGCGGGCTTGGAAGGCATTCGTAAATAGTTGCATATTTTGTATATTTAAGGTGTAGGAGAAAGTAGTATTGACTATAATAATTTATCCTGATTACTCTTTGGTCCAGCTGTTCAACTTGCTTACAGGAATTTCTGTGCACCTGGTGCTGAATCACTGGGAAATTGTTATCCTTCCTGAAAGTTCATTAAATTAGATCCCACTTTGCAATAGGCTATAGCACTGTCCCTAATACGATTTACAATAATTACAATATACTTTTTTTTGCAACTTACACTTAAGGGTTCCCAAATATACATACAATTGAGATAATGAACTGACAATATAATAACATTGGAATTGCACTGCCTACTGTTATAATGCCATACAGGCTAAATACACAGACCTGTATAAGGGAAACTTATTGAAAAGAAAGTCTACTGGATATTTTTAAGTGACAACTATAAGTAGCCTTGCCCTATTTTATATTTTGCAATATTTATGGTAAAAGAAAAGTATATTAAGCAGAGACATTTCAACAACTCTCAATCAGTTACACCTATAAATGAATGTGATTTAGTGCCCTTGTGATTAGTGTGGGCTCTCGAGTGGTGCCATGGTCTAAGGCACTGCATCTCAGTGCAAGAGGCGGCACTACAGTCCCTGGTTTGAATCCAGGCTGAATCATATCCGGTCGTGATTGGGAGTCCCATAGGGCGGCGCACAATTGGCCCAGCATCGTCCGGTTTGGCCGGGGTCGGCCGCCATTGTAAATAAGCATTTGTAAATAAGCATTTGTTCTTAACTGACTTGCCTAGTTAAATAAAGATTAAATAAAAAATAAAGTTAAATGTGCACTGGTCCATCATCAATACCCTTTGAAGCACTCAACAATCATCACTTCAAACACGCCGTGACCATAGAGCTTTTTATGTCTCTATTTTGGTTTGGTCAGGGTGTGATTTGGGTGGGCATTCTATGTTCATTTTTCTATGTTTTGTATTTCTTTGTTTTGTCCGGGTATGGTTCTCAATCAGGGACAGCTGCCTATCGTTGTCTCTGATTGGGAACCCTACTTAGGTAGCCCTTTTCCCACCTGTCTTTGTGGGTAGTTGTCTTTGTTTGTTGGCACTATACCCTTTAGCTTCACGGGTGGTTTTTGGATTGTTTGTTTTTGTCGGCGTCATAATAATAAAAGGAATATGTACGCTCACCATGCTGCACCTTGGTCCTCTTCTTTCAACGGCCGTGCCATCTCAATGGCTGTGGCACAACATTGATAAATTGAGGCAATTTGTCAGTGTCTAAACTATATTGTGGCCCTGAGTGTCAAGGATGAGATTAGCCTATTACATGCTTATATAAAAATTCTAATTTCCAATAGGGTGTGATGCAATGGGTGGCGAAAGATCTTGTTGACGTGATGTCTCATGGTTAGTAATGTTTAGTCAACAAATTAACATAGACTTAGTGGTGGTAAATGATGAGTTGTGAATGTAGCAGGTCAAATGGGTAGATTAGGTAAATTGAGCTAAATCCATATTAAAATCCATACCATAGATTGTGTAGACCCCCCTATACATGCATGATGAAAAATCTGAAGGTCTTTCTAATTGTAAACATTGAAATAATTCCACATTAGATGACTCTTGCGGTATGAAAATGTCTCACTAACTTAGGTCCCTGTACTGAGTGTAAAAAAGTTGATATATATATATATCTGAATAAAAAAAGCTTATGGGCAGAAAATATACAATTACATTTTCTCATTCCTAAAGCTGCATTATTGATATAAACAATTCAAAATGAATGTAACATCCAGATCACAGGTTTACAGAAGTGGAAAGTGGATAACCTATTCATAGTTGGTTGTGGCAAAAACGAATGTTATGTCTTAAAATCAGTGGCCAATAATTGTCACTGGGGTAGCTTGGTCGTTGCGTAGGGATGCTTGCCATCAATGGTGTACATGTATGTACTTATCAATTGTTTCATGGTGGTGCTAGGTCTAGTGAGGGTGTGTCAGAACCGGCAAGGCCCTCTCTGGAGCCGCCTCTGCTTAAAATTGAGTCAGGAGAGGGGGAGCAAAGGGGCTTGGATGTTTCTTGTTTCCATGAGAGGTTGAAGCCACAACAGGAAATACATTCTTTCTGTATTGCTGAAGATCTGGACTTAAGCCAAACTATGCAAACAGATACTACATGAGCCTTGATTACCATTATTAAATGCATGTTTCTGTAATATTTCGCTAACAATTGTCTGACTTGGGATACTGCATTGTGTCCTTCAACGAGGAGTGACACAGATATTGATATGCCACTGTAAGTCAACTTTAATACTGTGAGTCAACCCACATTTGAGTAATAAAATAGGCATACTGAAAGCACTATACAGAACTAAGAGTGTAGACTGAAACTTTTGATAAGCAAATGTCTTTATATCAATGTTGGCTAGATGTTTAGAGTTTTTTTTTTCATACACTAAAAGTCGTTTTTAATGACCTTGCACACAGTTAATTAAGCATGTACTCTGGTCACATGTAAAGCAACACATTTTCCATTTGTATAATCTAATATACATTGCACTTGATTAAATCTGAAATGAATGCATTTTGTGTGTAAAGAACTTTATAAAGTGTTTCCTATCTATATTCACACAGTCACTATACAAGCCAGCACCATATTGGTGTCGACTGTATTGCTGGTTTGAATTGCATTTAGATCATTCTCAAATTATTAGAGAGAACTGGAATTTCAAACTGTACTTGCAGGTGCTTTACACAGAATGTGTTGATATGCAACATGGAAGTAGTTAACCATTTGGTTCTTCCTGGAAAGATACAATAGAAAGTACACCAACCCTGTATACTGTACAGCTCCAGGGTACAGTTTTGCCTAGGTACAGATCTAGGATCAGCTTCTCCTCCCCCAATCCTTAACCATTATTGGGGAAAATGCTAAACTGACCCAAGATCAGCATCTAGGTGCAACTTCACTTTACACCATACTGTATAGCATGGCTGTATAGCACTTCACAAGCATACTTATGCAACTGAGCCACCTAGTGGTTAATAACAATGAACTATGTTAATGATCCAACATTTTACATTCACGTGGTGAAACAGAAAGAAAATAGCATATAAAAATGTGCAATATAAATGTATACGATTTATAAGAACATATGTACACATATAATAAAAACCTAACGCATAAAAAAAGTTAGAATTTACAAAGAATGGCAACATTAATAAAGGGATGACAATATCTTCCACTTCACATTTCTGAGAATAATCTTTCAGGGGTCCATTCATTCTCAAGTTTAACACTTGAAAAATGTATTTGCATACATATACAGACAATCTGTCCTCTGAAATGCATTTTTCTCCTCGTCTGTACAATTGTTAATACTGTTCCAGAGCATCATATTCACAAGTGCATGTAAAAAGTCTAGGGTACAGTATCCATTTGAATTTAATCACTTTGGCAGTACACCTTTTGATTTGAACGAAACCTTCCATTCATATTTGCCCATTGTAGCAGTGCTCAGAAAGTTACTTTTTGGACCTGAATGCTAAAACTTTCCAAAGATAAAGGTGTGGACTGAGGGGGACTGGGTTTGGGTTGTCTTTGTATGCATTTTTGGGATATCTTTGTATGCACTATAGAGGGGATGAGGGAGTATCATTTGGGACATCCTTGGCCTGAAAACTGCCTGTTGAGTTGACGTTGTTGCGTTTGCAGCTCCAGGAGAAAGTTTCTATTCTTTGACCTCCCCTCCTCCACTGCAGTGTGGGAGTCCTGCAGGACACTGAACAACCTTGTGACCCCGTCCAGTTTCTTCTCACCTGGGACAGGAGGCCAGATAACAGATTACAGACTGGGATCAACCAGCACAAGAGATACACAGAGACATATCTTTCAAACGCACTTTAGCCACAAGCAGCACCGGAGATGTTGCAGATGAACATGATGTATGACAATGCACTCAGAGTATTTGCACGTGCATTTAAAAAGCTACAACGTGATAGCTGCAGGCCCACAACCATAACCGCAATCATTACCATGACAAATGCGTGCCCTCTAATGTCCAGGAAGGCACGTAGAAGGGTATAGAAGGGCAGATAGTATAGAACAGTGGTTCCCAACCAGGGGTACTAGGTCTATCAACAGGGAGTACTTGAGAAGACTCATGAGACCATAGGCCTACTGGTAAAATGAATATATGAATGAATGAATATAAAGGGGTACTTCAGGGGTACTCCGGGCAGAGCAAAATCAGTTGGTGGTAAAGTAACCAAAAAAGGTTGGGAACCACTGGTATAGAACACAGAATTTGGCCTGTTGTCTTTCATTACAATCATATGCATTCAAACAAATAATAACCAGCAACTTGATTATATACTGTATATCATTAAAAGTTCATTAAAAGACCCTACCTTCAGAATTTGTGCTCCTAAGTTGAAAAATGTAGGGGCACACAAAGAAATGTAGGAGCACAATGCATTTTTTTTTTTTTTAGGTATTAATGCGGCGATCCACAGTTAAAACAATAATACATCTTTCTCAAAGTCACTGTTTCGGTAAAAGGTTGAGGGTTGAGCTAGGTTGAGCTAGGTGTATAGCTAGCTGGCTACTTAGCTAAACAATGGAAGGTGCACAATCCATGGCTACAAAGCTAGCTGGCTAGATAGCCATCTACAGCTGAAGTCGGAAGTTTACATGCACTTAGGTAGGAGTCATTAAAACTCATTTTCAACCACTCCACAAATTTCTTGTTAACAAACTATAGTTTTGGCAAGTCGGTTAGGACATCTACTTTGTGCATGACACAAGTCATTTTTCCAGCAATTGTTTACAGACAGATTTTTTCATTTATAATTCACTGTATCACAATTCCAGTGGGTCAGAAGTTTACATACACTAAGTTAACTGTGCCTTTAAACAGCTTGGAAAATTCCAGAAAATGATGCCATGGCTTTAGAAGCTTGTGATAGGCTAATTGACATAATTTGAGTCAATTGGAGGTGTACCTGTGGATGTATTTCAAGGCCAACCTTCAAACTCAGTGCCTCTTTGCTTGACATCATGGGAAAATCAAAAGAAATCAGCCAATACCTCTGAAAAAAATTGTAGACCTCCACAAGTCTGGTTCTTCCTTGGGAGCAATTTCCAAGTGCCCGAAGGTACCACATTCATCTGTATAAACAATAGTACGCAAGTATAAACACCATGGGACCACGCATCCGTCATACCACTCAGGAAGGAGACACGTTCTGTCTCCTAGAGTTCAAATGTACTTTGGTGCAAAAAGTGCAAATCAATCCCAGAACAGCAGCAAAGGACCTTGTGAAGATGCTGGAGGAAACAGGTACAAAAGTATCTACAGTGGGGCAAAAAAGTATTTAGTCAGCCACCAATTGTGCAAGTTCTCCCACTTAAAAAGATGAGGCCTGTAATTTTCATCATAGGTACACTTCAACTATGACAGACAAAATTAGAGAAAAATCCAGAAAATCACATAGGATTTTTAATGAATTTATTTGCAAATTATGGTGGAAAATAAGTATTTGGTCAATAACAAAAGTTTCTCAATACTTTGTTATATACCCTTTGTTGGCAATGACAGAGGTCAAACGTTTTCTGTATGTCTTCACAAGGTTTTCACACACTGTTGCTGGTATTTTGGCCCATTCCTCCATGCAGATCTCCTCTAGAACAGTGATGTTTTGGGGCTGTTGGTGGGCAACACAGACTTTCAACTCCCTCCAAAGATGTTCTATGTGGTTGAGATCTGGAGACTGGCTAGGCCACTCCAGGACCTTGAAATGCTTCTTACGAAGCCACTCCTTTGTTGCCCGGGCGGTGTGTTTGGGATCATTGTCATGCTGAAAGACCCAGCCACGTTTCATCTTCAATGCCCTTGCTGATGGAAGGGGGTTTTCACTCAAAATCTCACGATACATGGCCCCATGCTTCACAGTAGGTATGGTGTTCTTTGGATGCAACTCAGCATTCTTTGTCCTCCAAACACAACGAGTTGAGTTTATACCAAAAAGTTCTATTTTTTTGTGTGTTACTGATGGTAGGCTTTGTTACTTTTGTCCCAGCTCTCTGCAGGTCATTCACTAGGTCCCCCCGTGTGGTTCTGGGATTTTTGCTCACCGTTCTTGTGATCATTTTGACCCCACGGGGTGAGATCTTACGTGGAGCCCCAGATCGAGGGAGATTATCAGTGGTCTTGTATATCTTCCATTTCCTAATAATTGCTCCCACAGTTGATTTCTTCAAACCAAGCTGCTTACCTATTGCAGATTCAGTCTTCCCAGCCTGGTGCAGGTCTACAATTTTGCTTCTGGTGTCCTTTGACAGCTCTTTGGTCTTGGCCATAGTGGAGTTTGGAGTGTGACTGTTTGAGGTTGTGGACAGGTGTCTTTTATACTGATAACAAGTTCAAACAGTTTCCATTAATACAGGTAACGAGTGGAGGACAGAGGAGCCTCTTAAAGAAGAAGTTACAGGTCTGTGAGAGCCAGAAATCTTGCTTGTTTGTAAGTGAACAAATACTTATTTTCCACCATAATTTGCAAATAAATTAATAAAAAATGCTACAATGTGATTTTCTGGGAAAATAAATATAATTTTGTCTGTTATAGTTGTAGTGTACCTATGATGAAAATTACAGGCCTCTCGCATCTTTTTAAGTGGGAGAACTTGCACAATTGGTGGCTGACTAAATACTTTTTTGCCCCACTGTATATCCACAGTAAAACAAGTCCTATATCGACATAACCTGAAAGGCCGCTCAGCAAGGAAGAATCCACTGCTCCAAAACCGCCATAAAAAAAAGCCAGACTACGGTTTGCAACTGCACATGGGGACAAAGATCATACTTTTTGGAGAAATGTCCTCTGGTCTGATGAAACAAAAATATAACTTTTTGGCCATAATGACCATGGTTATGTTTGGAGGAAAAAAGGGGGAGGCTTGCAAGCCAAAGAACACCATCCCATGAAGCATGGGGGTGGCAGCAACATGTTGTGGGTTTGCTTTGCTGCAGGAGGGACTGGTGCACTTCACAAAATAGATGGCATCATGAGGTAGGAAAATGATGTGGATATATTGAAGCAACATCTCAAGACATCAATCAGGAAGTTAAAGCTTGGTTTCAAATGGGTCTTCCAAATGGACAAAGCATACTTCCAAAGTTGTGGCAAAATGGCTTAAGGACAACAAAGTCAAGATATTGGAGTGGCCATCACAAAGCCCTCGCCTCAATCCTATAGAACATGTGTGGGCAGAAATGAAAAAGCATATGCGAGCAAGGAGGCATACAAACCTGACCTAGTTACAAACCTACCCAGCTCTGCCATGAGGAATGGGCAAAAATTCACCCAACTTATTGTGGGAAGCTTGTGGAAGGCTATCCAAAATGTTTGATCCAAGTTAAACAATTTAAAGGCAATGCTACCAAACACTCAATTAGTATATGTAAACTTCTGACCCTCTGGGAATGTGATGAAAGAAATAAAAGCTGTAATAAATAATTCTCTCTACTATTATTCTGACATTTCACATTCTTAAAATAAAAGTGGTGATCCTAAATGAACTAAGACGTGTGCAGGATTTTGTTCCAACCCTACTACAACACACCTGATTTAAGTAATCAGCTGGTTACCGGAAGCTCGATTTGCTGAAATTGGTGTCGGTGTTAAGAGTAGCGCTGGTACAAAAACCTGCACACCAAGTAGCTGCCCAGGAGGGCTGGCACCTTGTGTGGCAGGTAGCCTAGTGGTTTGAGCGTTGGGCCAGTAAACGAAAGGTTGCTGGATCGAATCCCTCACACTGTGTCAGTGTGAGTGTTGATTTAGGATCACTTCTGCCTTTTAGATCATAATGAATAACATTGCATGAATAGGTCAGACCTGAACCAAGATCAAGACTCTGAAACACTATGAATACAGACCCTGTACTTATCGGTGCTACCACTGACAGGCAGCAGTGGTGTATGATCTTAATATGAGCAGTTTCTCACAGCAGGAAAATAATCCTGCAGCAACAGGACATTTGAATAATTGTGAGAATTATAATTAATTGACATTTTTGCAGTGGTTGATTTTTTTTGTTAGGGCAAATGAAATCTGACATTTTAACGTGGAAATTTCCTGCAAACAGCAGGGTGATCAAATTAGTTTGTGTGCATTGTGTGATCGCCACATGTAACACTTGCAAAATAAACATTATGTATTCCGTATTATTTTTTTTATCACTTGTGTATGTACCAAGAAAAATACCCAGAGACAATTTCTGGCTAAAATAATATTTCCCGATTCTGATGAAGAATAAATATGTTAAACTTAATCTGTGTGTGGTACACATTTTGGGGCAGTCCCAAACTGCATGCACCACCACCATTCCTTGCCGATAGTGTATGTGTCTGAAATTGCACCCTATTCTCTATATAGTGCACTACATTTGACCAGGGCCCGCATAGGGAAGTGGGTGTCATCTAGAGGCTGACCTTACAGTACAGATATGGGCTGCGTATCAAAATGCACTCTGTTCTGTAAATTGCTTTGGATAAAAGCATCTGCTAAGGGGCACATATTCTAATGCAACAAAACAACCACATAATATAGAATGAATTAATCAGGATTAAGACCAAGCGTTTTACCACATATATTCCAATAAAGGTTATTATTTAATGTACTAAAAAAGCTTGGAAAAACTGTTGAGTCTCCAGTTAAAAGGAAAAGGATGAAAACTAGCTAACATGGCCTGTGGCACTCGAGGACTGGAGCGGTTTAGCTCTGATCTAAGGCAACCCAGGAGACACATGAGACAGAGGTGTGGCATTTATTTGGCACTCATATTAAGATGGGGGGCCCATGGATTGGTGGTTGGTAGTGGCCGGAGGGTCTCATCTCAGAGGTGCAGGCGCAGAGATTCCAGAGTGCACCTGGAGCAGAGTACAGAAGAAGAAAATAACTGGAAGTCATATCAAAACAGAGGGAAATATTTTTCTGGCAAATCTTTGCGGAAAGGAGTACCTTGCCTATGACAAAAACACATTAAGGGAACCAGTATACCCAGCCAGTACCAATGCAGTCACTGAAAACAGTCCTGAAAGTATCTTAAAGATATACATCTTAAAAATGTAAATAAGAAGAAGAATTGAATTCGGAAAGTATAATGAATAATAATTACAGTCGGAAAGTATTCAGACGCCTTCACTTTTCCACATATTGTTAGGTTACAGCCTTATTCTAAAATGGATTCAATAGTTTTTTTCCCCCTCATCAATCTACAGACAATACCCCATAATGACAAAGCTAATTTATTTAAAAAAATTTAAACAGAAATATTACATTTACTTAAGTATTCAGACCCTTAACTCAGTACTTTGTTGAAGCACCTTTGGCAGCGATTACAGCCTCAAGTCTTCTTGGGTATGATGTTACAAGCTTGACACACCTGTATTTGGGGAATTTCTCCCATTCTTCTCTGCATATCCTCTCAAGCTCTCAGGTTGGATGGGGAGCATCGCTGCACAGCAAATTTCAGGTCTCTTCAGAGATGTTCGATCGGGCTCAAGTCCGGGCTCTGGCTGGGTCACTCTAGGACATTCAGAGACTTGTTTTGAAGTCACTCCTGTGTTGTCTTGGCTGTGTGCTTAGGGTCGCTGTCCTGTTGGAAAATGAAAATTCTCCCAAGTCTGAGATTCTGAGCGCTCTTGGAGCAGGTTTTCATCAAGGATCGCTCTGTACTTTGCTCCGTTCAACTTTCCCTCAAACCTGACTAGTATCTCAGTTCCTGACAAATATCCCCACAGAATGATGCTGCCACCACCATGCTTCACAGTAGGGATGGTGCCTTTAGGTGCCTTTTGGCAAACTCCAAGTGGGCTGTCATGTGCCTTTTTACTGAGGAGTGGCTTCCTTCTTGCCACTCTACCATAAAGGCCTGATTGGTGGAGTGCTGCAGAGATGGTTGTCCTTCTGGAAGGTTCTCCCATCTTCACAAAGGAAGTCTGGAGCTCTGTCAGCTGGTCACCTCCCTGTCCAAGGCCCTTCCCCCTCGATTGCTCAGTTTGGCCAGGTGGCCAGCTCTAGGAAGCGTCTTAGTGATTCCAAACTTCTTCCATTTAAGAATGATTGAGGCCACTGTGTTCTTGGGGACCTTCAATGCTGCAAACATTCTTTGGTATCCTTCCCCAGATTTGTGCATCGACACAATCCTGTCTCGGAGCTCTATAGACAATTCCTTCAACCTCATGGCTTGGTTTTTGCTCTGACATGCACTGTCAACTGTGGGACCTTATATAGACAGGTGTGTGCTTTTCCAAATCATGCCCAATCAATTTAATTTACCACAGGTGGACTTCAATCAAGTTGTAGAAACATCTTAAGTATGATCAATTGAAACAGGATGCAACTGAAATCAATTTCAAGTCTCATAGCAAAGGGGCTGAATACTTACATAAATAAGGTATTTCAGGTTTTTACTTGTAATAATTGTAATAACTTTGCAAACATTCCCATTCCCACCTGTTTTCGCTTTGTCATTAGGAGTATTGTGTGTAGATTGATGAGGATTTTTAAAAACATTTATCCATTTTAGAATAATGCTGTAACGTAACAAAATGTGGGAAAAGGGCTCTGAATACTTTCTGAATGCACTGTCTATACAATACCAGTCAAAAGTTTGGACACCAACTCATTCCATGGTTTTTCTTTATTTGTACTATTTTCTACATTGTAGAATAATAGTGAAGACATCAAAACTATGAAATAACACATATAGAATCATGTAGTAACCAAAAAAAGTGTTAAACTAATCGAAATCTATTTTATATTTTAGATGCTTCACAGTAGCCACCGTTTGCCTTAATGACAGCTTTGCACACTTGGCATTTTCTCAACCAGCTTCACCTGGAATGATTTTCCAACAACCTTGAAGGAGTTTCCCACATATGCTGAGCACTTGTTGGCTGCTTTCCCTTCACTCTGCGATCCAACTCATCCCAAACCATCTCATTTGTTTGAGGTCAGGTGATTCTCAGGGCCAGGTGATCTGATGAAGCACTCCATCACTCTCCTTCTTGGTCAAATAGCCCTTACACAGCCTGGAGGTGTGTTAGGTCATTGACGCGGCCCAATCCCAAGGACTGTGGGCTCTCCTTCTCCGTGGCCGGCGTGAGTAAGACATTTAAGCGTGTAAACCCACGCAAGGATGCCGGCCCAGACGGCATCCTAGCAGCGTCCTCATAGAATGTGCAGACCAGCTGGCTGGAGTGTTTACGGACATATTCAATCTCTCCCTATCCCAGTCTGCTGTCCCCACTTTCTTCAAGATGTCCCCCATTGTTCCTGTACCCAAGAAAGCAAAGGTAACTGAACTAAATTACTATCGCCCCATAGCATTCACTTCTGTCATCATTAAGTGGTTTGAGAGGCTAGTTAAGGATCATATCACCTCTACCTTACCTGACACCCTAGACCCACTTTAATTTGCTTACCGCCCCAATAAATCCACAAACGATGCAATCGCCATTGCACTGCATACTGCCCTATCCCACCTGGACAAAAGACGCATGCGCCATCGTGCACACATTTATTTTGTCCCCCACAACAAACACGATCATGACACACAGGTTGAAATTTCAAAACAAACTCTGAACCAATTATATTAATTTGGGGACAGGTCAAAAAGCATTAAACATGTATGGCAATTTAGCTAGTTAGCTTGCACTTACTAGCTAATTTCTCCTATTTAGCAAGCTTGCTGTTGCTAGCTCATTTGTCCTGGGATATAAACATTGAGTTATTTTACCTGAAATGCACAAGGTCCTCTACTCCTCCAATAATTCCACACATAATAAGGTCAACCAAAGTTTCTAGTCATCTCTCTTTCTTCCAGGCTTTTTCTTCTCTTGACTTTATATTGCGATTGGCAACTTTCATAAATTAGGTGCATTACCGTCACTGACCTAGTTCGTCTTTCAGTGACCCACGTGGGTATAACGAATGAGGAGATGGCTCGTGAGTACCTGCTTCTATAAACCAGAGAGGCAGGACTTGCAGCGCGATCTGCATCAGAAATAGAAATTCTATTTTAGCCCTTGGCAACGCAGACGCTCGTTGGCGAGCGTGAGCAGTGTGGGTGCAATAATTGAATAACATAGATTTCAAAATGTATTTTGCAACGCTCGCGTCACGTTGGTCAGGCTGTAACTTTCTCACTGTGTTGCGCAGTTTGAATAGTAGTGATGGGCATTCCGGCTCTTTTCAGTGAGCCGGCTCGTTCGGCTCAGCTCACCAAAAAGAAGCGACTCTTTTGGCTCCAAAACGTCTCTTTGTTTTGTATTTTTTCAAGTCAAACAGTTTGCGATAGTTTGACTATGATTGGTGTTAAAACAATTAGAATAAAATTATTCAATGAAATCATACTCTACCTTAACCTTTAAACGCAAATAGCAATCTTTTTCATAACAAACCAATACATTTTTAAATACATGATGGATAACTTTGTAATGTACATAAACAAAGTGCATATAAATGTTACAATTCAAAACTAATACAATCTGAACAACAAAATAATAGAATGTTGCACCATATCAAAGAAAAACAAATAACAATGTGCAAAACTGCAGCATCCCACTTAAAACATTAAACTGGTCCCTCTTTTCTCTCTCTTCTTTATTGCCATGTTATAACCAGCAGCACACAGCAATGCTGACCATATTTTTCTTTTATGAGAGATTTGCATTCAGAAATGCAAGCTGACTTACTTGAGGGGCTGATGCGGTTTCCTCTCTCAGTAATTATTTGTCCCGTTTTCGAGAAGACCATCTCAGAGGGAACGGATGTGCCCACTATGCAGAGGCTCCCTGTCATGACTTTAGTACGCCGTGGGTAGACCGAGGCCTTGTTCTTCCATCTGCTCAGAGGATCTGCAGATCTTTGGAGGAGGGGCTCTTCCAAATAGGATTGGACCTCCATTATCTGCTAAGGGATTCCTTTGTGCTCCATCCTCAGTTGCTCTCTAGTCAAACAGCATCCAAACAGCAGACGTTTGTGGCACTACTGCTGGTGTTTCTCCTCCATCTGATCCCTCTTCTTCCTGTTGCCCTGGTACCTGAGCCAGCTGACTGCTGGGGCTGTCCCTCCCTGCTGCTGAGGTTATTCTTTGAAGAGCCTCATCAATCGCTCTGGCATCACTGAAGGCTAACTTCTTAAACCTGGGGTCAAGTGAAGCGGTTTCTGATAGCAGGTGATTATATTCCATTCTGTAGAACTTTCTGTCCATTGATGAACATAGGGTGTCCATCAACTCTGTCATATGTCCTGTGGTTACATTTGTTCTCTCTGGCTGCTGGCTGAGATTTGCTGCAGACCCTTACACAGGAGTATCATTTTTGAGGCTGTCACATAGCTGACAAGAGAGAACAGTAACTTATTAGTTCAGGTTCATGTTTTGTCTACTGATACTACATTCTCATCTACTGCTCATATACATATATAATACTGTATTAAATAATGATGTAGTAATAACTGCTTACTGTACCTCTCTCCACTGATCTCCACAGTGACCTGCTCAAAGGGTTCAAGGACCCCTCACACCTCCTCCACCACCTCCCATTCCTCTTGGGTCAGAGCATCAACAGGTGCATTGACAATGGCCAGGGTAGTGATGATGGCATCCTTTGACTCAAGAAACCGCTTCGACATATAAAATGTTGAATTCCACCTTGTAGTGCAGTCTTGTTTAGGCCTCAGCTCAGGCATCCCCATCTGGCATTGTGTAGACTTTAGTTTTTCAGCGCCTACTGAGCTCCTGTGGAAGTGTTCCACAGCTGCTTTCACTTTGTCCACAATGGGCTTCATCACCTTCAGAGCATCTCTTACAATCAGGTGTATTGTGTGGGCAAGACATGGACATTGAGTCCATTTTAACATTTTCATGGCTTTGGTTGTTAGCTCCATTGTCGCTAACACAACAGACCACTTTTCATCTACTTGCCATTCTCTGGCCACTCTCAACAGTTCCTCTGCCAAGTTCTCTGAGGTGTGTCTGTCGCTGAACTCAAAGCAGTCCAGAAGACAGCTAGACATCGAAAACTCTTCAATGAAGTGACATATAACTGACATGTAAGATGTGGTTACCCTTGATGTCCAGCAGTCAGTGGTAAGGCAAATTGCAGTAGGTTTTTGGACTCTTTCATGCACTGAAGCCTGTGTGCTCTCGTACAGTTGTGGAATAAGTGATTTCGAAAGGGTTTTCCTGCTTGAAATTGTGTACATTGGATATAGACTATTGCTATAATTTCTAAAACCTCTGTCCTCCACGATCGAAAATGGCTGTAAATCGGTGGCAATCATTTTAGCCAACGCAATATAAATTTGGCCTTGTTTTGCTACAGACATAGACTTTGGCATAAACTGGTCCATAGAAGACTGCGTTGCTGTGGGTCGTGGAGTAGGCATACTTGACTGAGTGGATACATCTCCACGTGTGGAGGTGCTGGCTCCACCACTATCACTAGCGGGCCTGCTAGTTTCTCGAAGCTCCGCTACAGCTAGCTTCACAGTTGGGTGCACATTTCGCATAGGCCGGTGTAGGATGTGCGTAGAACCGGCTTTATATGAGATTTTGTTTTGCAAATTCTACACTGTGCTCTAAGATTGTCTACATTATTAAAATGCATCCAAATGCTACTGTGCTTCCAACTAATTTCCCAGCTGTTGTTTTCACAGCTGTCCTTCCTCTCTCTCCTCAGCTGCTAAGTGTGTGACTGTGAGTGAGTTGGCTCGGCCCTCCCTTATGCAACTTTGGTTCATTGGTTGACACTGCGTGTCTGATTGAACAACAGGTGAGGCTGTTAGTCTGAACAGACAGTTAGAATGATTGTGTGTGCGCTTGAGCATTTAGGCCTATATTATTTTTCTCTTCTTCTTTGAATTAGTTAATTCTATTCATTTAAATCTTTTGATTATTCATATCTTAATTTTTTTTATTTTTAGAAATAGATTAGACTCTTCTGATATGCGACCCAGCTTCCAACGTTCACCTACAAGAGCCGGCTCTTAGAGCCAATGTCACGTCCTGACCATAGAGAGTCCTTATTTTCTATGGTGGAGTAGGTCAGGGCTTGACTGGGGGGTTCGTCTAGTTTATATTTTCTATGTTGGTGTTTGGTATGATTCCCAATTAGAGGCAGCTGGCTATTGTTGTCTCTAATTGGGGATTATATTTAAGTAGCATTTTTCCACCTGTGTTTTGTGGGATATTCTTTATGGATAGTTGTATGTCAGCACTCCATTGTCGTCACGTTTTGTTTTTCTTTATTGTTTTGTGTGTTTCACTAAATAAAGATGTGGAACCCAGATCACACTGCACGTTGGTCCGAGTATGCTTCAAACGATCGTGACAGCCAACTCGTTTGCGAACGACCCATCACTAATACCCAGACCGTCGTCATGATCGATGTGACTTTTTTTCCAGATGCTTGAATTTGATGTGGGCAATTATATGCTCCCTGCTTTTGTTTGACCGTTTAGCTGAACGATCAATGTTCTTCAGGTCACTGTACCCACCTTTCGACCAAGGCTCAGACTTTCCAAAAAGCAGGCAAGGCCAGCAATACAGGCGGCTTGATGAAAGGCTCCCTGTTAACCAGCTAATCTTTCGATACCAGTTGGTATTGAATGCCCACACCTTTTCATCCTTCTTCCGTGAAACTGATCTCAGGCAGAGGTTGACTCTCCGTAGCCAACGTGAGTAAGACCTTTAAACGGTCAACATTCACAAGGCTGAGGGGCCAGATGGATTACCAGGACGTGTGCTCCGGGCATGTGCTGACCAACTGGCAGGTGTCGTCACTGACATTTTCAACATGTCCCTGATTGAGTCTGTAATACCAACATGTTTCAAGCAGACCACCATAGTCCCTGTGCTCAAGAACACGAAGGCAACCTGCCTAAATGACTACAGACCGTAGCACTCAAGGCCGTTGCCATGAAGTGCTTTGAAAGGCTGGTAATGGCTCACATCAACACCATTATCCCAGAAACCCTAGACCCACTCAAATTTGCATACCACCCAAACAGATTCACTGTTGATGCAATCTCTATTGCACTCCACACTTTCCTTTTCCACCTGAACAAAAGGAACACCTATGTGAGAATGCTATTCATTGACTACAGCTCAGCGTTCAACACCATAGTACCCTCAAAGCTCATCACTAAGCTGAGGGTCCTGGGACTAAACACCTCCCTCTGCAACCGGATCTTGGACTTCCTGACGGGCCGCCCCCAAGTGGTGAGGGTAGGTAGCAAAACATCTGCCACGCTGATCTTCAACACTGGAGCCCCCCAGGGGTGCGTGCTCAGTCCCCTCCTGTACTCCCTGTTCACCCATGACTGCATGGCCAGGCACGACTCCAACACCATCATTAAGTTTGCAGACGACACAACAATGGTAGGCCTGATCACCGACAACGACGAGACAGCCTATAGGAAGGAGGTCAGAGACCTGGCCGGGTGGTGCCAGAATAACAGCCTATCCCTCAACGTAACCAAGACTAAGGAGATGATTGTGGACTACAGGAAAAGGAGGACCGAGCACGCCCCCATTCTCATCGACGGGGCTGAGATTTTCAAGTTCCTTGGTGTCCACATCACCCACAAACTAGAATGGTCCAAACACACTAAGACAGTCGTGAAGAGGGCATGACAAAGCCTATTACCCCTCAGGAAACTAAAAAGATTTGGCATGGGTCCTCAGATCCTCAAAAGGTTCTACAGCTGCAACATCAAGAGCATCACTGCCTGGTACGGCAATTGCTCATTCTCCGACCGCAAGACACTACAGAGGGTGGTGTGTACGGCTCAGGACATCACTGGGTCTAAGCTGCCTGCCATCCAGGACCTCTACACCAAGCAGTGTCAGAGGAAGGCCCTAAAAATGGTCAAATACCCTAGCCACCCCAGTCATAGACTTTTCTCTCTACTACCGCATGGCAAGCGGTACCGGAGTGCCAAGTCTAGGACAAAAAGGCTTCTCAACAGTTTTTACCCCCAAGCCATAAGACTCCTGAACAGGTAATCAAATGGCTACCCAGACTATTTGCATTGTGTGCCCCCTCCAATCCCTCTTTTACACTGCTGCTACTCTGTTTATCAAATATGCATAGTCACTTTAACTATACATTCATGTACATACTACCTCAATTGGCCCGACCAACCAGTGCCCCCACACATTGGCTAACCGGGCTATCTGCATTGTGTCCCGCCACCTACCAACCCCTCTTTTACGCTACTGCTACTCTCTGTTTATCATATATGCATAGTCACTTGAACCATATCTACCTCAATCAGCCCAACTAACCGGTGCCTGTATGTAGCCTCGCTACTGTTATTTTTCACTGTCGTTTTACTGTTGTTTTTATTTCAATTCAATTCAATTCAATTCAAGGGCTTTATTGGCATGGGAAACATGTGTGAACATTGCCAAAGCAAGTGAGGTAGACAACATACAAAGTGAATATATAAAGTGAAAAACAACAAAAATATTTCTTTACTTACCTAATTGTCCACCTAATATTTTTTTTGCATTGTTGGTTAGAGCCTTTCACTGTAAGCATTTCACGGTAAGGGCTACACCTGTTGTATTCGGTGCACGTGACAAATACACTTTGATTTGACCAATGACCTTGAGCCTTCTTTGACAGGCACATCTAATGCAAATCTACGGCAGCACCCCTTGGGCTTGAATTTTCGCACTCTCCCTGTTGATTTTGCGATGACGTCGTGTCCCCATGAGTGACAGAACACTGAGCCAATCCCGGCGCAACTAGAGAACATTACCAACCCCAACACTCTGTATTTTCTGCTGGCTTCCCCACCACCACAGAAAGCACTGAGCTAGGCTGAAACACCTGCATGTTGGAGCTGCCTTACTCAAGAAAGCAAAAAAGAGTCCGTTTTTGAATGCGGCTTTATTAACTCAAAGATTCTATTTTTTTTTTTTACAATATTTGTAACCTGATATGGGAGCCAAAATAACATGCAAAGCAGGCAACAGTTAACTAAACAGGTGGGGCTCAAAACACCTGCCTTGAATGACGGGTTGCCACTGGGTATGGGTAATTCAAATCATATAGTGAAACATTATTTGTTGTTGGATCCGACATCAAAGGTATTTTTTATGTCATCTGCAGAGCGGCTAGACAGCATACAGCTTTGAAAATCATCGTCCAAACAGCAACTGAAGGGTGATTGCGATCTAATGCACGTCTTGCCAATGTGCAAATTCTCCATGCTAACATTACATCAACATAATGTGTCATGTATACATCGGGCCGACATCGGCGCGATGTACAGTATGTGTGCTATCTGGGTAGCTAACAAACACATAAAGATTGGTTATTTACAACAAATCAGTCTTATACAATATCAGTGACATTTTAGCATAAAGTTGCCTTAATTTTGAAAGATGCTTGCTATATCACCCTTTTCCCTCTCTAGGCTTGAGGAGTGATGGAACGATCAATACCTCGAGCTCTAATGCTCCGATTATGTTTTCACAGCGCTACTGATCCAAACTCTTAAAAGACAAAACCCTATATCCTCAGCCCTGAAATGAAGTGGACACTTCTGATGACATATCATGACGTCTGACGAGTATACACTTGCAGGGCGAGGGAGGAAGGAATTATTTTTTTAAATACAAAAAATCGTAATACAAAAATCAACATACATTGCTACATCAATCTTGTCTAACAAAACAAAACACATGTATTAACAAGAAAATACTCAAACATACAAAAAATATCAATAAAATAATACAAAAAATAAACAATTTTTGTGCAATTGTATTCACTCTGAAAAAAATCTTATTATAATGATTCAGGAAGATGTTAATCTTGTTGTTATTCACTAGGGTTAATGTTTTAATAAGATAATTAAATTAAATCAGAAAAAATTGTAATTTTGGTATAGAATTTTGGAATTTTTGTTTGTGTATGAAGTATTTGGCAACAAGAATAAAACAATTAACAATCATTTCAGTGGTCTTGTTATCATTGCAATAGTAACATATTATATATTTCATGTCAAAAACATAGGCAGTGTTCATAATGGTAAATAAGTATTTTGCAAGGTTTTCCCAAAATTCTGACACAAATTTACATTCAAAGAACAAGTGAGACAGATTCTCACCTTTTTCACAGAAAACGCAGATATCATCAATAGCCACAAATTTGGATACCGTATAATTACATGGATATATCTAATGTAACATTTTGAAGTGCACTTCCTTGACTTTGTTTGGTATACAGTATTTGTAAGGCCTTAACCATGCATTTTTCCAGACAATGTCAGGAATAAGCATGTTCCATAAAAACTTTCCTCTCGGTGTAAGTTGGTTTTGTGAATAAAGAATTTGTCTTATATATTTATTACAACAAGATCTCTCAAGTAAGCCCACGCCTTCTAATCTGAGTTCTGGATAAACTTTGTGATCATTTCCCAAAAATATCATTTCCCACTTATTTCACAAGTGTAGTTAGACCACTGGGAATGGCTTTGATCACAGAAATAAACTCTCTGAAAGGTATTGGAAACGCTTTCAACTTTATAAATTGTTCATATGTGAGAATATTACCCTTGTTGTCGAAAATATCCATAACAAAGTCAATATTCCTCTCATGCCAGCTGGTGTAGAACAATGACATTCCTTACAGGTATGTCTGAATTATTCCACAAAAGAAAAATTGTGCAGGAAACATATTTTCCAGGCCATTAAAGCTTGTTGGTGAAACCTAGCCAATTTAGCAGGTAACCTTTCAGGAATATAATTACATTTCAGTAAAAATTGAAGACCTCCCAATTTATTAAACACATTATTTGGAATGAAATACCATATTGAATCAGTATTGATCAAACATTTTTTCAACCAGTTTATCTTGAGTGTTATTTATGTCAACAAATTCCAACACTTCTAGACCGCCTTCAGCTCTTTTGTTAGATAGGACAGATTCTTTTAGTTTGTGAGACTTATTTTTCCAGATGAAGTCAAGAAAGGTCTTATTAATCTCTTTACAAGTAGCTGGAGTTACACATAACGATAATGAGGGATACACAAAACGAGACAGTCCCTCTGCCTTGGTCAGAAGTACTCTCCCAAGTATAGAAAGATATCTTAGTAGCCAATTATTAAATATATTTTTAGTTCTCTTAATTTTAGGAGAGAAATTCAAATGTGGTCTGGCTAAGTGTTTTTTTGACAGATGAATTCCTAAATATTTAACACAGTCCTTTACAGGAATATTTTCTATTTATTTATCATCAGAGTCAAAATAAACATAAGATTTCACATTTAGAAACATTCAGCATTAATCCTGATGCAATAGAAAATGCAGTTATAGCATTAAGGGCATGGGCGACCTGGTCTTTGTCTCTTAAGAAAAGAGTAGTATCATCAGCCAGTTGGGAGATGTGGATTTCTTTGTTAAAAATGGTTAAGCCATACAAATTTGCATTATTCAGAATATCTGGAGATAGAAGTTCCACAACCAAAATGAATCAAAATGGCGAAATTGGGCATCCCTGTCGTGCACTTCTGTTGATACTGAATCTTTTGGAAGTATTAAGGTTTAGTAGCACAGAACTGTTTATCTTTGTAAAACATGCACCAAACCCAAAAATTTTTAAGAGACCTAAAGAGAAATTA
The DNA here is from genome assembly GCF_002021735.2 of Oncorhynchus kisutch. Taxonomy (NCBI): domain Eukaryota; kingdom Metazoa; phylum Chordata; class Actinopteri; order Salmoniformes; family Salmonidae; genus Oncorhynchus; species Oncorhynchus kisutch. Next base: position 48,289,691 of record NC_034179.2, read on the forward strand.
ATGTTCAATTGTGTCAAAGGCTTTACCAAAGTCCAAAAATAGGACAACCGCATCTGAGTCAATTGCATCTGAATAATCTATATTCCAAGACTAAACGAATGTCAGAGTTTATGTGACGACCCTTCATAAATCCTGTTTGAGTCTCATTTATAATGGTATCTATTCATTTCTTTAATATTTTGGCATAAACCAGATCAATCCATTTGTAATTAACATTTAATAAAGTAACTGGTCTCCAATTGTCAATGAGAGAAGGGTCTTTATCGGGAATCAATTAAATGAGGCCATATTTCATAGTGGAGACCATTTCCCCATTTTTAATGCAATCTTGAAACATATTGAAAATCGGGTCTTCTTGTAACTCCCAAGACTGTCTATAGAATTCAACTGACAGGCCATCATTGAATTCAGAGCCTCTCTAATTTCTTCAATTGACCCAGGTGAATTGCAAACTGAGTGGAAATCATCCTCAATTACAGGGACATAATTCTGAATGTGGCAAATGTAGCTTTCACAACCATCTTACTGAAATTGAGAGCTGTAAAGGTTTTCATAAAAGGAATTGACAAATTATGATATTGTAATGGGATCTTTGCATAAAACATGTTAATTTTGAGTGCAGTTATAGGTTTTCTTTTGTAGTTTTTCTTTTCAAGTGCAAAATAGTAACTAGTGATCCCCCTCTTCAATCCATTTTGCTCTTGACCTTACAAAGGCGCCCTTTGCCAGATCCGTGTAAAGCTGTTCTAATTCTAGTTGTAAAGACTTGAACACAGACTCCTCTTCTTCAGATAAATTTTCTTTCTTTAGAAAACTGTCAAGCTTGCTCATCATCTCCTTTTCTCTAAGTTTCTTGAATTGCATCAGCTCTTTGGCGCATTTAATGGCTACCACTCTGACTTTATATTTAAACAATTCCCATCTACTTCCCTGACCCAAGTCTTTTCTTACAAAAATATATTTAACTAATGATTTTATGTTTTCAATGAGAGTAGTATCTTTAAGAAGTGTGTTTTTTTATTTCCAATATCCTCGAGTACCTTTTGATTTTTTAGTAGCTTGTAAATTCAGGGAAATCAAGTGATGACCAGAAAAGGTAGCCAACTCATAATCTACATCTATAACAAATTGTAACAAAAAAAAGGGAAATTAGGAATACATCTATTCTAGATTTACGTGACATCACATTTTGTTGGTCCAGGTATAACCCTTAGCATCCGGATTGAAATAACGCCAGGCATCCTCAACACAGAGATCCTTGCGTAGTGTAATGATAGTTACTATTTTGAGGGTTTTGCCTCGTTCTAGGTGGAAAACGATCAGCAGATGCATCAGGTGTTTCATTAAAATCCCCTGAAATAATTAGAAAACCCTCTGAGTATTTGTTGCTTAAATCCTGTACTTTCCTGGTAAATTGGGTAAAAGGGGTCTTATTAGGAGCATGTGAATTATGTCCGTAAGGAATGATTTTTAATTGGACCACCCTTGTCCGTAAATTCGTCACTCGTTCATCCCAAGCTTCTATCCTAAATAATGCCATAGATTCATCGTTTTTGACAGCAAAAAATAGGGATTCACAGCAAAACAGGGAAGCATGATGGAAGGTGCGAACCTGTAAGTGACAATAGCGCTAAGACCCACGACTAACCACGATATGTGATATATTGTGGAATAACCTTCTATATGAACATCAAACGCTGCTTTTCATTGTTGACCAGCAGAGGTCCCTAATGGTCATTGTGTTAAAAACTCTTGAGTAATGAACTATTTTTCTGCACAATTTGGTGAAAGCCCAAAAGGCTTCAGAAATCCTTGGTTTCCACATCATTAGGCGTTAGCTTTCTGGTTCTGTTGCTCGTTGATACTTGTATCGGTTGGCTCTGGTCTGGAGAGCGGCACGCAGCCTGGGAGACCGTGCCGCCAGTCAAGCGCTGTTTAGGGCTTAAACGCCCCACGAACATTGCTTACAGGAAGAGGGTGCAGTGGATGAGCAGCTGGACGCTGGTTAACGTTAGACCTAAAAACAGGGAGGGCAATATTGATGCATTCTAAATTATGGAGTTAAGACGGACAAACCCAGCGTGCAATTGTGTTTTACTATGTGGAATAACCTTATGTCTTATTTTCGGTAAGTACTGCTCTAGCTAAGCTGATAACAATATGATCGCAATAGTTGATAGCTAGCTAGTGAGCTAGCCAGTACAGTAGTTTGCATGCTAGATAATTGCTAACATAATATGCTTTAGTTAGCTGGCTACTGTACCTAGCTAAACGACGATACTAGCTGGCTTTAGTTAGTAACGTTAGTGCGTGACTTGGTACGATAGTCGTATTTCTAATTAAGGCATGTGACGCAGATCGTAACTAGAGTACTTGCCAGCTGGTTAGATTCCTAATTTATGGGGTCTGATTAGCCTAACTTGTTTGTTAGATAATGTAACTAGTTGGCACAAAACCAAAGAATATCTCAAGATACGCGAGTGTGCCCGTTGGTGTGACACTTGACACATGTTGTTGACTTAATGACCTCTAAATATTTCTGAATCTATTGTTTTGGCGTGATAACTAAGAATTTACCAACTTATTGACTAAATATGACGGATTCAAATTACAGCAAGTTAAAAAGATTTAACTTAGTTCATGTCATTTTTAGCAACGATATTCATAACTATGATAGTTAATTTGTTTATTTTTCAATGGGGGAAAAAATATAATTATAGTGGGCAGAACAAGCAAGGAGGCGGGCAAAGCCATGCACGAACTAGCGAGATCCTATTGGCGCATTCTAACATACATTTGCATATTTCTGTCAGGGAGCATGTGTGCATGTGCAATAACTACATTTCACACTTGAACTCCTTGTAAACACACGACTCCAACACCATTAAGTTTGCTGACAACACAACGGTGGTAGGCCTGATCACAGACAACCATGAGACAGCCAATAGGGAGGCGGGTCAGACCTGGCAGTGTGGTGCCAGGACAACAACCTCTCTCAATGTGAGCAAGACAAAGGAGCTGATCGTGGACTATAGGAAAAGGAGGGCCGAACAGGCCCCCATTAACATCGACAGTACTGCAGTGGAGCGGGTTGAGAGTTTCAAGTTCCTTGGTGTCCACATCACCAACACACTATCATGGTCCAAACACACCAAGACAGTCGTGAAGAGGGCACGACAACACCTTTCACCCTCAGGAGACTGAAAAGATTTGGCATTGGTCCCCAGATCCTCAAACAGTTCTACAGCTGCACAATCGAGAGCATCCTGACCGGTTGCATCACTGCCTGGTGTGGCAACTGCGCTGCATCTGCCCGTAAGGTGCTACAGAGGGTAGTGCGTACAGCCCAGTACATCACTGGGTCCAAGCTTTCTGACATCCATATACTAGGCGGTGTCAGAGGAAGGCCCAAAAAATTGTCGGAAAATTGTTTCCTTGCCACGATACTAATGAGTATCGCAATACTGGTATCGTCCGTCCCTAATTGAGATCAGGCTTTTCTTCAATGAGAAAATCTGCAGAATGTTGGCCCAATTCCATCTCGCTCCGTACTCGGCCACTAGCTTCCTCTCCTCGCCATATTTAGTGGGTAGTGGAAATTCCAACTGGATGCTTCAGATTTATACATCCGGTGAAACATCTGGCTTTTTTTTTTGGTGTAAAAGTTCAAATGTCATGGTTATTTTAGTGCATCATTTGTTGTCTACTGCACTTTTGAGATGCCATATCATATCACTTCCAATGGATTTGGTTTCTATGTGTGTTGTTTGCACACAGTCTGTTGGGTTGAAATTCAAAGGCTTGCAGGGAAAGTGTCCAGCTGTTTTATTTTTGCATTCTGCACTGTCAGCATGTTTTTGTCACTGCATGCCTTCCTCTCTGACCTGGCTCTCTGTAACTGGAGAAGATGTCAAATATGTACAGAAATCTGTTGAACAACTCGCTGTATAGGCTTTAAGCTATGAAAAACTAGTAAACACAGATTAGTGTTGTCACAATAGCAGTATAGCGATACCAGATTTTCTTTGGCAAAAACCCAGAAGTAGACTTAACTCTGGTCCTTTTAAAACCTACTCTTGTAAAATATTGTGTTCTATAGCTTGCAAAATAAACAAATATGACTCTGGGTGACGACAAGGCAGTTTTTTATTATTTAATTTTTTATAAACATTAGGACTGTTTTACTTCATGTTTTGTTTCCTTTGCTTCCTTACTTCCTAGTATCGCGATACTGGTATCAAAACAACACTAACACAGATTGTTGTAAGAACACAGAAGCGAATGTCTTTATATCCTCTTTACCAGATAGCTGGAAATGACTTATGCCTAGTGCCTTTTAGAATCCGAGAGTGAAAGACTTACACTTCCGTCTCTTACATTGTTGGCTCAACATTTCCAAACAGTCCCATTACAAGTCAGAATGTTGAATAAACTTCATTTGATTTTATTTGACCTGTTGTCTGCTGATTTTGTCTTTGTTGGAGGTCATCTGAGACAATTTCCACAGGGAAGTGTTATTAGCCCGACTTTCAGTGTGCTGGTCTGTATATGGTTCTGTCGGTTTGTATTTTCAATACTGGCGCAATTTGCACACAACGTAAACACTTGCAAAGTATGTTAACAATGGCTGAGAGAAACCAAACCACTGATCGAACGTTGCTGACTTTGAATTTGCAGTGAGATGCAGGTACTTCCAGCTGAATGTGAGGAAATGTGCTTCGGTCGACAACGTTTGGCTATTGTTTACATATTGTGCATCGCGTGCAATGCTTCAGGAGATTGAAAATACAAGCCGACAAGTCAGGTTAATAATACTTTCTTGTGGACATTTTATCTTCACTTACTACTGTCAAAATGACCAACAGAACGGACAACCGGTGAAGTACATTTTAACATAATTTTATTCAACATTCTGGTTTGAGACTCTTGTGACTACTTTCAGACTGAATATACATGGGGTAACCAAGGTAACAGTTTGATGTATTAGGCAAACTTAGGCCAAGCAGCTATAAAGCATCAAAGCTTAAGTGCCTATAGAGTCCCAATCCCTCCAAGCTTCTCAACGTTGAATACATTAAGCAAGAAATTTAATGTTGGTTCTTTATCAACAGGTATAAATCTAACATTCGCTATAGAGTTGTACGCCCCGGCGGAAGTGCTGGTTGAGAATGGCACCACGGGGATCCTCAAGTGTTCCTTCAAGTCCAGGGAAGTGATCAGCAGTGCAGCCACAGTCATCTGGTCGTTTTCCCCGGCGGGATCCGATGCCGGAAGCGCTGTTTCCGTGAGTCCTTTCTTTTTCTGAGGTCCATGAAACTCCCAAGAGCTTCCTCTCAGATCTTCCACCAATGGGTGTTCTAGCACAACATGTTTCCTGCTATTATTTAGGCCCACTGCCACAGAAAAGAGTGAGGCAGTTTGCGTGTGTGTTTGTGACTGGTCCAATGAAAGGAAAGGAGCCTGAGGAGGGTTGTGTTATGTTCTAGGCCACTTCTTCCTGACCATCTGCGTCCTTCCCTTTCTTGTTTCTCCAAACTTAAGCATTGAATTCAGTGCTCCTTCCCTCCTCTGGTTCAGGGCAATATGTATATAGATTTGTTTTCTCTTTCAAAAAAATATATTGCGTGGCCAAATGAACATGACCCACAACTCATTGAGTGAGGCAGTAACTTTGACTTGTTTATGTGGAAAGTGTGTTCAGCCTGACAGAGTAGTTTTTGAAGGTTAATTAACATTTGCAATGCTGAGATTTGAATGGAAATGGCAGGAACAAGCGTAACTAGTCCCCCTATTCCCATTTCCCTCCCCTAGAGATCTAGCTAGCTGGCTCATCTTGCCCATAATGCTGTGCTTGTATCCGGCCTCGTAACAGAGTGCAGTTGGAGAGGGAGTCACCAACACCCACACTAATGCAAATGGCTATTTGTCCACTCAACTTTTAAACAAAATGACTATTAAGGATATTTGTCTGTCATGTAAATGCTAAACAAATTGCCCATCAGTTTGGTACAGTAGCAGATACGAACATAACACACAGTATCAGGGGAAGTTTAGCTGTTTCTTGGCAAAAGTGCCCAGTCATGTAGGTAAGCCATAAGCATCCCAACGGTTAAACCTGTTTGCTTGTCTTTCCCATTTCCTGTTATGAGTCCTTAGTCATTGGCTGTCTCAAATGGCAACCTATTCCCTATATAGCCTAGTGTATTAATTTTGACCAGAGCCCCATGGGCATACTCAGAAGTGCACTATAAAGGGAATAGGGTGTCATATGGGACGCTAACATTGTGTGCAATTCTTGCGCAATCTATTTCTCTTCAGTCATTCTTATATAAAAAAAAATCTATCTTTTTTTTATTTTATTTTTTTAGATTTTCTATTACACTTCTGCAAACCACTACCCAGGGAGTGTGGCTCAATTCAAAGACAGGGTGAAATGGGCGGGAGACCTGAACAAAAAAGATGCCTCAGTCCATTTAATTGAGGCGCAGTTCAACGACAATGGCACCTACTCATGTGCCGTGATTAACCCGCCTGACATATCTGGCACCGCCGCTCAGACACAGCTCAAGGTCGTCATCAAAGGTAAACTTGCAAATAGATTCACAACAGTACAGCAAAACTCAACTCACTTTTAAATAGGACCTGACCAATGTCTCTCATGTTGAAGGATGACTTGGAATAAAACAGCCAGAAAATACATTTCACCTAAACAAACCAACTGAGCGATTAATCATATCTTACTAACCAGGGACTGAGAAACACTCGTACAAGAGATTCACAATTTTAACATGAACACAGATTTTTAACGTCTCAAACATTGAACTGGTAGTATAGGGCCCTATACAATTGTTATTATTTGTTTTTCTAAAATCAGTTGTTTTTTTTCTCCCCAACTCCATTTTCACTGATGCATTATGTTGATGTATTATGATAGACTTCAATACATTTAATTGATTCCCTACTAAGTTCAATTAAAAAAATGTGTAGGGTCCTAGTAGTATTTACACAGCTGTGACTTTGTAACGTAATTGTTATGTTGTATGATGATGCTTACGTTGTCTTGTTTTGCAGAGTCTCTCCCTCAAGACAACACGGCCGTCGTAGTGGCAGCCGTGTGTGGCGCCGTCATCGGGCTTATCCTCATCTCTGTGGTTACCTGCCTGATCATCAAGAGGCATCAAACCACCCATGAATACGAAGGGTAAGGCATTCTCCCTTGTATTACCATCAAGGTAGTAGATAGCTTTAATAGTACTTGAATAACTTTACTTTGGTCAGTATCAATCATTGCACCTGACCGTCAGTATCTGTAGAGTATTTTAGGAGGTATCTAAAAATGAAATATTTTATCAAACAAATGAAATCACACAGAGGACTCTTATCTTGGTGATATACACTGAGAATACCAAACATTCGGAACACCTTTCTCATATTGAGTGGCACCCCTTCTTTTTCCCTCAGAACAGCCTCAATTCGTCAGGGCATGGACTCTACATGGTGTCAAAGGCATTCCACAGGGATGCTGGCCCATGTTAAAGGAACTTAATCTCTCCAGAAATTATGCATCAGATGTTCATAGTTGTCTTTTTTTCTGGAAGCGGCCCTTGCATTGAATGGAGGTCTACTTTCAAACTGATGTTTTAATGGCCTGTTGGGTTGTGGGGCATGCCATGAATATCTCTTCTCTCTACTTCCCAGTACACGCACGTTCTTAGTCAGCAGACCTTAACTCTGCATGGGATATGGGGGTTGGGTTATGGTAGATTGTCGCTTGTGCCCTCTCTTAGAATAATACAGTAACATGTTTGATTGATTAAAAATGTCTGTGTCCGACATAACCTTAAATGAAAACTAATTCGAAGGACGCGGCTGGATGAGAGACATGAGTAGAGGACGTCACGCTAGTTCTGACTAGATGTTTAGACACTTCTCTCTTTTCTCTCTGCATCACATGATTGGTGTCAAGGTTTTTTCATGACTTAGGCCTAATATAAAGCATTCGTTGACGCACATCCAAATCAGTAGGGCAAGTGCTGACTAACGGAATCGTAAACTTAGCGAAAGTCGTAGACTAAGATGGACTCCTGATGATTTAATGCCGGAATGGGCATTTGGCGGCAGCTCCCGTTTTGTAGGCCTGCGAATCAATTTCCCCCTAACTCAGTAGGGGTCTCAACTTAATCTTGAGAGTTAGAATAGTAGGTGCAAGTTCAAAATTTGATTGTGCATCAGCGGTTTTCTCATGTCAGTCACTTGCAGTCACTCAATTAGCCCATGTCAGCTTATATTTTTAAGATTGGTAAGTTTGTCTTGCCAGCTATCTAAACTTGTAGTAATCATGGTCAAATTACTGAAGGGGGACCACATTTTTGATTTTGTTAGTCACTCTCACATCATATTAAAAACTGCAAATATTGCTCTCCACCCTATGGCAGAATTTGTAGAATTCAGGAAGTTCACTGTAAAACTGAAGAAAAAAAATCTCCGCCCCATGGCAAAATCAGTATAATTGTATGAAATGAATTATACAATTGCAAAATCTTTCCTCAGCCCCATGGTAAAATGTGTAGAATTTCAGCAAACTTGCTTTAAAACTGCAATATTTTCTCTACGCCCCATGGCAAAGTGTGTAGAATTGCAATAATGCCCCCAAAATGCTAGGGCCAGCTCTGACTGCATGCATGGACGTGGGTACACAAACCCGCAAGCAACTACGGCTCCTCATAAGTTCAGATTTTGTGGCTCTCACTGCCATCAAAGTTGCCCCTCCCTAATTGTAATGGGTGTGGAACGATGTAGAAAGACGAGAGATATCATGTCTGTCAGTGCCCACAGTGAAGGATAAAAAGCGCATCGTTAAGCTTGGCTTGTCATCTAACGTTCATGTTGTCTGCCACTCACATGTTACTCATCCACTACTAACCACTAATCCCTCCCTCTTCTGTCTCACTGTGATATGTTTCCTCTAACATACCTTCTGAACGACATGCATATGTTCAAGTCTCACAAAAAACTAAATGCTAAAAGTTTCAAGATGACCTTTTAGTCATTTAGCTGACAGGAGCAATTAGGGTTAAGTGACTTGCTCAAGGGCACAACTACAGATTTTTCAACTTGTCGGCTCAGGGGTTCGATCCAGCGACCTTTCAGTTACAGGACCAACGCTCTAATCGCTAGACTACCTGCCACCTCAGATTAATTTCTAGAATCATTTTTTAAATGTATAAATTATATTTTATGTATTTTAAATCAAATGTACATAGTTTATCCTACTCTAAGACGCTTAATACATCCCATGGTTAGATGTGCGCTGAGAGATCTTGTAGAGTGAATAAACTGATCCTATTATTCAAAATGGAGGATATGGGGTTGCGTCTCAATTGGCACCCTATTTTCTATATTGTGTGCACTACTATTGACTAGGGCCTATAGGGCTCTTGTCAAACAGTGCACTATTTAGGGCATAGGGTGCCATTTGGGACATATACGTGGTATGTGTGTTTCTTTTAGAGTGCCATGTTTGCTCTTCAGTGTTTAGTGGACGACTGATTGACATTGGTATGTACACATCTGAATGTACACACAAATAATCTCTCAAGTGGGTGACCACATCTTTGGGGTGGGGAATGTTGTTTTTTCTAATCCACTTCTTTATTTATTCTCTTATCTTATTGACCAATTGATTGTAGTATAGGCTATTATGTAAACTAATTGTTTTTTAAGTCACTTTTTTTATTAAGTTGATGCTTTTTCTTAGTTGATCAGTTATTGTCTTCCATAGGATGAACGACGATCTTTATTTGAATTTGCTCCTGGTGCCCATACAAATGCTTTGTTAATCTTCCAGTACATTGTCTGTACCCAATGTCTGTCACTCCTGCAAACCTCTCCTCCCAACCACTAGAAGCAGTCATTTAAAAATGTGCCACATAACCCATGCAGAATCTGCCCATTTCTCATTTGCATTTCTGTCCCGTAAGTCTTCTCCTGTGTGTGTCTGTGTCTGTATGTGTCCATGTCGCCTATTTCTCTGTGCGCCAACGCTTCCCGAACTGCACAAAACAAACCTCTGGTTTGCAAACCCCTCACCCGGCGCAAAAACTAGCTGCACGTCAGTGGAGAGTGTGAGCTCCAACGCCACACGCCCGGGGGGGAAGAAACCAGAGTCCAGCTTGGAGGGCTCCAGGTGTAGCAGCCACTCCACCCCGGTCCAGGTAGGAGCTACAGTGAGTGACAAACCAACCATCCACACCCACTGTCGCCCAGGGGACACTTACAGGGTGGAGAGGGATTCTCTAACTAACTAACTAGAGCTGAGATGCACTACATTTGACATGTTTTGTAATTTAGCCGACACGCTTATCCAGAGCAACTTACAGTTAGTGCATTCATCTTAAGATGGTTAGGTGGGACAACCACATATTACAGGCATAGTAAGTTTCGTAAGAGCTTGGACTAGGAGCTGGCCTCCCGTAGGGGTGGGAATGCCAACAGACCAGAGGTTGCAGTACGGAGTGCTCAGGTTGGGGTGTAGGGTTTGAGCATAGCCTGAAGGTAGGGAGAGGCAGTTCCTCTTGCTGCTCCGTAGGTAAGCACCATGGTCTTGTAGCTGATGCAAGCTTTGACTGGCAGCCAGTGGAGTGTGCGGAGGAGTGGGGTGACATTGGAGTACTTAAGAAGGTTGAAAACGCTGCAGTGGCAGGTGTTTGATGGCACTAGCGCAGAGCCCAGCCAACAGCAAATTTCAGTAGTTCAGATGGAAGATGACAAGTGCCTGGATTAGAACCTGCACCGCTTCTTGTTTTTAGGTAAGGTCGAAGGCAGCAGATAGACCTAGGAGGATGAGAACAGAGGAGAGAGTCAGCTTTGGCAGTGCAGAGAGCCTCTGTGACGCAGAGAGCCTCTGTGACACAGAGAAGAGCAGTCTGTTGAGTGACCTGTCTTGATGCCTGACTGGTTTGGGTCAAGAAGATCGCCCGCTAAAGTGTTTTAGAAAGAAGGGATACAGGTCTATAGTTTTTGATGTCAGATGAATCGAGTGTTGGTTTCTTGAGAAGGAAAGTGACTCGGGCCATTTTGAAGTCAGAGGGGATGCAGCCAGTGGCCCGGGATGAGTTGATGAGGAATGGGAGAAGGTCTCCAGAGATCGTCTGGAGGAGGGAATGGGGTCGAGCGGGCAGGTTGTCTGGCAGCCAAACCTCGCTAGTCGCAGGATTTCATCTGCACTACAGCATTACCCTCACCCAGATCTATTTGTTCTCTTGCCAACTCGATTATCGTCATTGACAAGCCAACATTTGACTACTACAGCATAGGGTTTCAAGCTGATCTCCTTGATGGCTTCTGTGTCTGCTTATTCTTTAGTTTTTCATACATCTGATTTCAGACCTGGAAAACCAGGGTCGTGTTAAATACACGACCCTGGTTATTCTATCTACTGAACACAACCCAGGTGGACACACTCCCTAACGAATCACAGATATTAATACACTCAAATGTAATTTGTCATTTGTTTTCAGACCTCAGAAAGTAGTCTAATGTCGAGATGAGTCCATGTCCCAGGCCATGTGTTGTGTAGATCCAGCTACAGTGGCAAGAAAAGGTATGTGAACCCTTTGGAAATACCTGGATTTCTGCATAAATTGGTCATAACATTTGATCTGATCTTCATCTAGGTCACAATGTTTGTCTATTGTTGTGAGTCCGATGAAGATCAGATAACTTGTTTAGTTTATGCAGAAATCCAGGTAATTCCATAGGGTTCACATATGTTTTCTTGCCACTGTATATGCCTCAAACTAAAATCAATGGAAAAGATAAGCACCATTTTGCATTGCTTGTCTTTCCCATTCATTTGGGGTTGACGCGTAGATGGATTTACACAACAATTGGCATTGGATGTGGACTAGAGTGATATGGACAAAATATAATCACAGTATTTTCTTTTTAAGTTGACAGTATGACTGTATAAAAGTTATACGTTTTGCTTTATGAGTAGTGTGTTACCCTAGGGTGGCAGCACATACATTCTAAGTTAATTTAATGGGTCTTTCTCCAGTCTGATTTGTTTTATACAGTTCAGTTCAACTTAAAACAATGAATACATTTCTGCATTTCCTGCACTCATTTGAGATAATTTACGATGACACGTAGGGCTGCACGATACGGGCAACCAATCTAGACCTTATTTTTTACCAAATATTGCAATTGCGATTTGACTTCCGATTTAGAGCAAAACACTTGAGTGAATGTTTTCTCTTAGCTACTTCATGTAGCTAACATATTTACGTATTCCTCTTTGATTTAGAAAACACTGTTGCACAAACAACATGCTGGTTCTACACCATTACTAGTACTATCGGGCTGTATAGCTAGTTATGTTTACTCTGAATCTATATTTATTAGCTAAGTAGCCAGCTAACTAGCGATTTAGTATTAGCGGCTAACACGATTTAGGCCCAACTTGCTAAGAAAAGACAAACCAAGCCTTTTGCAGATGTAAGAAACACAAATGTATAGTATAATTATAGAACACTAGTGGATTTATATTAAGAAGCAAAGTGAAAACAGCATCATTGTCATCGACATTGCTGCTTGTGCTGCATTTACCATGTGGAATGTGTCATGGAGATATAGCAGAGAGAGATGACTCAAGTAGCAGTGTAAACTATAAAAATGGACGTTGCACACAGTCTATCACATTTAACAAACCAAACATTCAAATACCGTTATAGAAGGTACAGTAAAAACCCAAACCGGTCCGTGCATCAATACCGGTGTATATAGTAAAATACGGTATACTGCCCAGCCCTAATTTGGATTATCTTGAAGTTGGATTACTTTTAAGGTCTGAAAACATTTGAAAGCTTTGATTTTGAAGTGTAATGTCCCTTTAAGTCTAAGATGGAGGCCTGTAGACATTGCAGCCTTTAAGTACTGTAGGTGAATACCCCTTCACTACAGACTGACTTCAGTGGTCACCAACCCTGAGCCTGGAGCAGGCTTTTGTTCCATCCCAGCAGTAACCCACCTGATCCAAATAGTCATCAATTATTATTGAATTGATGAGGTGTTTTGGTGCTGGACTGAAACAAAAGCCCACACATCCTGTAGCTTTCCAGTACTCTGATTGGTGATTAACAAGATACAATACTTGTTAATGTACTATGAGACCTCTCATTTAGGTTAAACTCGAAATGCTTATGTCAACAACAGCAGGCCGGAGTGTCACGGTATATCCTTTTGCGAAGCTGCTGTTGCTGACATAAGCATGCATAGATGTTCATTTAGTGCCTATGAAGGTGTTATGCATTGCTTATGAACGTTCATAGGAGTCCTCTGATTTAAACTGATATTGAAGGATTATGCCTGGGGGAAAAAATTACCTTATATGCTTTGTCTCTCTGAGAGGCGTTTGTTTACGGTCAACTTTGCCAGTCGACTGGTTTCGTTTGCTGATCTTGTGAGGGACGTCATGAGGCGCCTCTCCCTTATTACATTAAGAGACGTGTCGGGGCAGATCTGTGGTGGCTACATTCCTGTGTACTGTACTGTACTTTTCAGTTGTTTGTGTGTTGTTTCCTCACCATCTACAGTGCCTTCAGAAAGTATTCACACCCCTTGACTTTGTCCACATTTAGTTGTTACAGCCTGAATTTAAAATTGATGAAATGTCGATTTTTTTTTTTTTTGTCACTGGCCTACACACAATACCCCATAAGTTCGAAGTGGAATTATGTTTTCAGAAATGTAGACAATTGTTATTTTTATGTAAAGCTGAAATGTTCAACCCTTTTGTTATGGCAAGCCTAAATAACTTCAGGAGCTTAACAAGTCAAATAATAAGTTGCATGGACTCGCTCTTTGTGCAATAATAGTGTTTAACATAATTTTTGAAAGACTACCTCATCTCTGTACCCCACACGTACAATTGTCTGTAAGGTCCATCAGTCGAGCAGTGAATTTCAAACACACGTTCAACCACAAAGACCAGGGAGGTTTTCAAACGCTTCGCAAAGAAGGACACCTATTGGTAGATGGGTAAAAATGAATAAAGCAGACATTGAAATTCCCCTTGAGCATGGTGAAGTTATTAATAACATTTTGCATGGTGTATCAATATACACATTCATTACAAAGATACAGGCGTACTTCCTAACTCAATTGCAGGAGAGGAAGGAAACAACTCAGGGATTTCACCATGAGGTCAATGATGATATTAAAGCATTTACAGAGTTTAATGGCTGTGATAGGATGACTGAGAATGGATCAACAACATTATAGTTACTCCACAATACTAACCTAAATGAGTTAGTGAAAAGAACGAAGCCTGTACAGAATTTTTTAAATATTCCAAAACATGCATCCTGTTTGCAACAAGGCACTAAAGTAATACTGTAAAAAATGTGGCAAAGCAATTAACTTTTTGATGTGAATACAATGTGTTTAGGGCAAATACAAAATAAATATTACTGAGTACCATTGTACATATTTTCAAGTGTAGTGGTGGCTGCATCATGTTTTGGTTATGCTTGTGTAGTGACGCGACTGCTATTAATCTGATTTATGTATCGAATCAACTAATTCTGTTTAATTGTTGCTCGATTTTAAAATACTTGTGTAAAAATGTACTCATTAGGACTAGGGCACCACGGAAGAAGTTGTTTAACGAGTTATAATCTTGAGTTTAATTCGGAAGATAAATCAGTTATTTATTGATAAGTCACTTATTAATCATTACTTCATCAGTCTCATTCTGAACGTCGCAGACCTCTTGAATCTGCAAGAACCCCAGCTTTTTGTGATTATTCAGTACTGCACAAATGTATTTTTCTTACTAATGAATGAAATAATAAAACAGAATACACATACAAAAGTCCGTAGTGGACTGACAAGATGACTGCTTATTACACAGTGGATACATTTCTATAACTATTCTCACATTAATCATATGCCTTGCACATGAACAACCACCTGCTTGGTAAGAAAGTAACATGTATTCATGTGGTGAATGCCTTCTTTCGTCTATCTCGGTCAGAACCAAGCCCTGTCGGAAGAATGTGGGCTCTCCCGTGGGTGTAAGGCTCTGATTGTCCATCAGAGGTCACAATGTCCTTAGTTGTCTGTTGCTTCAATGATTCACCAGTGATTGTCTGAGGTGAGCTTCTTTCTGCTTTTCTTCCTCTGGTAGATAGTCAAAGTTCTAGGACCACTTTTACATGCACAGATTCAGGCTGTCAAATGTTTTGGTCTTTATCTTCACCTCATGTGGAGATTTAAAGTTCTAACCATTTTCAGCCTGGCTACACGTTTTCTGGATTTAGAGTTTCAACCATTTCAACATTTAGCTCATGCTTCAATTCTGCTGGTCCGTTAATCCTTAGCGAGTCCTTTTGAGCACTCTGGTCGAAAAGGGCGGTTCCATCACACTGACACGCTCTTCTGACCTCATTCGGGGCATGGCTTAGTTTTCATGTCCGTTGCATATTAACCTCTCTTCTTCACCGGATGGCACTCCCAGGACTTCATGTTAGACAAATGTGTGTTTTGTTCGATAAAGTATATCTTTATGTCCAAAAACCTCATTTGAAATTGGCGCGTTATGTTCAGAAATGCATTGTCTCAAACAAACATCCGGGTGAAATTGCAGAGAGCCACATCAAATTACAGAAATACTCATCATAAACATTGATGAAAGATACAAGTGTTACACATATGATTAAAAATAAACTTCTTGTTAATCCAGCCGCTGCGTCCGATTTTCAAAAAGGCTTTACGGCAAAAGCACACCATGCGAATATGTTAGGTCTGCGCCTAGCCACAGAAAACCATACAGCCATTTTCCAACCAAGGAGAGGTGTCACAAAAGTCAGAAATAGCGTTAATCACTTACCTTTGATCTTCATCTGAAGGCACTCCCAGGTCTCCATGTTATACAATAAATGTTTGTTTTGTTCGATAAAGTTCATCTTTATGTCCAAATACCAACTTTTTGTTCGCGTTTAGTCCAGTAATCCAAATGCAAACAAAGTTAAAGTTCCATTAAAGTTCATAGAAACATGTCAAACGATGTATATAATCAATCTTTAGGATGTTTTTATCATAAATATTCAATGTTTCAACCGGACAATACTGTTTTAATTAGAAAGGGAACGAACCTTGCGCAAGACTAAACTAATGTCTTTCAGCTTGACCACTTGTTGAAACCGCT
The DNA here is from genome assembly GCF_002021735.2 of Oncorhynchus kisutch. Taxonomy (NCBI): domain Eukaryota; kingdom Metazoa; phylum Chordata; class Actinopteri; order Salmoniformes; family Salmonidae; genus Oncorhynchus; species Oncorhynchus kisutch. The sequence goes on from NC_034179.2 coordinate 48,305,901, forward strand.
CTTATTCTCTCCCCTTTCACAATAGAAGCCTGAAACAACTTCTAAAGACTGACATCTACTGGAAGCGTTAGGAAGTGCAATCTGATCCCACAGACACAGGATATTGGACAGGCAATCACTTAAACTACAATCCTCAGATTTCCCACTTCCTGGTTGGATTTTTCTCAGGTTTTTGCCTGCCATATGAGTTCTGATATACTCTGACATTATTTTAAAAGTTTTTCTATCCAAATCTACCAATTATATGCATATCCTAGCTTCTGGGCCTGAGTAACAAGCAATTTACTATGGGCATGCTTTTCATCCAAACTTCCCAATGCTGCCCACTATCCCAATGAAATTAACTATGATCTCGTTTGAAAACTAAAATCACATTCCTATCTTATCAAAAATAGTTTAATTGTTCTTGATATTTCCTACACAATGTAAAGGATGTAAACCTGAGTTTACATGAGTTTATACAGTTTTTAATAGCATCACAAAATAAGCAATATGACATGATTATTCTTTAGATCCTCACTGACCATTCTTAACATTCGTAGCTTAGAAATATTGTTTCAAAGTTCACTCTTTGGTCGTTAGAGTTTTTGGGTAGCAAAATGTCTTTGTAACAAAGACATTCCAATCTTGATACTAGAGACCAAAAGGAGTCGTCTGCTGCATACAATTTACGATTGGCGTGAGGTGTCATAAAACGGGCTCAGCCCTCATCTCCTGTAAGAGAGAGGGGTCTGGCTATCTGTCAGCCATTTGCCAAGCTAATCTGAGGCCTTGTTGGATCCTTGATCAGGAGAGTCATGACACTTGTAATCATTAAGGACCTGACAAGTTTTTTTTTTTAGGCTAAAAAGTAAATGTAATGGAGCTAACCACAGGCAAAATCCTAGAGGAAAACATGGTTCAGTCTGCATTCCACCAGACACTGGGAGACAAATTCACCTTTCAGCAGGACAATAACCTAAAACAAGGTGAAATATACACTGGAATTGCTTACCAAGAAGACGGTGAATGTGGCAGAGTTACGGTTTTGACTTAAATCTGTGGCAAGACTTAAATAGTTGTCTAGCAATGATCAACAACCAATTTGACAGGGCTTGAAGAATTTAGAAAATAATACTTGGCAAAATATTTTTTTAAATATTTTTTTCTCCTCCATTTAACCCTTATTTAACAAGGCAAGTCAGTTAAAAACAAATTCTTATTTACAATGACGGTCTTCACCGGTGGGCCAATTGTGCTCCGCCCTATGGGACTTCCAATCATGGCCGGTTGTGATACAGCCTGGAATCGAACCAGGTTGTCTGTAGTGAAGTCTTTAGCACTTGATGCAGTGCCTTAGACCGCTGCACCACTCAGGAGACACAACTCTTAGATTTACCCAGGAAGACTCACAGCTGTAATCGCTGCAAAAGGTGCTTCTACAAAGTATTGACTCGGGTGTGAATACTTATGTAATTGGTTTCACGTTGCCATTATGGGGTATTGTGTGTAGATGGGTGAGAATTTTGAATTCAGGCTCTAACGCAACAACATTTTGAATACTGTAAGTCAAGGGGTATGGTTATTTTCTGAAGGCACTGTATGTTTCCTATGATTTAGTTTTTGTGTGTGTAATTCTTAGGTTAGTGCTCAGTGGGGGTTAGAAATTTCACCTTGAAGATGACAAGAGCAGCCCAGATGTAGTCCCGTGGGGGGGGGGGTATTTTGTGCTACAATCTGGCGTTGTTACAGGCTTCCATCTGCAGTCGCCATTTGAACTTAACAGCTGAACCAGTCTGACATGTATTTTTACTGACACAGCCTTCCCCCCCCCTCCCCTTTTCCTGATCTCCCCACCCATCCATATGAACATCACAACAGGGACCGGTGATATACGCCCAGTTGGATCACACAGGCACCAAGAACCCCAACTCATTCCACAAGATGGAGCCAGTGGTCTACGCTGACATAAGGAAAAACTGAAGAGAACTGGAGACTAAAATGGACAGGCCACCATAGCTCGCTGCTTTGGGATGGGTGGGTGGGGGATGTTTAAATACAAGGTTAGAATTTATGCTGTTTTGAGAGATTGTTTTTTTTGTCATTAATTTGTCCTTTTGTCTGCTGAAAGCATTCATTGCATGTTCATGTGTGTGGTAAAACCGTTACGCTACCAAGGATTTCAATACAATAATACAACACAGAGATTAGAGAAACACTGCCTTCAGAAAGTATTCATACCCCTTGATGTCCTCCACATTTTATTCTGTTACAGCCTGAATTCTAAATGGATATGTTTTTTTTGTTTTACCCAGCTACCCACAATACCACATGACAGTGAAAACATGTTTTTGTTAGCAAATTTATTGAAAATGAAATACAGAAATAGTACATTTACATATGTTTTCACACCCCTCTGTCAATACATGTTAGCATGATGTACCTTTGGCAGTTTTCACAGCTGTGAGTCGTTCTGGGTAAGCCTCTAAGAGCTTTACACACCTGAATTGTATAGTATTTGCACATGTATTATTTAAAAATTCTTCAATTTCTGTCAAGTTGGTTGTTGGTCTAGCAATTTCTAAGCCATTTCTAAGTTTTACCATAGATTTCCAAGCCCATTTAATTCCAAACTGTAACTAGGCCAATCAGGAATATTCAATGTCGTCTTGGTAAGCAACTCCAGTGTATATTTGGCCTTGTGTTTTTAGGTTGTTGTCCTACTGAAACGTGAATTTGACTCCTAGTGTCTGTTGGAAAGCAGACTGAACCAGGATTTCCTCTAGGATTTGTGCCTGTGCTTGGCTCTATTCTGTTTATTCCCCACCCTCTCACAAAAACTCCCTAGTCCTTACCAATAACAAGCATGTTACCTGTAACACGATGCAGCCACCACCATGCGTGTTACTCAGTGATGTGTTGTCGGATTTGCCCCAAACATATCTCTTTGTATTCAGGACATAAAGTTAATTTCTTTGCCACATGTTTTGAAGTTTTACTTTAGTGCTTTATTGCAAACAAAATGCATGTTTTTGAATATTTTTTTATTCTGTACAGGCTTCCTTCTTTTTCACTCTGTCACTTAGGTTAGTATTGTGGACTAACTACAATGTTGTTGATCCATCCTCAGTTTTCTCCTATCACAACCCTCCGGCAACAGAGTTAGGAAGGACACCTGTATATTTGTAGTGACCAATGGTTCTTTTCAAGTCATTGAAAAACCTCCCTGATCTTTGTGGTTGAAACTGTGTTTGAAATTCACTGCTTGACTAAGGACCCTCAGTCAATTGTATGTGTGGGGTACTGAGCTGAGGTAGACATTCAAAAATCATGTTAAACACTATTCTTGCACACACTAAGTCCATGCAACTTATTATGTGTCTTGTTAAGCACATTTTACACCTGAACTTATTTAGGCTTGCCACAACAAAGGGGTTGAGTAAACTCATTGTAAAAATTTATGACAACATAATTCCACTTTGACATTGTGTAGGCCAATGACACAAAATCTCAATATAATATTTTTTTAAATTCAGGCTGTGAATACTTTCTGAAGGCACTGTGCATTAACTGCATGCGTAGGAAGCATAAAATACATAGGCTTTGGTTGTTATTTTGTTTTACAATCCAGGGACCATGATAACATGTTAACCATCAGCTCAGTCCAACACATTGGATGTTAAATTAATGGTTTAGATATAGGATAACTGAAATGCATTGGTGTTTTGTCTGCAATCATGTTGCCTTAACAAAATTGTTACCTTGTAACATATTTAGATTAACTCCATATCACGCCGGTACACAGCCATGGAAAGCCTCATGGTGAAATTACTTTGGTGTATTGTCCTATAGGTTGGCACATTGCATTGATATATCCATGACTAAAACCCTACCTGCCACTGGCTTAGAAACTGAACTGTTAAATGGAAACATGGACAATGACCAATTTTTTTGGGACATTGCTTTCATTGAATAGATATTATACACTGTTTACATGTAATTTATTAACTAAGCACAACTAATTATGACAAAAACCCTGTTTTGACATCTGTTTTAGATTTCGTGATCATGTGAGACTGATATCATGGGCCAAATATCTTCCATTAACAACTCTACTTTCATGTGTCACTGTGCTTTAAATATATTCAAAGTTCACATAAGTCTTATGTTATGTTACAAAGCCAAATGTTTCTATTCCAATGAGTCTATCATGTTTGACTGAAGAGATGCATTAGTAGTCCATTTAAAGAGCAACTGAACGTAATAAGCAACTTTTCCTTTTGAGAAGAGGCTATGTGGCGTCTATGAGTCAAACATTTATTTTAGTGTCAGAATTGACTACAAAGTGTAAATAGGATAATTTGGGTCAAAGTCAGTCTCTTACAAAACAGATTTGTGAGATAATTAGGAAAAAATTGTGTCATGGAATGAAGGGTACCATAAACTCAACCCCAGGATAACTGTTATTGCAAACCTGTCCACAGCTGGAAGCGCCCAAGTAATCATTAATTTGGAGCGCAGCTGCACGCAACCTGATATAATGTCCATGTTGAATTTGGTTTGACATTAGATATCCTTATGAGGGTAGTTGGGGACCATCAGTGAATTACACAATGTACATGGGACAATATTTTTTAAATGCAAATAGCTCCAAATGTCAATGACTTGACCTCAAACCAAGTGTAAATTGTTGAAATCCATGTACAAATATTCACAGCAATTAATGAGACAATTAAAAGGTGTGCAACAAGAAATGTTGGTTCCATTTATAGTGTAATTTATTGACAGTCCCTAACTAGCCCCACAGATGGGCTATCCAAAGTCAAACCAATTTTGCCAAGGTCTCACACCAGCTAGCTGAAGCTAATTGGCAAATTAAGTTGACCAGCTTGCTAGCTAGGCTAGGCTACTTCCAGACACAATACCTGGTTACACTGTTTCAAGTTATCTAGAAAGGTGAGTGACTGTAACTGTGTACTGTTCCGGCAGAGTGAAAGTGCAAACTCTTCCCATGTTCGAAACACACCCCCAAAACCCAAATCTCGTTTTCAGTCGCATTTCCTAATGAGGAGAATTGAAACCAAGTCTAAATCAGGACATTCAACCCCTCTTAATGTTTTCCTTGATTTCTAAATGCAGTTGTCTTACCCCGACCAACATTTATGTATATGGATAGTTTAATGTACGTAAAATATAGTGCTCCTTACTGTAATCCATTCCTTTCTGCTCAATGGTAGTATCTCTGGGTGTTTTAACAAAATAATCAATTATGTGTTTCAGAAACACAATTTTAAATTGGAAATCTTTTTTTATTTTTTATGAAATGCTCTGTCTTGATGCTGAGCCCTCCACTGTCATGTCTTAAAAATCCGTCTTCAGTGTTTTTAACTATGTTTTCGCTGTTGACAAAATGGTTTTGATCACCGTAAGAGTGCTCGAGGAAGCGTAATTTCTTTATTCCAAAACTGCCTTATCCACTAGTCCTGCAAAATATAGCAAAAGTAATTGACAATTTACATTCCAAAAAAATACATCAAATACTGTAGCTTATCTTGTGCTTATGCAGTATTAGTGCGTGTGTGTGTGGTAATAGTTAAGGTAGTATTGTCCTTGATTATGCATTATGGAAAAGCGTTTTGTTTACAGTACACTCAGATTCTCAAAAAATGACGGTGTCAAAGTTTGGATAAGTACAGTTTACAAAACCCATTCCACTGTTACGTGTCTTAAGTGTGAAGTCGTACTTTTAGCTGTTAAGTAGCAATATAGTGTGTGTCATTTGGTGCTTGTTTATATAATATTGTATGTTGCAAAACCTGCACTATATCCCGCATATCAAAGACCACAAGCACTATATGATTTTATTTTTCTTCTTCTGTTCGATGTCTTAACTGGAATGTAGTACATCTAGTGCCTTTTGTATTTCATCTACCATCTTGAACACCTGCTCTCGCTCTTTAATTTTTTTCTAATTTATTTACTTCCTTTATTGTATGTATGTTTTTATACATATAGAAAAACATAATCCTCTGTATCTGATGTTCAAATGTTATATAAAAGCCATTTCCTGATTTTAATGTCTTTGTCATTGTTTACAAATATTGTATTTTGGGTTGTTTGCCAGATGGAATTCTGCAAGTTAAGCATTTGAAGTCATTCCAAACTTTGCTGCGGGGTAAAGTTTTCCCTAGCGTCTAGGGGAAACTGTACCCTACTCTTACCCAAACACATTTTGCATGTCAGAGGCCAGCAGCCAGGTAAGTCACAATTGTGGCCACTGCATACATTATAACCATGTGTTTTAAACATAATTGACAAATCCTAGTATTAAGATACAAGATCTTCCACTTGGAGATTTTAAATTGCAGTAGGAAAAAAATGGCTTCTTGGTTGCCCATATGGACAGTGATTAAAATATGTACGTAACCTGCCTATTTGTCGCCATCATCCTTCTGTTCTGGAGAATTATATTAGTGTTACTATCAACATCTGTTCTGATTATGCATGGAAGAGGCCTGTTGACAGCACTGTCACATTTTCACTGTTAAGCTATTACTACCAAAATTAAATCTCACGTAGCCACTAATTGGAGTTCAGAGGAACAGCAATCGGAAATACATTTTGTCAACCACCATAGTCCTCAACCCAGATGCTCTGATGGTTATCACATGTGACAAAATGTCTTACCACTGATGTTTGAGTATGATAAGAATTTGTGTGTTACTGCTCTAAGTGCTGGCGATATTATTTGTCATCTCAGTTCTCATTTCCATGGAAGAGGCCTGTTCTATTCCAGTGAAGGCCAGCACTGTTGCACTCCACGGCATTGCTATCAGACCAAATAGTGGTTTTGGATATCTATGTTTACTGTTCTGGTATTTTGGGACTGGTGTATGGGAGAAAACAATCAAGGTACCATCTCACTAACTTGGAAGTTCCACAGAAAACTTCAGAGGGAGGTTACCTTATGTTTTCTTAGAGAATTATTCGGAAATGGTGAAATGGAATATGTTCTCATGTAGATAGGAATGTCTTCTTAAGAAAGTAGAAATGTGTCGAGGCTTAAAGTGTCCATAAGCTTCCAGCCAAAACAGTTCAGAAGAGGTTGTGCATATATTATGACTACATTTTGTGCTGTTTCAGACTTCTGTGAGGGTTTTATTGGCTGTTTGGGCGCACATTTTTTCCGAAGTTCGGAGCCGAAGTCTATGCCCCTTTGTCAGTAATTGGCCAACAGTTGGGATTCTTCAATATTCAATAAAGTCTTTGTTCTCATTCCACAAGAGACGACTCATTTTCATGCATGTTTTTTTCATTGAGAAACACTGCACCAAACAGCTTGGATGTAAAGTTGCGCGACTAAAACTCGGGAAAAACGTTAAAATTAATGACAGATTTCTTGAGTTAGATTCATTCCGTCTATGGCTTCTCAAAATTGACAAACCATACCATATGCTGCATTTTAATTGTTTTTCAAGCAAAGGTATTTTAAGGGAGTATGCGAGTGTACTCTTTGGCTCAGCTAGCCGACAGCCGTGACAGAAGCATGCTGACACTTTTAGTGATGCGATATTCCCCCCAGAGTATTTCTCCATTGTTCTCTATGCCCTGTCGGATTGTCCCGTTTGAATATCTATTATGTCCTATACTAACCACTTTTCTATCCAGAATTATGTGAGTAAAGTCGTACCGTATATACAACAAAAAAACACCTGATAGGGAAACAGGACGTGTCGGTACATTTTATAAATGCAAACAGATCATTTGTTTGTTAGACATGGTGGGATCTTTTTATGTCGGTAAAATGAATTAAGCGAGAAAGGGCGGTGGAAACATCTTTATACTGAAATATTGATATAATAACCATCATATTGAAGTAAACTTGGAGTAAAGCGATAATATGGTGTGTGGTCCGCCCACAACGACTTGGGAAACCAACCACTGGGCACACACTGACTGAATCAACGTTGTTTCCTTGTCATCTAGGTCGGCAAGTAGCCTAGAAGTTAAGAGCGTTGGGACAATAACCGAAATCTATCAATGTGCCCTTGAGCAATTGCTCATGTAAGTCGCTCTAGACAAAAGCATCTGCAAAATGACTCAAATATTTTTTTTTACATGAAATTACATTGAAGAACCAATGTTGAATTGACATCTGTGCTCAGTAGGATGCAGTTTATTAGGCTACAGATTAAATAAATTATGAACTTTACAGGGTGGTAAAAGTGCAGTGTGATGAGCTTGATGCTGCCTTTTCTGATAAATATTGAAGGTCTTATTCTGCTGACATGATGATTGATGCTTGACTGCCATTTGACAAACAAATATTCTTTGTGTTGTGAATTCCGATTTGGGCTCGAGCAAGATTAAACTTAATTGTGAGAAGAAACACGAGTCAAGAGAGAAGAACTGTGGTCAAGCAAGCAGAGGATGGGAGCCATGAGCACAAATGTATCTTTCTCCCTCTCACACCAATTTTCCAGTTTGCTATCCAAAATCCATTTTGCTCTCGCAACTGCTTACTATAATTTTATAACGGGGAAATTCTAGCCAATGAACATAGCCTGTAGCAGTCTACTGAAACACAATTGGTCAGGTTTTTGGACCAATCACGGCTCGACTGCTCTCTAACCAGATTTTTGGCCATAGAGATGAAAGGGGACTGTGAAAGGTGGATGACAAAAATAGAGGTATGTTGCTATCTTATCGGGAGAGGTTGTGATGGCGGAAGCAGAAGTGTTGTTTGAAGATGAAAGTGAGTCGAGTAGTTTGTGAAAAAGATGAAGTCCAAGAACAGTGAAGTCCAAGAATGGAGCAAAAAGTGCTAACATTTGATGAATCGTTGCTTGTTGGAGTATATTGTTTGGATAAGGATGTTCATTTGGGAGACCCTTTTGAAGTTACAGGGATGGTGAGGAAGGTGTTGGGAAAAGTGGACGCAGTCAAAGTAACCAGGAGTGGTATGGTGTTGATATTGTGTGTATCCCAAGAGCAAAAGGAGCATGCATTGTGGCTCGTAAAACTATCAATGCAGTGGAGAGCTTTGATATTTGGAGCAGGGCACCGGTAAAATGTGTTCTCTGGCATCCTGTTGGACATTGAAAAAACAATATTTTAGGCAAGAAATTCCAGGAGTAGGTAATGCTCGTCACTTGACCCGTATGGGGAAAAGGGAGAAAAGTTTGTATCATTGATGTTTGAGGAAGAGTATATACACACACCACCTTATGTAAAGCTGGGATACACTGTAAGAGCATTTGTGCAAAACCCAATGCAAGAAGTGTAAAAAGTTTGGCCACATGTCAAGTGTTTGCAGACAGAAGGAATATGTTATTGAAGAGTCTGAATGTAAAATGTTGCAACTGTGGTGGGGATTATATTTCCGAATTCCCCGAGTACCCTGTTAGGGTGAAAGAGACCACAGGCTGTCATTTCAAATGGGAACAAATGAGTTATAGTGGGCAGAACAAGCAAGGAGGGGGACAGAGGCAAGCACAAGTGTTACGTATGCTTCTTGGAGAGGGAACGCAACACCCTGCTACAACAGCTCCCCACGGAGTGAAAGAGGTATGGGATTGTAAGTGCATGTAAGGATGACAAAAGGCACAGAATTTACCATTTACTGGGAATTTATTCCTTCACACAGTAAATTTGGGAAAAAGGGGCTGAACGGAACCAAAGCAAAGAAAGTAAATGTCCAAGCCCCCTCCTACCTTACCTACCACCACCTGGTGCACTAACCAAAATACAGGGGGTGGTTCACCCAGGTCTTACCTAGTGTGTACTACGGGTTATGCATGACCGCAGGCCTCCTGCCTACACACTCCCTAGGTCTCTTCTCCCCTGGGAATAAATGACAGAATAATCCAAACGTAAGTAAACAATTTCAAGAATCAAAAAACACTGTCTTTTTGACCCACACAGGACATACTAATCAGCTCTCTCTCAGCAACAACCAACATACCAAACAGCTCTCTGTCTGAGCAACAAACACAGAACATAACCATCAGCAACAACCAACACAGGACATATCAATCAGTTCTCTCCTAACAAAGGAACACTTGCTTTTCTAGCTTCAGAAGGAGACTAATAGGATACAGCTGTATCCTCTGACGAGAGGGTAGGGTCAGCTCCAATCATCGATGGGGCCGACCAATCAGCTGCTTGGGGGAATTTCAGGAAGCCATCCTGAAACACACACATACAAACAAAACCACAACACTGAAACTGGGGAACGTAACAACGAGCTAGTGAGATCCTATTGGTGCGTTTTATCATACATTTGCATATTCCATTAGGGAACGACTACTCTGAAGTGCGCATGTGCAATAACTCAATTCGCCTTTACACTCCTAATCAACGGGGTAAAGTCTAGAAAACTTAGTCCACACTGTTTGTAACAGATTATAGTTTTGAGAACAGAAAACTGTATTGAGATCAACGGTTTCATCAATGACAAAATTATCAGAATGTTGGTCCAAAATCCATCTTGTTCCATCTTCTCCCACTGCTGGCCACTGGGTTTCCTCTCACTACCATATTTGTGACTCCTATGTCATGAGTACCTACTTCACAGAAAAGGCATTTGAACATGAAATTAAAAAAAATAATCTAAATTATTTTTTGGTGCAGAAATTACTTCTGGAACATGTGAACATTCATGTGCCAAAATAACAAACTTGTATGCCATCTGTAAACATGAATAAATGCCTACCAAGCCTAGTTGGTTTAGCCAGTGAATTCAGGAACCTTCCCGCTTGCCATGAATGGCTGAGATAATGGATGGGCTGGACATGAGTTTGGATTGGTCTGCCATGTAGCGGGCTTCTGTCTATAACATAAGCTGGGTCAGTATGTGTCAGTAAATCTTTCTAATGCAGCTTTTTTTAAAGATATCACATAGTAGAACTGCAAAAGTGATGCTCTCCATTTTCTAGAGAACTGCGTTTTGAAATCAGTGGAATGCCCAGTGGAATTAGAGTATGATAGTTAAGGAGATGGAGAAAATTCTGCCATTTGATTGGAAATATGCACAGGGAGTCGAAAAGAGAACACACAGAAGGTTGTTATAAAATACACCTGTCTCCGGATTACATCTTCAAATTAAGGGCAACCATGGAATCCGTGACCGAGAGAAAGAAGCATCCATCCGTCACGCCCTCATCTGTTTCACCTGTCCTTGGTATTGTCTCCACCCCCCTCCAGGTGTCACCCATCTTCCCCTGTGTATTTCTACCTGTATTTTCTGTCTGTCTGTTGCCAGTTCGTATTGTTTGTCAAGTTTACCAGCGTTTGTCCTTTCACCTCCTGCCTTTTCCCAAGCTCTTTCTTTATTGTCCTCCTGGTTTTTGACCCTCGCCTCTGACCCTGTACCCGCCCAACCACTCTGCCCGTCCCTGAGCCTGCCTCCTATCCGGTACCTTTGCTCCACTTCTGGATTACTAAACTCTGCCTGAGCCTGCCTGCCGTCCTGTACCTTTACTCCTACTCTGGATTATCGACCCATGCCTGCCCTGACCTGTCGTTTGCCTGCCCCTGTGGTTACATTAAACATTGCAGACTGTGTGAAGTAACACTTGGGTCTTACCTTGATAATTTTTCAGCATATGTGGGTTTGATTACAGGCTCAAAATGACCAGAAACAAAATGAGCCTGTAAACAAACCCACAAATGCAGATGCTCCAGATACTCAACTAGTCTAAAGAAGGCCAGTTTTATTGCTTCTTTAACCAGAACAACAATTTTCAGCTGTGCTAACATAATTGCAAAAGGGTTTTCTAATGATCAGTTAGCCTTTTAAAATGATAAACTTGGAATAGCTAACACAACGTGCAATTGGAACACAGGAGTGATGGTTGATGGCTGATAATGGGCCTCTGTACGCCTATGTAGATATTCCATTAAATATCAGCCATTTCCAGCTACAATAGTCATTTACAACATTAACAATGTCCACACTGTATTTCTGTTCAAATTGATGTCATTGTAATGGACAAAAAATGTGCTTTTCTAAATGACCCCAAACTTTTGAACAGTATTCTATATTTTATATTTGAGATTCTTCAAATAGCCACCATTTTCCCGGATGACAGCTTTGGACACTCTTGGCATTCTCTCAACCAGCTTCATGAGGAAGTCACCTGGAATGCATTTCAATTGTGGAATTTCTTTCCTTCTTAATACGTTTGAGCTAATCAGTTGTGTTGTGACAAGGTAGTGGTGGTATACAGAAGATAGCCCTATTTGGTAAAGATATGCATTTCTATAGGGTACTATCCAAAGAACCGTTCTACTCGGTATGAGAATGGCAAGTCAAACACTATAAGCAGCACGTTTCAGTCAGCCAGTTGTGTGTAGCAGTAGCAGAAATGTTGGTGACCTTATTTGACCTTTTCTGCTGCTTTTGAGACACGGTTTGATCCCTCCTTGGGTCACTACTTTTTGAGTAAATAAAAAACGAAATAATCATAATACAGTAACTATTGGTCACTCAATTATGTATTATTATTATTATAATATGTATTCATTATATAATTGTGTCAGTTATTAATGATAAACCTTTTAAGTGCACTCCTCCCTCCCTCCCTCCCTAGCTCTCCCCATCTCTCTATTTCTCAGCTCCAGGTGACAAAACACACTCCAAGGGTTGCAGGTCTGCTGACTTCCTTTTGGTTATACAGTGTATTCAGAGAGAGATCCAATAAACTAAAGATATTGCATTAACTGTGAATGTACTTTATTGCATATACTTTCCAAAAATAAAATGGAGCATCCATAAAATAAACAAGTAATTACAATTATTAGATTCCCAAGATGGCATAGCAGTCTGACGTCCTTTGTCCTCGTCTTGTCGTGTCCCGTGTATATAATATTTATACATATTTTCTTCGCATATCTTATATTTTTTCTTTCTAAAAAAACTTAAAACACTCTCCTGCAACCCGCCTCACCAATAAAAAAAAGAAGTATTATTCACCTCAAATCTGAAATCCACAATAGAAGCTAGAAAGAAGCAAGCCAGAAGCTAGCCAGTTTACTGGCTAACATTAGTATTCAGCTAACCACGGTTGGTGGTCATCAGCTATCCTTTAGCTCGAAAAGCTGTCGCCAGTTTTGTACAACGTGACTCAGACCAGAGCATACAGGACCTATTTTTAAACATATCCCCGGATTTCTACCGCAAGCTCTGGACATTTACACCTGGATCTTGCAGCTAGCTAACTGCTATCCGAGTGACTACTGGCTTACGTTGGTCCTGGATCAAACATCAGTTATTCCGGAGCTAGCCAGCTGAAGAGTTCCATCAGCCACTCCTGGGCTACAATCATCTATCTGGACCCGTTTTACTGCCGACGCGGAGCCCCACCTGGCCTTCACGACTGGACTACCGACGTCGTCTGCCCGAGGGAGTTATTCAACTGGCCCCTCCGTCGCGACGTTACCTGAACGCCCATCTGCGGTCCGCTAATCATTAGCGGTCTTATCGGCTGCTATCTGAATAGGTCTGACTATTTTCTTGGGTCACTATAACTATATATATTTTGCCAATTGCATTGGTCCCCTCTACCACACGGAACCCCACTAATCTACTGACGGAAACGCATGAGGTGGCTAAAAACAGACCTCCATCCTCTGACAGCTTGCTACTGATGGCCCGGCTAGCTGTCTGAATCGCCGTGACCCCAACCAACCTCACTACTCGCTGGACCCTTATGATCACTCAACTAAGCATGCCTCTCCTTAATGTCAATATGCCTCGTCCATTGCTGTTCTGGTTGGTGTTTATTGGCTTATTTCACTGTAGAGCCTCTAGCCCTGCTCATTATACCTTATCCAACCTTTCAGTTCCACCACCCACACATGCGATGACATTACCTGGTTTCAATTATGTTTCTAGAGACAATATCTCTCTCATCATCACTCAATGCCTAGGTTTACCTCCACTGTATTCACATCCTACAATACCTTTGTCTGTACATTGTACCTTGAAGCTATTTTATATCCCCCAGAAACCTCCTTTTACTCTCTGTTCCGGACATCCTAGACGACCAATTCTCATAGCTTTTAGCCGTACCCTTATCCTACTCCTCCTCTGTTCCTCTGGTGATGTAGAGGTGAATCTAGGCCCTCCAGTGCCTAGCTCCACTCCTATTCCCCAGGCGCTCTCTTTTGATTACTTCTGTAACCGTAATAGCCTTGGTTTCATGCATGTTAACATTAGAAGGCTCCTCCCTAAGTTTGTTTTATTCACTGCTTTAGCACACTCTGCCAACCCGGATGTCTTAGCCGTGTCTGAATCCTGGCTTAGCAACACCACCAAAAACTCTCAAATCTCCATCCCTAACTACAACATTTTCAGACAAGATAGAACGGCCAAAGGGGGGCGGTGTTGCAATCTACTGCAGAGATAGCCTGCAGTGTTCTGTCCTACTATCCAGGACTGTACCCAAACTATTTGAACTTCCACTTTATAAAATCCAACTCTCTAAAAACAAGTCTCTCAACGTTGCCGCCTGCTATAGACCACCCTCTGCCCCCAGCTGTGCTCTGGACACCATATGTGAACTGATTGCCCCCCATCTATTTTCAGAGCTCGTGCTGCTATGTGACCTAAACTGGAACATGCTTAACACCCCAGCCATCCTACAATCTAAGCTTGATGCCCTCAATCTCACACAAATTATCTATGAACCTACCAGGTACCACCCCAAAGCCGTAAACATGGGCACCCTCATAGATATCATCCAAACCAACTTGCCCTCTAAATACACCTCTGCCATTTTCAACCAAGATCTCAGCGATCACTGCATCATTCCCTGCATCCGTAATGGGCTTGCGGTAAAGCGACCGCCACTCATCACTGTCAAATGCCCCCTGAAACACTTCAGCGAGCAGGCCTTTCTAATCGACCAGGCCCAGGTATCCTGGAAGGATATTGATCTCATCCTGTCGGTAGAGGTTATTTTTTTTAAATGCCTTCCTCACCATCTTAAATAAGCATGACCCATTCAAGAAATTTAGAACCAGGAACAGATATAGCCCTTGGTTCTCTCCTGACTGCCCTTAACCAACACAAAAACATCCTATGGCGTTCTGCATTAGCATACAATGCATATAATACAATCCACCTGTGTGTAATCAAGTCTCCGTATAAATGCACCTGCACTGTGATAGTCTCAGAGGTCCGTTAAAAGCGCAGAGAGCATCATGAAGAACAAGGGACACACCAGGCAGGTCCGAGATACTGTTGTGAAGAAGTTTAAAGCCGGATTTGGATACAAAAATATTTCCAAAGGAGCACTGTACAAGCGATAATATTGAAATGGAAGGAGTATCAGACCACTGCAAATCTACCAAGACCTGGCCGTCCCTCTAAACTTTCAGCTCATACAAGGAGAAGACTGATCAGAGATGCAGCCAAGAGGCGCATGATCACTCTGGATGAACTGCAGAGATCTACAACTGAGGTGGGAGACTCTGTCCATAGGACAACAATCAGTCGTATATTGCACAAATCTGGCCTTTATGGAAGAGTGGCAAGAAGAAAGCCATTTCTTAAAGATATCCATAAAAAGTGTCGTTTAAAGTTTGCCACCTGGGAGACACACCAAACATGTGGAAGAAGGTGCTCTGGTCAGATGAAACCAAAATTGAACTTTTTGGCAACAATGCAAAACGTTATGTTTGTCGTAAAAGCAACACAGCTCATCACCCTGAACACACCATCCCCACTGTCAAACATGGTGGTGGCAGCATCATGGTTTGGGCCTGCTTTTCTTCAGCAGGGACAGGGAAGATGGTTAAAATTGATGGGAAGATGGATGGAGCCAAATACAGGACCATTCTGGAAGAAAACCTGATGGAGTCTGCAAAAGACCTGAGACTGGGACGGAGATTTGTCTTTCAACAAGACAATTATCCTAAACATAAAGCAAAATCTACAATGGAATGGTTCAAAAATAAACATATCCAGGTGTTAGAATGGCCAAGTCAAAGTCCAGACCTGAATCCAATCGAGAATCTGTGGAAAGAACTGAAAACTGCTGTTCACAAATGCTCTCCATCCAACCTCACTGAGCTCGAGCTATTTTGCAAGGAGGAATGAGAAAAAATCTCGATGTGCAAAACTGATAGAGACATACCCCAAGCGACTTACAGCTGTAATCGCAGCAAAAGGTGGCGCTACAAAGTATTAACTTAAGGGGGCTGAATAATTTTGCACGCCCAATTTTTCAGTTTTTGATTTGTTAAAAAAGTTTGAAATATCCAATAAATGTCGTTCCACTTCATGATTGTGTCCCACTTGTTGTTGATTCTTCACAAAAAAATACAGTTTTATATCTTTATGTTTGAAGCCTGAAATGTGGCAAAAGGTCGCAAAGTTCAAGGGGGCCGAATACTTTCGCAAGGCACTGTATATGGGGCTTTGGTGACAAAACGGATGGCACTGTGATAGACTGAATCCAATTTTCTGAGTAGAGTGTTGGAGGCTATTTTGTAAATGACATCGTCAAAGTCAAGGATCGGTAGGATAGTCAATTCTACGAGAGTATGTTTGGCAGCAAGAGTGAAGGAGGCGTTGTTGGAAATAGGAAGCCGATTCTAGATTTAATTTTGGATTGGAGATGCTTAATGTAAGTCTGGAGAGTTTACAGTCGAGCCAGACACCTAAATATTTATAGTTGTCCACATATTCAGAACCGAGTAGTGATGCTAGTCGGGCGGGCGGGTGCGGGCAGCGATCGGTTGAAGAGCATGAATTTCATTTTACTAGTATTTAAGAGCAGTTGGAGGCCACGGAAGAAGTGTTGTATGGCATTGAGGCTCGTTTGGAGGTTTGTTAACACAGTGTCCAAAGAAGGGCCAGATATATACAGTGTATACATGGTGTCATCTGCGTAGAGGTGGATCTAAGAATCACCCGCAGCAAGAGCGACATCATTGATATATACAGAGAAAAGAGTCGGCCCGAGAATTGAACCCTGCGGCACCTCCATAGAGACTGTCAGAGGTCCGGACAACAGGCCCTACAATTTGACACACTGAACTCTATCTGAGAAGTAGTTAGTGAACCAGGTGAGGCAGTCATTTGAGAAACCAAGGCTGTTGAGTCTGCCGATAAGAATACGGTGATTGACAGAGTCAAAAGCCTTGGCCAAGTCGATGAAGACGGCTGCACAGTACTGTCTTTTCTCGATGCCGGTTATGGTATCGTTTAGGACCTTGAGCGTGGCTGAGGTGCACCCGTGACCAGCTCGGAAACCGGATTATGTAGTGGAGAAGGTACGTGGGATTCGAAATGGTCGGTGATCTGTTTGTTCACTTGGCTTTTGAAGACTTTAGAAAGGCAGGGCAGGAAGGATATAGGTCTGTAACAGTTTGGGTCTAGAGTGTCTCCCCCTTTGAAGAGGGGAATGACTGCGGCCGCTTTCCAATCTCTAGGAATCTCAGACGATACGAAAGAGAGTTTGAACAGACTAGTAATAGGGGTTGCAACAATGGCGGCGGATAATTTTAGGAAGAGAGGGTCCAGATTGTCTAGCCCAGCTGATTTGTAGGGATCCAGATTTTACAGCTCTATTAGAACGTCAGCTGTTTGGATTTGGGTGAAGGAGAAGCGGGGTTGGAGGGCTTGAGCCAGTTGCTGCGGGGAAGGAAGAGCTGTTGGCCGGGGTTGGGGTAGCCAGGTGGAAAGAATGGCCAGCCATAGAGAACTGCTTATTAAAATTCTTGATTATCGTGGATTTATCGGTGGTGACAGTGTTTCCTAGCCTCAGTGCAGTGGGCAGCTTAGAGGAGGTGCTCTTATTCTCCATGGACTTTAGTGTCAGAACTTTTTGGAATAAGTGCTGTAGGATGCACATTTCTGTTTGAAAAAGCTAGCCTTGGCTTTCCTAACTGACTGTGTATTTTGGTTCCTGACTTCCCTGAAAAGTTGTATATCGCGGGGACTATTCGATGCTAGTGCAGTAGGCCACAGGATGTTTTTGTGCTGGTCAAGGGCAGTCATGTCTGGAGTGAACCTTTGGCTATATCTGCTCTTAGTTCTACACTTTTTTAAATCGGCATGCTTATTTAAGATGGCGAGGAAGGCACTTTTAAACAACAACCTCTACTGACAGGTTGAGGTCAATATCCTTCACAGATACCCGGGCCAGGTCGATTAGAAAGGCCTGCTCGCAGAAGTGTTTTCTGGCGAGTTTGACAGTGATGGGGGGTGGTGGTTTGACCGCGGACCCATAACGGACGCAGGCAATGAGGCAGTGATTGCTGAGATCTTGGTTGAAAACAGCAGAGGTGTATTTAGAGGGAAAGTTGGTTAAGATGATATCTTGGGTGCCCATGTTTACGGATTTGGGGTTGTACCTGGTAGGTTCCTTGATAATTTGTGTGAGATTGAGGGCATCTAACTTAGATTGTAGGATGGCCGGTGTGTTAAGCATATCCCAGTTTAGGTCACCTAACAGTACGAACTCTGACGATAGATGGAGGGCAATCAATTCACATATGGTGTCCAGGGCGCAACTGGGAGCTGAGGGGGGTCTACAACAAGCGGCAACAGTGAGGGACTTATTTCTGGATTTTTAAAAGTAGAAGCTCAAACTGTTTGGGCATAGACCTGGATAGTATAACAGAACTCTTCAGGCTATCTCTACAGTAGATTGCCCCCTTCATAAATTATATCAATTCATCAATCATAATGAATTGATCAAAAAGTTGAAGTTAACACTGTTGGTTTCTGATGCGGACGGAATAATTTTGTCACTTGTCAGTACACTTGTAAAAATACATTATATAAAACACCATTGTATACACCAGCTAACAATATCTATACCACAATGCAGTTGTAAGCATGCTAGGTATTCTATATAATATTACAACATCAGTCTAACTGAATTGGGATGTTGCGTTGGTTGAATGTTCCAAATTGTTCTTCAGCTGGTGAACCTCTTCTTGTAATAGCAGCTGGTTTAGGTTAACGGCAGCTTGTGTTGGATTTGGGGACAGTGACTCTGGCTCCTTGTAGACAATCGTCTTGGTAGACAAGCTAGACAAGGTAGACAAGCTTCTCGCACACTTTCTTCACCACCCACTGCTTCGACCTCTTGCAGAAGATTTGTCTCCTGGAAAGACATGCAGACTGATCATGAGGATGTGTAACCATACAATAAACCCATGTTCATCTATCTGTAACAAAAAAGCATACAGTAGACTGGTATGTGTTTTGTTACACTGAGTCAATAATGGGGCATTGAGACAGGCTGTTAGCAAAGATGTGAAACGGAGGGCTTGACTTGTAGACCGTCTAGTCATGTATTGTGTATGAGCACCTACAGTTGTGCTATTGAGTAGACAAGCAATGCCAAGAATAGAGTGAATAGGCTAGAAGAGTATATTAACAGCCCCTCTCCCCCATGTGAAAGAACTGACTGCAAGTGTGGGAAAAGTTTGAGGCGCACTTGGCTTGTAGACAGTTTAGTCACAAGAGAGTATTGTGCTTTAATAAATAATGTACCTTTGGCTGTCCTGGCTTGTTTCAAAGTCAGATGATGTTGAGCTTGAGTTTATTCCAGGCTGAAAGCTTTCATGGAATGGGTCACAGACTATGTACTAATAAAGCTGGTGTCAAAGTAATCATCATCAGCAGCATGACAAGTCTTAACCAACATTTTACTACTTTGCCCCCACCAATACACACTCAAACAATGTACTATATCCACCCACCTCCCTCATGTCAATAAATCATGCATACTAACGTTCACATACAATACCCACCCCCAACAGACACACATCAGTCACCCCCACCATCCCCTCCTTACTAATACCTCCATTTCTCCAATTTTCTCCAAGCCTTGCATGAACAATCAACGAAGTCTCCATAATACAGAGAAAAATACAGTAGAGGCTGTAGCCTACTTGTAAACACCAACTATAGCAACAAGACATGGACCATGCTTATTCCTAGCTCCAGTATATTTATTTGCTCATCATGGAGTCATGGAAAGATTAAGTCGATTTTAGAAGGTGACTGACGCTAGTTCCTGGTGCTGAGCTTAATGTTGATGCCTCTGCAGATGCTGATGGGATCGGACTCTAAATAGAATATAGTAATTTTAGCCTCCGGGGTAGTTAGATAGCTAGCTAGCTGTTAGCTAACGTAGCCTGACGAAGCTAACGTTAGCATGCAAAGTTACAAATCAAATCGCCAGATATCAGCTGCCAAATTATATTGATATGCTTTAGAATGTCTAGCCAGCATATTATGAAAGCCAGCTAGCAAGATTTTGGTTTAGATAAACAAATGTAGTTCGCTAGCTAGCTATCCAGGTAGCTACATTACTTCAGGTTGACTTATTTTCTGCTGCGCGGATGTTGGCTGATCAGATAGCTCCCTCTTTGAAGTGAAGGGGAAAATCGATAGAATAGCATCACTTTTCAACATTAGACTACATGGGAACCACATTTGAGACTTCAGTTCCATTTTGAAATCCTCTCACTGAAAGTGCTGGCTACAAAGACAGACATTTTTATATTTCTCACACCTCCACGGCGCGGTCCTCCACATCCTAAAATCGTTATGAATTCTGAATATTGTGGTGTGCAGGCCATGTAGCTGGTGAGATGCAGAAACACTCATATTTGCATTTAATGAGGAAATTCTACATTTTCATGACTCATATGATATGTTAATTACATATTTAAGGACATATACACTCACAGGCCAGTTTATAAAGTAAACACATCTAGTACTGTCTTGGGCACCCCCTTTGCCTCCAGAACAGACTGAACTCTTCAGGCCATGGATTCTACAAGGTGTTGGAAACAAGTGTTGCTCATTTGGTATCAATGGACCTAACATGTGCCAGGAAAACATTCCCCACATCAGTACATCACCACCAACAGCTTGTACCAGGCAGGATAGGTCCATGGACTCAGGCTACTTACGCCAAATCCTGAGTCTGCCATCAGCATGATGCAACAGGAACCGGGATTCGTCGAACCAGGCAATGTTTTTCCACTCCTCAATTGTCCAGCATTGGTGATCGCATACTAATAGGAGTGTAACCTGGTGTGGTCGTCTGCTGCAGTAGCCCATCCGTGACAAGGATCGACGAGTTGTGCATTCCAAGATGCTATTCTGCACACCACTACGCCGTTATTGGTCTGTTTGTGGCCGGCCTGTTAGCTTGCACGATTCTTGCCATTCTTTTTCGACCTCTATCATTAACAATTTGCTTTCGCCCACAGAACTGCCGCTGACTGGATGCTTGTTGTTGTCACATCATTCTCTGTAGACCCTAGACACTGTCATGCCTGAAAAGCCTAGGAAGGTGGCCGTTACTGGATAGATACTGGACCTGGAGCGCCGGGAATCGACGATCATACTATGCTTAAAGTTGCTTAGGTCACTTGTTTTGCCCATTTTAATGTTCAACCAAACAGTAACTGAATGGCTTGATGCCTGTCTGCCTGCTTTATATAGCAAGCCACTGCCACCTGACTCACTGTCTGTAGGAGTGATCCATTTTCGTGAACCGGTGGTGTAGCTAATAAACTGTCCGGTGAGTGTATAGTGAAATAGAGCAGCTGTGATATTCTCCTTTAAGTATAGAGATGGGCACAAATTTTGCATGTGTATATAAGTAGATAATGTCCCCTTTATTATGTATTATTAGGATGTTTAGTAGGCCTATAGGGTTTTCTTATAATACATTACTTTTGGGGGAGGTTTCCTGGTCACTGATTAAGCCTAGTCTTGTACTAAAATGAATGTCAATGAAGAGTTTCCATTGAACGGGCTTTTTGGTCTAGGACTATTCTGTGTCTGGGAAATCGACCCAAAAGCACTGAACCTCTATGGACAGTACAATCAAGGTCTTGTAAGAAAAAGATCAACTCTACATTTGACTAATACTACAGTATTGTGAGAGGAGTGGCGTACACATCAGCAGGACAACAGCTGATCCACTTGACACAAACAGTGTCAGTTTTGTAGGCAAATACTGAATGATGGGGTTCTTAATGAGAGAGTATGACAGTGTTTACAGTTTGGAATGCTCCTTGTTTCCAGAATCCATTATAAGAATCGTGTTAAGGCAAGCTCTAAGGCACAAAAGAATAGCATATTTTTGGTTGTAGCCTATACAATCCAAGGAGGATTACAGTTTGGATAACTTCTTCAAATGGATAATGTGTAAGTCGACAACATGTAACATGAGAGTAGGTAACATGATTCTGAAGGCGTTCTTTGTAAAAGGTAACATTGCATGAAATTCCACAAAACTTTCCCAAAAATCCACAAAAGCAAAACAAGGCTCTCAGTTTCTTCTATGTCACAATTGAAGAACCTCGGTTGACATTTGATAGATCGACACAGGGAGTACTTGCTATTCCATAATTCAGCTATTGTTTGAGTTTATAAGCCTTTGTCTCAGTGTGGTGAAGATTAGAATAACAACACGTGCTGGTAGATTATGTTATGTCAACTATCTTGCTATTCTGTTGCATTGAAAACTTCAGTTTTTGAATCCGTATTTAGAGTTGGGGTATGCTTGTCGATATTCACAAGTTCTTAAGCTTGAACTGGGGTTTCATGATATGTGTGAGGGAAATCAAATAGTTTTAATGTAATAGTTTACCCCGACTCTAATACCCTTTTCACATTACCATACCACCCAAACCGTACTGTGCTGGCGCAGATCTTTTCACACAGTTCCAGCAACTATGGTGGAAGCGTAACCTGGCCAGCACGGGTTTCTCAACTCAATTCTGAAAAGGGTCGTCTGACCTCTACTGTACTTCTAACCCCTTGCCTTTGAACTATGTTTTGGGGGAAGTTTCCCCTAGTTACAGATCTAAGATCAGCTTCCCCTTCCCTAATCCTAAACTGAACCATTTGTGGGGAAAATGCTAAACTGACCCAAGTGTAGGGACTCTGACCCAACGGGGGCAACTTCACCCTACACTACAGATCCTAGCTCACCTTGTTGGTATTGCAGTCATTGCTTACAGTCCCACCAATGACGTAGAGCTTGCCAGAGCAGCCCACCAGAGCTGCTGAGCTCACAGCTAGCAGTAGAGTGACAACAGTCCGCCATTGGTTGTTGTAGATGCTGTAGCACTACACACTAGGGAGGCGCTCAATCCCGTTGAAGCCTCTCACTGCATACAGCTACAACCACAAACATAGGCACACAGCCAAACTTAGTACAATTCTTATTCTACACAGTCTAACATGATCAAATTGCAAACTAGCCTGCTACAAAGATTTAGCCTGATATGCATTATGGTAGCCTGGTACCATAATTGCCGTATAGACAATAGTACAACCAGATATGGGAACAGGTCAGCATTATGGGAGAAATCCTAAACGCTCGCAACTCTGACTTGGACTCAATCACACGTGGATGTCAATGATTATGGGGCTTTGTATCCTCAATGGTAGGCAACTGGAACAAAGGAAGGCTTACCTTTCCAAGCAGAGCAGCCATCTTGTTTCTTCACCTGGCCTTGGCCAAGGAGGCGACGTGGACCGTGGTCCACCAGGGGCATGTCCCTCCACACGTCCGAGCTGTTCAGCTGACCTCCTGCAAGACAATACAATCAGGTCAGGGACAACATGTAGCGTTTCAGAGTAGGAGTGCTAATCTAACATCAGTTTTGCCATTTAGATCACAAGGAATAAGATTGCATGGACAGCTGATACTAGATCAGCACTCCTACTCTGAGTCTCTTGATTCACACCACCCCAGATTTCAGAACTGAGGCATGCGGACATGTTCAATAGCTTTGAAAAATGCCACTGCATTCCTGAGGGGAGAATTTCCTTGCCACTATATTGCCTTCGGCTTTCTTATAAGCTTTGGAAATGTCTGTCTGGGTAAATAAATCTAGGGCAGAGATACAGTGAAAAGCAATTAAAAACAAACTGCATTGAACTACATTGAGGAAGAAAATGCAATTGACCTGTGCGTCCATCTAAGTAACATAATAAAAAATCCCCATCAAAATCTGTCAATTTAAGCATCCACCTACTGTACAGTACGTCAGCTTTACACGTCTGCGGTGGAGGTGGCTGAGTTACAGTGGTGTTTGTCAGACCATGAGACATCCCGAAAATCCGTCTATTCACGAAAACGTCTATAGCGTCCGAACGATCTGAATGGCCTACAAACTAATATGACCACTCATGGAAAGATGACTCTCACGATGCTATTCTCCGTTTTGGTCTACGACCCCCAAAAGCCCCACGGGATTCGTCTGAAGTTGGCAATGCTGATGTAACAACTCGGGGTCTTCCGTTGCTGTAGCGGTTCTCATGAGAGCCAGTTTCATCATAGCGCTTGATGGATTTTACGACTGTACTGGAAGAAACTTTAAAAGTTATTGACATTTTTCGGATTGACTGACCTTCATGTCTTAAAGTAATGATGGACTGTCATTTCTCTTTGCTTATTTGAGCTGTTCTTGACATAATATGGACTTGGTCTGTATACCACCCCTTCTGTATACCACCCCTACCTTGTCACAACACAACTGATTGGCTCAAACGCATTAAGAAGGAAAGAAATTCCACAAATGAACTTTTAACAAGGCACACCTGTTAATTGAAATGCATTCCAGGTGACTACCTCATATGAAGCCGGTTGAGAGAATGCCAAGACTGTGCAAAGCTGTCATCCAGTCAAAGGGTGGCTACTTTGAATAATCTCAAATATAAAATATATTTGGATTTGTTTAACACTTTTTTGGTTACTACATGATTCCATATGTGTTATTTAATAGTTTTGATGTCTTCACTATTATTCTACAATGTAGAAGATATAAAAAATAAGAACAACCCTTGAATGAGTAGATGTGTCCAAACCTTTGACTGGTACTGTATATATATATATTTCTTGAGCTTTCTTATCTCATATCTCCTAGACATAGGACACCTACATTTTTTTACTGTCTTTTTTTGGTTGCCATTTATGGATGTGTTATTCAATAGTAAAGGCCGGATTAAATATTTTAGCAAATATTTGTAAAATATAATTGTATTTATACCTAAAGGGATCTAAAATTCAAAATCAAATAGCTAAATGTTCCATGGTATGTTAGCTTAGTCCCCCCCCAAACACAAAGAAGATAATTTAGTTGCTTTGCCAGTACCGTAGAATTTGATTTCCTTTCCCCCACCCTCATATCCTGGCAGGTAGGAGTGTTGAGCCAGTAACTGAAAGGTTGCTGAATCAAATCCCCAAGCAGTCAAAAATATGTTGTTCTGTCCGTGAGCAAGGCAGTTAATAACCCCCAACAACCATTTCTCCCTGAACGCCTCTGATTCAGAGGGGTTGGCTTAAATGAGGAACACACATATCAGTTGAATGCATTCAGTTGTACAATTGACTAGGTATCTCCCTTTCCCATATCACCCAGACCCAGTGGATTTCATACACAAAGCAGGGACCATCAGAGGTACAGTATGCCTGTTTTTTGTTGCAAGGCTAATTTTCCTAAGGTACAATAAAGTATTCTATGATATTCTATTCTTCTAAGAACTTAGTAAGGCTCTGCAGAGGTGTTTTTGTGTGTGTGTGTGCCTCTTCTCTGATCCTGGTGCCCCTGTTCAAAATAAGATGAATTATTATATATTTAACTTGTAGAGCACTTCACATTACAAAAATGATCTCAAGCGCATGGAAAGCTATAAAAAAAAACTAATTGATTTGATGGATATTGATTGTCTCTATTCAGCTTCAGATGATGGAAAGGCAGATGAGGCAGTTTGTGTTGGAAAGAGTTTTTAAATAGTTTAAAAATATAGTTAAGTGTTATTTTAAACTAAAAGCACATTATTGTACAATAACCATGATGATATAATATCACCTTGTCTCCCAACAGTGGTTTCATGAGTAATAGGTCATGACTGTCAATCATGGCACACACATGCCTTGTTCAATAATCCTACTGTAAGTGCAATATAAAAAGGCATTTATTAGGCTTATGTAAGAGAGCTACACTGACATCTGCAGACAAATATCTAATGCACTTGAGTTTGGGCATGTTCATTGGGTGTTTGTTTTGCATCGCCCTGTGCCCTGGGTGTGAGGAGTTTACACATTTTAGACCATTCCATTGGTCCTAAAGTGAAATTTCCACCCACCCAATGAAAACAAAGCATTCAGCATTTTCAGTATAAAGAATGTATAATAATTAAACAAAATATTCTATGAGGAGTCTGAATCACAGACTACTACATTTCACACCAGGTAATCGCTGCATATTAACAATGTATAAAAATTAAAAAAATCTGATACATTCATCACAAAATGGTTCAATGCAATACTGTAATGAAGCTCTGTAACATAAGCTCCGGGGTGAAGTTTCCCCTATAGGTACAGATTTAACCTTAACCATTCGTGGGGAAAGTGCAAAACTGACCCAAGATCAGCATCTAGGGACAACTTCACCATACATTGTAATGTAGGAGGAAAAGGAAAAGAGGAGAGACCTCGCCACCAGGTGGGCCCACTGAGATAGGGTATAATGTAGGGGAGCTCCTAACTGTAGAGGGAGAGCAAATGATGGAGGGTATTGTGTAGTGTGGTTGAATCTATGTGGCTGACTGGCTGTGTTTATTTACCTATTTCTTTCCTAGCCTGTTGTTTGGCTGTTTATTAAAGCCATAATCTGTCATTCATTTTTCTGCTCCACCACTTTAACTTTTTTTTTAAAGCTAACAGGTACTTTAGAAATGTATGGAGCTATGGATGCAATAACTGATAGCCTATGACATCAGCACGATTTTGAAACATATTTTGAACATATTTTGAAACTAACATTGTTGTGTAGGCCGACCTCATATGACAGGGTCAGAGTTGTAGTAAATTCATGAGGGATTTAATAAGTTAAAAACGTCACAAATCAAATTTAAATGACCACTGAGAAGCCTTAACCTTTTCAGATTACACAGGAGTAATTTTCAAAGTGAAGAATGGTTTTCAACATTCTATAGTATTTATGTGGAGCGGAGGTCACACATGTGCAATACATTTTCTTTGGCACTAGGGGGACACATATACCTTGATACTTAAAAAACAAAAACCTGAAATGTTCTGTTTTCCACACAAACAGGTGTGTCTAGAGATGTTCACCCTTTCAACTTTTAGTGGAGTTAATTCAGAGCCAGAGTTAAGTAAATGACAGATAGTGAAGAAACATCATAACCTGTCAACACTGGGTAAAAATGGATAGACCATTATTATTGATAATGCACTGAATACATTTCCCAGTGAGCACTGTCCAACGCCGATGTCCATACACATCTAAAAGACGTAATTTTGCTCACTTGGTGAGCACTGTCCCATGGATGTCTGAAATACGTCATTTTGCTTACAAGGTTGGATAAATGAAACCAAAACCGAAAGTGTGTCTATCCTACACTCAGATAAAAAGTTGCTATATAGAACCTAAAAGGGTTCTTTGGCTGTCCCCAAAGGAGAACCCTTTGAAGAACCCTTTTTGGTTCCATGTAGATCTCTTTCCACAGAGGGTTCTACATGGAACCCAAAAGGGTTCTACCTGGAACCAAAAATGATTTTTTTACCTGGAACCAAAAAGGGTTCACCTATGGGGACAGCCGAGGAACCCTTTTTGAACCCTCTAAGAGTGAAAACTTGATAATCTAGTTTTATCCCTTAGGGTAGGTAGGCACACCATGTCATGGGATTCCCCATTGGGCTCAATATAACTGGACTGAGGATGCTGCCAAACGCACTGCCACTGACAGACACTCACTTCAATGACTCATGCATACCTCCGGATGAACTAGGGGAGAGAGGAACATATTTCTGCCATTCAATTCTGGAACGGTACAACATCTCAGAAGACATTGTCTCCTTGGATGGAAATGGTGAGCCAGTGTATGTGTGTGTGTGTGTGTGTGTGTATATGTGTGTGTGTGCGCACTGGCGCACGTATGCGTTTGTATGTGCCTGTCTTTTACATCTTCAGTTGAGGCTTAAACAGTATTTGAAAGTTATCCATATGTCCATGACATGTAACCTAATTGTACGTCTTGTAAATATGTTTGTTTATCATTCTCCGAAGACTAGAATAACAATCTGGTTAGCGTATGATAACTTGGCTGGCCACAGAGACCACATAATAAATAACCTCTCAACCGAGCGCTTTCAGAAGTTTATGTGTTTGCATGCCTAATTGTTTACAGAAAGGTACAAGGAATTTATAACCTCACTATGTGTACAGCTATTCCAAAATGAGCAACTGCCAACATGTGGGAATGACAAGCCACAAAGAAGTAGGACCCAGTTGTTCTGATTGATTAACAATAGATGAAGAGAGGGAGAAGAAAGAGAGAAGAGAAAGATAGCATGAGAGAGAAAGGAAGAGAGAAGTGACTTAATGGAGATAGCGAGAAGGTGTGTGAGAGAGAGAGAGAAAGAAAGGAAGAAATAGAGAGAAAAATTAGTATGATATTGGAGGAATTACGGCGAGAATGGACTTCCCAATCCCATATAAGGTATTTCCCTAAAAAAGGGAAGGGGGAAAGCAACAATGATGCCGGATATTCTCACAGGATGTGTTAGCCCTGGACCAGCACTGAAAAGGCGCAGGGTAGAGCCGGCTGTGTGTGTGAGTGTTTGTGTGGGAGTGTGTGTCAGTGAGGATGTAAGATTACCCACAGGAGCAGCAGCATGAGCAGAAGACTGCAGGGGAAAGTAACCATTTCGAAGAGAGGTAAACACCTATGGACAACGATAATATGCTGGCGTGTGTGGTTTCTATTACTTGCTGGTTAGGGTGAATGGTAGGAATGCCTTGGAGAAGGGTAGAAGGGTCCTCAGCTGTGCAACAGAGGGCAGAGGACAGGAGACTGAGATACTTAGCAGTGGCGGTTGTGGAGTAGGTAAAGACATGTCCTATGTAAAAGAGTAAGGGAGAGAATTAGAAAATGTGTGGATTGGTGTACAGGTGAATATATGAGAGAGAATGTGTAAGTTATGTTCTAATGGGCTATTGTGAAGTCTCTGAGGCGAGCGTTGTTCAATGAGGATTCAAAGGGTATTTCCCTGTTACCTGAGTGATGTGGATAGCATCGTGCTCATGTCAAAGAAAAGTCATGCAATGACAGTCTTGCTTTATGCGGTAGATGTATGACCCGACAATTCTATTAATTTCTGCAACTTTTTCATTCTACCTAAAAACAGTCTGAGACCTTTGAGGCTTTCTACAAAAGACACATAGGGCACGGAGGGAGAATCATACTTTCATCTCTGGAATTCGTTTTAGCAGTCACATTATACTATTTCTGGTGAGGCAGTAAATATCTACGATTTTAAAAAGGTCAGCACTTCAGCTGTAAGAACCAAAACAAGTCATTGTTGTTGGTTAAAGACTACCTTTGTTCCAATAATAATTAATAACCTTTTAGATCTCGGCTTGAGTGATCAGTGGGAGATTCCTTTTGCGTCACTTAAGACTAAAAAACAAGCCTGAGAGGAATAAGAACTATATATAGTGGCATGCTAAAATGTTTTACGTATCCACTACACTTACTCTTATTTAGCAAACCAATCTCTCTCTTACTCTCATTCCTTGAAATATTGTAAAGTATTCCAAATTTTCATGTAGGGTCATATTGTGACTGATTAGGTTTAACTGCTTTAATGTTGGTGGACCCCAGGACCCCAGGAAGAGTAGCTGCCTTGGCAGCAGCTAATGGGGATCCTTAATAAATAGAAAAAAAGTTTGCAAATGTAATTGGTGGTCAGCAGACACCAGAGACATTGAGGTAACAAGCGTAATCATTTTCATGATTTAAGAAATCATCACAATTTAACTCTCACAGGATTTAATATTCCTGCAAAGTATTCAAAGCAAAGCCTTGTATGTGCGGGCTTCCCAAAATGAACCAAGACGTTCTCAGTTAAGATCAGTCATGCATTTTAAGTACCAGCGATTTGACGTCACAAGTGGAATAAATGAACAATGACAAGTCAAACAAAGGCAACCGTGTCCAGAGAAACAACTTCCCTGTTAGGAATTCCTCCTGTGGATGGTCTCATTTCATGTCATAACCCCATCATTGTGTTTCCTGCACTCATGTCTGCTCTGTCTCTTCTCTCCTCCCCTCTCTCTGTGTGTCACAGCACCATGGCAGCCTACCTCTGGCTGGTCCTGGCTATCGTCAGTGATGTGGCAGAATCCTTGTTACATCCCTCACGCCAGCTCTCCCAATGCCAAGTGGTAAGTGACCCTGAACTGAGTTGCCGCAGTAGCAGACTTTTTGAATGTTTTCATAGCTGTCAACCACAAATAAGTATGTCAGCTGAAACTACGTAATATGTAAACTATGTAACTGCCGTGTAAAATATGAATACATTTCATTTGTAATGCACTTTTCACAAAGTGTTAGTGTGTGCAATACAATAAATAGGTATTGGGGTACTTATTTTAATGTGGGACCCCTGATTATAGTTACATAGAGGGGAGGAATAGTGTTGATAGTTGCTGATAACTGATGTTTCTGTTATCGGTTTTGATAGTATCCTATGTTTTATTGATAAATCTGAGTACTACAATACTGCTTGTGTGTACCTTGATGTTATTATCTGAGAGGTTTGGCAGTTTTCTCACAAATCTCTCATGTACTGTATATCCAAAATATATTGGTTACTTTTGAATTCTCCGGTGGCAGAGAACGTTTCTATTGAAGTCTTGTGATATGAAACCGATCCTTGTTGTTATTCTAGCCATGCTGTTTCCTCATGCTCTGAACAGCACATAACAGAACACACAGTTTGACCACATAACCCAAATGTAGTCGCACCTACACTGTTTCATTTTGAGATGGAGAAGAATAGGCATGTGTGTGTGAGAGTGCGAGATGAAAGTAAACTATAGCCATAGAGGAGACACATGTTCCATTAACTCACAGCTCTGCACTGTGCTTGTGATATCTCAAATCACTTTCAGACAGTGTGTTCAACTCTCATCCTCCAAGCACCTACATTAATGTACGTTTTTAGACATAGCTGGACATAAAGTCGGACTCCTCTTGGCGTCTTCCTTGGGTAGACTGGCTGACTAACTTCCTCTGTCTAAATGGTTGCCGTGACAAATGTGTCATCTCGGTCTAGCTCCGTATTTGGATGAAGCGGCTCTACGTCCACAGCTCCTTATATTAAGGAGCTGAAAGCCCCAGGGCTGCTTTCCATAAGGGAATTTTCCCTCTCTCAGGAACTATCAATCTGGACCTGATGTTACACAATTTTATTTGATAGTCTTTAACTAAAAGGAGGCTCTGGCATACAGTAGCTTTCTGCCCTGAGTCCATAGAACATTAAAGTTCTTTGGTGTTTTCCTTCTCTAATTTTTCCACCCTCTGCGAAGACACAAGAAAACAATATCTGATACGAAATTCATATTGCTGTAGTTCTGGGAATGTATTGCATTCCTGACTACTAACGACTAAACTGTATAAACAGGCAGGATGAATTGGAGCTGAGCAGGAAATTGGCTCTTTAGACTGCAAGAACTGATATCATAGCGTGCCAGTTTGAATGGAATGGACTAGAAGGAGATGTTTTCATTTTTAGAGGCAGTGTTCATTGTTTATGCATTCTCTAAGTTTTATTTCATAGCTTTGGTACTATTTTCACAAGTATGTGATGCATTTTCTAAACTCTTAGAACAAAACTACAAACTGGTGACACTTTTAACACAAAAGCTTTCATTGTGCATACATTTTGTTTGTAGACATCTTTCACAGTACAACCAATGTTTACCAAAATAATAAAGAAAACACAAAATACTAAGGCCAGGGCGTGACACATATTCTATTCTTATTTTCAATAAAAGTGCCTCCAAAATGACAGGTCATTATTTACCATACATTTCTATTGGGTACAATATAATCTGAAATGCAACCAAATCAAAGAGGAAACACGTCCAACAAATGTGTAGAGTCACAAGCTTGATGTAGTCATTGTGTGCTATGAATATGGGAACAAATACTTTACTTTTGACTACTTTACCACACATACAGTTGAAGTCGGACGTTTACGTAAACTGAGGTTGGAGTCATTAAAACTTGTTTCTCAACCACTCCACAAATGTATTGTTAACAAACTATAGTTTTGACAAGTCGGTTAGGACAACTACTTTGTGCACGAGACAAGTAATTTTTACAACAATTGTGTACAGTCAGATTATTTCACTTATAATTCACTGTGTCACAATTGCAGAAGTTTACAAACACTAAGTTGACTGTGCCTTTAAACAGCTTGGAAAATTCCAGAAAATTATGTAATGGCTTTAGAAGCTTCTGATAGGGTAGTTGGCATAATTTGAGTCAATTGGCGGTTCACCTGTGGATGTATTTCAAGGCATACATTCAAACTCATTGCCTCTTTACTTGACATCATGGGAAAATGAAAAGAAATCAGCCAAGACCCCAGAAGATAATTGTAGACCTCCACAAGTCTGGTTCATCCTTGGGAGCAATTTCCAAATGCCTGAAGGTACCACGTTCATCTGTACAAACAATAGTACGCAAGTATAAACACCATAGGACCACGCAGCCGTCATACCGCTGAGGAAGGAGACGTTTTCTGTCTCCTAGAGATGAATGTACTTTGGTGCAAAAAGTGCAAATCAATCCCAGAACAACAGCAAAGGACCTTGTGGAAATGCTGGAGGAGACAGGTACAGTATCTATATCCACAGTAAAACGAGTCCTATGTCGACATAACCTGAAATGCCGCTCAGCAAGGAAGAAGCCACTGCTCCAAAACCGCTATTAAAAAGCCAGAATGCGGTTTGCAACTGCACATGGGGACAAAGATTGTACTTTTTGGAGAAATGTCCTCTGGTCTGATGAAACAAAAATAGAACTGGTTGACCATAATGACCATCGTTATGTTTGGAGGAAAAAGGGGGAGACTTGCAAGCCGAAGAATACCATCCCAACTGTGAAGCACGGGGGAGGCAACATCATGTTGTGGGGGTGCTTTGCTGCAGGAGGGACTCGTACACTTCACAAAATAGATGGCATCATGAGGCAGGAAAATTATGTGGATATATTGAAGCAACATCTCAAGACATCAGTCAGGAAGTTAAAGCTTGGTCACAAATGGACAATGACCCCAAGCATACTTCCAAAGTTGTGGCAAAATGGCTTAAGGACAACAAAGTCAAGGCATTGCAGTGGCCATCACAAGCCCTGACCTCAATCCTATAAAAAATGTGTGGGCAGAACTGGAAAAGCGTGTGCGAGCAAGGAGGCGGCCTACAAACCTGACTAAGTTACACCAACTCTGTCAGGAGGAATGGGCCAAAATTCACCCAACTTATTGTGGGAAGCTTGTGGAAGGCTACCAGGAACATTTTACCTAAGTTAAAGAATTTAAAGGAAATGCTACCAAATACTAATTGAGTGAATGTAAACTTCTGACCCACTGAAATTGTGATACAGTGAATTATAAGTGAAATAATCTGTCTGTAAACAATTGTTGGAAAAATTACTTGTGTCATGCACAGTAGATGTCCTAACCGACTTGCCAAAACTGTAGTTTGTTAACAAGAAATTTGTGGAGTGGTTGAAAAACAAGTTTTAAAGACTCCAACCTACGTGTATGTAAACTTCCGACTTCAAATGTATATGACCATGTATTGCAATGTGAAACATGTACAGTATTTCTAGATGAAACACTGATTAAGATTGGTGAATAAGTGACTGTATGATTTTGTGTGTTATACTTAGTCAATTAAGTTTTGAAACAACTGTCTTTTTGATTATCTGTTTGGAGTTTTGTACTAAGAGTTGTGAAAATGTACCACATACTTGTGAAAATTGCACCAAAGAGATTAAAATAGAATAATAAGTAGATGGAAACATCAAGTTGGGGTTTTACGGATGTGCTGTACCGCACTTTCTTTCTCTTTCTGTTATAACATCTTTAGATATTATAATGATATATGACCCATGATAGGTTTATTGTATATAAACAATATAATCATATATTGTTATGATTTGCAGGCTATTTCAATTGCATATGAGTTAAGTTATTAATCAGAAATGTATAAGGTAACATTTGTTCATAAAAGTCAGAAGAAAGCATTCAAAAAGCTTGACATTTAGCAAAAAAATGAAGGAAGGCCTGCTACTGACTTCAAATGTATGCCATGAACCTAAATCCACTTTGTTTTATGTGAGTTGAGTGTGTGTGTGTGTGTGTGTGCGTGTATGTGTGTTTTATGGGCTGTATTTAGAGAGAGGGCTTATGCCATATGGTTTAAATTACCAGCCACACTGATAAGTTAATAGTTGAATGTTTGAAATAATAATGGAAAGAGACTCTTTGTCCACCAGGCGTTCTGAAAATCCCTGGGTGGAAGAGGGGGTGTAACAAGAGCTTGTTTTATGAGGTGAAAACCCCACAACATGCCTAACAGTCTCCCTTGACTTGAAAAACACAGATACAATGGCCCATAAAACAACTCTCTACATGTGCACAAACCATTTGGTTTGTGAGAGTGAAAAGTGTCAAGGTGACTTGCGGTCATTTGGGAGTGTGCAGTGGTGCCGTGAAGTTCAAAGCTCATGTAGTTATCTCTCCTTGTTTTGTCCACAGGTACAGGATGATGTGTACTGCAACGATCTGAACCTGAGGACTGTTCCGGCCAAGCTTCCTTATGGCATCCAAAAGCTGGATCTATCTCGGAACCTTCTACAAAACCTTACCCAAGAGGTTCTATCAATCTACAGCACCGTTCATCATCTGAACCTCCACTCCAACAAGATCCAGTTCATCCAGCCGGGTCTGTTCAAAGACATGACCAATCTGCAAGTGCTGGACCTCTCCAGTAATTACTTGGATGTTTTTGCTGTTTTGAAAACCAGCATTGGGCCTCTTGCGGCCGTGAAGAGGCTTGACCTCTCAGGCAATGGCCTGTACACAGGGATGACCGACTTATTTCTCAGTGAAGCCCCAGAACTCATTAACCTTTCTCTGAATGGCAATAGTATCACCAAAGTGGGCAAGGATACCTTTTGTGGATCTTTGGCCTTGAGAAACATTGACCTTCACAACAATGTCATCTTAGAGATCGATGATGGAGCATTTGACTCGCTGATCCATCTGTCCGAGCTTGATTTGTCCATTAACTCCATCACTTGTATCACTGACTTCAACCTTTCCCAACTGAAGGTGCTGAACCTCAGTAGGAACAGCATGGAGTGCTTCCAAACCACAGACTCAGACCTAGAGTATGAGCTCCTCTACCTCGACCTGAGGGAAAACAAGATCCACTACTTCCCTGTTCTCCCAAGAAAAAACAAGCTCATGTACCTGGATTTGTCCAGGAACCGCCTGATGAGCATCAACACCACGGGGACAGCGGATGAGATGGAGCACTTCAGAGACACGTTTGTGCCTCACACACAGTCAGGTGGAACCAGCCTACACCAGGACCTCTCAAGGCTTATGTACCTCAACATGAGCTACAACCAGATCAATAGCATACCACAGTCTTTCTTCTGCAGCATGGTGTCCCTTGAGCACCTCAACATCAGTAATAATTGTATCAGGACCTTTTCTGTAGATCAGGAGAGCCCACTGAACTCTCTGAAGACCCTGGACCTGAGTTACAATGCCCTACAGAAACTCTCGTTTGGGGAGAACACCCTAAGGTTACTGCAGGAACTCTTCTTACAAGGGAATGTTCTCAGAAACATGGACTCTGGACCGTTCCAAAGACTGCCCAGCATCAGAGGCCTTCACCTCCAGCAGAACTACCTGAAAGTCTGCCCCTCACAGCGAAAACCACCACAGACAGACCACAACTCCCAGGATCTATCAGGCTGTGTCTCCTTTGCATCCATACCAAGCTTGCACTTCTTGAACCTCTCTGGAAACAGTATCGAAGTTCTGCCACCGTATGCCTTCAATGGCACCATGCTCAGGTTGCTGGACCTGTCCCTAAACCCAGGCTTGGATATTCACCAGAATTCTTTCTCTGGTCTGGAGAACTTCCTAACTCACCTGTCATTGAGAGAGAACCACATAACAGAACTGAACACAGACCTTTCCCTGCTAAGCAGTCTCAAATTTGTGGACCTGTCCACCAACAAGCTGAGCACTCTCCCCTTGTGGAACAAGGAGCCCTCCATAGAGTCCCTGAACCTGCAGAACAACAACCTAGTCACCCTGGAGTACGACACAGTCGTGGTCCTGGA
Source organism: Oncorhynchus kisutch (assembly GCF_002021735.2). Taxonomy (NCBI): domain Eukaryota; kingdom Metazoa; phylum Chordata; class Actinopteri; order Salmoniformes; family Salmonidae; genus Oncorhynchus; species Oncorhynchus kisutch. Next base: position 48,342,127 of record NC_034179.2, read on the forward strand.
GCGGACGCTCAAAACCCTTTACATGGGCTCGAACCCCCTCAGTTGCTGTAGCAACCCCCGCTTCCTCAACATGCTCCAACGCTCCAATGTGGTCGTCCTGGACATCGCCACAGTAACCTGCCATTACATGGAGAATTCAGAGCTAGTGGAGTTGAACATTAGGAGCGTGACGCAGGAACAGTGTCAGAAGCTGGACAGTAAGAGCGCTAGCATCATCGTCATTGTGGTGATGGCTTTGGTGCTGATCGTGGTGCTGGTGGTGCTCTCCAAGGTGTGCCACCTCAGAAGGCGTAACCTCAACAGTAGCTTCAGGGCCTGAAGAATGTGTCCTGTGATTGGGGAGAAAGAGATGCTGGAAATGTGTCTCCTCAGAGGGACTACTAAGCAGAGAATTTTCAATGTGAAGTGTGCACTATTTCCTAATTTTAACTCTGGAACATGGCAGCCAAGTCTTCAAGTTAAAAGGAAAAAAAATACACAAAAACCATGACCACAACAATATGACTTTATTAGATTTTATCATCCAGGAAGTACTGTGACTCATTTTGGGTCAGATTTGTGGTTTATAGAAGTATCATAAATTGAAGATGTTGTTCTCTTCTTCTAGGGAATAACAGACAGTGAAAACCCAAGAGTATGAATGTGTTCACTTTTCATATAATTAGCATCATCATGTGCACATACAGTTTATAGACATTTAGCCATTTCCACTTGGGCAAAATATTTTATGACTGCACAGGGTCAGAAAATATGCATTACATTTGCTGATCCAGATTTATGGCCAAACACCAAGGCCTCTCTTTATCAATGCTGTAGTTTGCACTTTCATTTGATTGTATTTGTAATTTAAAAAAAATATTAACCTGCTTTTGAATGTGTGTTTGACGCCACTAAATTACACTAAGTAGGGAGCACATAATGCAAACATGCCATGTGCCATGTAATGGCAGAGTGGAGAGCCAACTAATTTCAACATCAGCACATCATTATGAAACCACAGGGTTTGAAGGTTATGGCTGCAGTTCTTTAGATGACTGTGACACTACAATAGTATACACTTAGTGTTTTATAGAATTTACAGTTCCTATTTGTGGGACATAAATAGGAAGTACTGTATAGAAGTGAATTGTTTCACCCTCTGTAGGATAGTTACAGTGAATATTATTTTCATAACAGAATGTTTGTATTTTTCACTGGTAGATGTACAGTAGGTATGGGGTGGTAAGTGGAGACCAAAAACAGGATCGAAGCAATAACTCCAGAGGAAGCAGTACTGTTGGAACACCTGCAGTAAAAACAGAAATGTAGCTTGTTTTAACAGCTTGTAGGCCACTGCAGATACTTTTCCTGCTTTTGATGAACTCACTCTCGAAAAAGCCTGTACTAAATAATTACGCGCAATTTTACCACGCTGGGTTCCAGCAATGTGGTTTTCCCTTGATATAAAATATATTTCCCCTCCCGAAATCCTCTCTGGTTGCTACCATACATGGAGAGGCTGTGAAGGCAAATGAGCGGTTTGATAAGTTAAGTGATACAGTGGATCAGTGAGGCTTTAACAGAAACAAGGACCTGTTTTGTTTCACTGGAGAGAAGAAGCCTTTTTAATGCATTCTAATCTGGCCCTTAGTTCTTTAGGTTTTCTCCCTACAATATGTCAGTTGAATGACAGAGCGGAGTGAGAGAAGATAACACCAACCCAACACTTTCTTCACAGAGAATTTGGCAAAGCTTAATCAATGCTGTAGTGAACCCCTGCCAGAAAAGCATTCAGCTTTTTCCACCACCATCTCCATGATCAACTTCATATCAATCAAAATCATGTAATTGCAAGGATTTGAGACAATCAATGTTGTTTTTGAAGATAGATTGCTTTGCTATTCATGTGGAAGCTATCCATGTTGCATTTGTTCTCGTAAAGATATCTTGCCCTTATTATCTGCATAGGCCTAGCCCACAAGACCAATCATGAACACTAGAAATTCCCCAGTCATGGATTGTCCTTACCCAACACTTGCCCCAGCAGGCCAGTGAGAATGATGAAGAGAGCTTGTGACAAGAACAATGCAGTTACAAAGTGACAACAAGGACTGACCAACCTGTAGAGAGTTCATTGAATTACATTTGTTTTAGCTTTCTGCCTTTTATATAGGACATTGTTACATACATACTGAATTCACACAGTTGTCATTCCTATTAAGTCTGTATTACAGTGCATTTCTAAGTTGAATGTCATAGAAGGTAGGATATGATTCCTTACTTTATTTTGTAATGTTAGGGACTATTTTAAACAAGAAAAACAAGCCACGGGAAATCCCTGGTGAGGAAAGTATGTCCTAAACTATATTAATAGATATTTATTTCAGAGATAACACTAGAAGAAGAGCAGTTCCATCCTGTTTCTCACTGTGACATGCTGTGTCACAGTCACTGCATTTGGGGTAACCCTCTTGTTCTGCTTTTTTCCCGCTCCTATGACTAAACTTCAAGTGAAATCGACAAAGGTCAAACTTATGTATAGAGATGACAAGATAAGTCACCTGCTGCTTGAAGTGACATCCACCATTGACTACAGTCAATGACCAACATTTTACATAAATTGACACTACAATGATAATAAAATATCATAAGTCACACGTGTATCAACATGTTAGGTTGGCCGTTTGGATGCCATGCAGGCAAGTCAAAGCTACGGCTGTGCATGTTACAGCTAATAAAGAAAGAATATTAGCATAAATGGAGAATGGTTTTGATGGTGTTATGTCAATTTCGTGACAGTGTTACGTACAGTTTTATGCAATGTTAAATTGAAGTTGCACTCTTGCTTCTGTGTTTATCTGTTCACTGTGTTTTACATGTACAGCATTTGAAGGATATTACAATGAATATATTATGAACTACTGTAAAATATATATATTTATATTGTTTGTATTTTCTTAAGTAAATTATCTATGTAACAGAATATATTGTCTTAGTTTTTTATATGAGCTTTAAGAGCTATGCAACTAACCAGAATCATTTTCATTGGGCACAAAACAACCGAAAAAAGAGGAGGGACTACCTGGATTTTGTCCAATAAGAAACACTCATTTGTATTTTCTATTTAATGTTGTAAATCATTTCCCATAGAATGCCCTAAATGAACATGAACCAGGTGATTCATTTTCCTGAGCAGATGAGACAGGGGCTTCTAATGCAATTGGACCAAGTCTCTCTTGGAAAAGAGATATTATCTCAATGAGAAAAAACCTGTATAAATACATTTTTAAAAACCCTGTCATGGTTATGGGAAGACTCTTAATAATAGAACTGACACCGTTGCCAGTAAAAGTTTCTCTGATTTGTTTCCCTGGGCACAGTTAGCACAGTGTACTATATTCTCCACTGAGAACAGTGGCCTATCATCTCTATTTGTATAACCTAAGGGGCTGAGATCTGCTGATCTGGCAGTCATACAGCAACACAAGTCCCCTCTGACCCCTCAAAACAGGATGCAGGCTCATGGGAAAGACCTCAGGACACATAAATATAAACTGACGTCTTATTGGCTGATTCATTTCCAAATGGACCAACCCCTATCGGTTTGTTGTGTTGTTTTGGGTTGCTTCCTTCTTTTGTTGTGTTCTTATTAACCTCTCACTGTGGTTAATGCCGCATGGTGAAAAGGTGTGCTGCAAGATTCCATTTCTAGTAGTGTGTTTGGATCCTGTCATGGTCAAAAGTGTCCATGCTTACCCACAGAAACCAGGGGTGTGTGTGTGTGTTAAAATAAACCATTGTTTCTGAGGTATTTGTGAAATAAAGCCTGTGTTATTGGATGTGACACCCACAGGGATCATCTTAGTAAGATTATACTCTTTTGTCCTGAAACCCTAAAGGAGCACACACTTATTTTGTGCATCCTTTCAAAGCCTGAGTTGAATGTTGCACTTTAGGCCCTGCACTTTTTAATTCAAATAAATTCACCCAACTCCTGTGTTAGATTGCTGAGGTAAATTCCAAACTGAGGGCCAGCGAAAGTTACAAAGAACCAAACTTGGTTCTTATTTATTTGGTTACATGTACTGTACCATTACCTCACCGATAACCGTTTGACGATTTCTTTAATAAACTAGACCTTTCTTTCAACATGAGCACAAGGGCTTGACAGCTCTATGTCTGGTAGTGTGTTTAGGTGATCACAAACTCTGGAAATCCCGGAGTACCAAAATAAGTTATTGGAGCGATCATTACTACTAAAGTAGTAAGCAGGGTGAGTGTTCTATGTCATTACTCACGCTGGCCCCAATCCAAAGGGCCCCTATTGATTGCGCAGTAAGGGCCACTTTTATAGACTAGTGACATAGAAACGTATGTGTGTTTGTGTGTGTGTGTGTGTTCGTATGTTCATGTGTGCAAACATGAGTGTGTGTGAGCATATTTGTTTGTTTGTTTGTTTGTTTGTTTGTGTGGGTGTGTGTGTGAGGCCTGGGGAGGCTCACCATCACAGACTGAGTGCTTCCTTCCCTAGGCCCCTGTGACCTGTGACTCAAAGATCCCCCATAAGCAGGACAGGCAGTTAGGTAATTTACAGTCTGAGCAGGCATTTGGTACATGTACCATGAACCTATCAGAGGGAGCAGTATTTGATGTTGGGTGGGAAATGCCTGTGCATCTGTGTCATGAATGGCGATAGGAGGGACCCCACAGTCGATGAGCAAAACGATTCACATATTAGTAAGGGCGTGTCATCAAAATATTTAAGCCACAGTAAAGCTTTCACTTTCTGCCAAGTCACCCCAAATGTATAAGTAATGGTGAGTGTGTATATAACAGATAAATAGCGCCTTGATTCAGATGTTACTCAGAAGTCAGATGTAATGTCTCAAAATAGTTCCAACTCTTTGGCCTTCCTTACAGTAGTGTACTGTTTCAATAACAGAGGTAGGTGGATAATGTTATTCTGCAAAGCAGACAACTAATTTCTTAAACACAATAGAACATGTTATGTCTTTGCTGCTATACTAACTGTCATGTCATTATCCGCTCTGCAAATACCAGGATTTTGTGGTTTTCCCCATCTAACCTAAACAATGTGAGGGATGACATTGAAACCTCAACATACATATATATATATATATATATACATATATATATATATATATATATATATATATATATATATATATATATATATATATATATATATATATATATATATATATATACATATATATATATATATATATATATATTTGGTTACATAAAGGTGGGCTTTAGTGCCGCAGGAGCCCCAAACTAAGACTGTTTACATGAACTAACAGACGTAATCTACATCCTCATAATCCAAAATCTGATTGGCAGGAAGATCCAAACAACTGCTCCAGACTCAATTTGTTTGAAAATTGTGTCTCCCATCCACCCAAAGTGTCTAGCAGTCCCACGCTGGGGAGTTAACTCCATGTTAAGTAACCGACAATCAACACTCTGTACGTGCATCTCACAATCCAGGCACACAGTATTACACAGAGCCATGACTACATGGAACTCTATTCCAAATCAAGTAACTGACGCAAGCAGTGAAATTAGATTAAAAAAACTGATTAAAAAACACCTTATGGAACAGTGGGCACTGTGAAGCAACACAAACATTGGCACACACACACACACGATAACATACACACTATACATACACATGGATTTAGTACTGTAGATATGTGGTAGTGGTGGAGTAGGGGGACTGAGGGCACACAGTGTGTTGTGAAATCTGTGAATGTATTGTAATGTTTTTAAAATTGTATAAACTGCCTTAATTTTGCTGGACCCCAGGAAGAGCAGCTAATGGGGATCCATAATAAATACAAATACAACACTTCATCAGGAAGACCTCGGGTGAATCTTAAAAGTCCTTCCTCAATTCCTTGAATCTATGATTCCTTGACTACTTGATCTCCTTCTCATAACCTCATATCTTCTCCTTCATTGCATTTTGAGGAGGTCGAAGAATCAAGGAATCCAGGACAGACTTTTGAGATGTACCCCTCAAGTGTCTTTGCTTGATGGCAATTGGAGGTTTGTCCTAGGGTTTTTACTGCTCTCTGGAATTGGTGGTGGCACTGGATTGCTATCCTCTGACGTTATCCATGTTCCTGGCGCCAATACAAAGTGCTGTCAATCAGCCACACCACAGGCAGCTGGTGACACCTTATTGGGGAGGATGGGTTCACAGTAATGACTGGAACATAATTAATGGAATGGTATCAAACACATTAAATAGATGGTTTCCATGTGGTTTCACACATGGTTTCCATGTGTTTGATGCCATTCCATCTACTCCATTCCAGCCATTATTATGAGCAACCAGCCTCCTGTGAGCCACACACTTCATGCCTTTTTAATCTTTTAATAATATTCCAAACCCTGAAAGGATAACGATTTCTTGTAGAGCACTCAAAAAGCGAGAGACATTTGAAAAGTGCCCTGGGTTACATAAAAGGTCCAGAGCAGGTCAGGGTGTAAGCCGCCTCATTGATTTCCTAAACTCAAAACTCATACATTTATATTAGTTGAGATTTAATAAAGCAGAGAGAATGTCTTACGTTTTGCAATTCCATGACTTCAACATTTCTCTCATTTTGTTTTCTGGATTTAAAGGGGGTCCACTCTGGCCCTCTCTGTGTTTGCCAGTTCAAATACACAGTGAGGCAGAGGCTCGGGAGCAGTGTGAGCACCACCTCCAATGCCTATCTCACAGATAGCAGCCCTTTCTCATGCCCCAGACGAGTTGACCCCATTTCACGTTCTGAAATCCTCTCCAGAAAAAAAATCACTTGTGGCCCAAGGATATTGTTTGGGAAACCCTGTTCTAGAGCTTACAGACCATCTCCAATTAATGTTTTGAGTTTTGTGGAAATGCACAATATATCCTGACAAATTCTGAATCCATGTGTCTTTTAGACATATACAGTGGCTTGCGAAGGAATTCACCTCCCTTGGAATTTTTCCTATTTTGTTGCTTTACAACCTGGATTTTTTGGTGGGTTTGTATCATTTGATTTACACAACATGCCTACAACTTTGAATATGCAAAGTATTTTTTATTGTGAAACTAACATGAAATAAGACAAAAAAAAATTACTTGAGCGTGCATAACTATTCAAATACAAGTCAATACTTAGTAGAGCCACCTTTTGCAGCAATTACAGCTGCAAGTCTCTTGGGGTATGTCTCTATAAGCTTGGCACATCTAGCCATTGGGATTTTTGCTCATTCTTCAAGTCAAAACTGCTCCAGCTCCTTCAAGCTGGATGGGTTCTGCTGGTGTACAGCAATCTTTAAGTCATACAACAGATTCTCAATTGGATTGAGGTCTGGGCTTTGACTAGGCCATTCCAAGACATTTGAATGTTTCCTTTTAAACCACCCGAGTGTTGCTTTAGCAGTATGCTTAGGGTCATTGTCCTGCTGCAAGGTGAAACACTGTCCCAGTGTCAAATCTCTGGAAGACTGAAACAGGTTTCCCCCAAGAATTTCCCTGTATTTAACGCCATCCATCATTCCTTCAACTCTGACCAGTTTCCCAGTCTCTGCCGATGAAAAACATCCCCACAGCATGATGCTGCCATGGTGTCCTCGGTGTGATGAGAGATGTTGGGTTTGCGCCAGACAGCATTTTCCATGATGAACAAAAAGCTCAATTTTAGTCTCATCTCACCAGAGTACCTTCTTCCATATGTTTGGGGAGTCTCCCTCCTCGGGACGGCATGGAAGAGCACCAGTAAGCCAGTGAATCAGCCACCGTAATAGGGTTATAGGCAGAGAATCCAAGTGGAGAGAGGGGAGCCGGCCAGGCATAGACAGCAAGGGCGGTTTGTCACTCCAGTGCCTTTCCGTTCACCTTCACACCCCTGGGCCAGACTACACTCAATCATAGGACCTACTGAAGAGATGAGTCTTCAATAAAGACCTAAAGGTTGAGACCGAGTCCGCATCTCTCACATGGATAGGCAGACCATTCCATAAAAATTGAGCTCTGTAGGAGAAAGCCCTGCCTCCAGCTGTTTGCTTAGAAATTCTAGGGACAGTATGGAGGCTTGCATCTTGTGACTGTAGCGTACGTGTAGGTATGTACGGTAGGACCAAATTGGAGAGATAGGTAGGAGCAAGTCCATGTAATGCTTTGTAGGTTAGCAGTAAAACCTTGGAATCAGCCTTAGCCTTAAACAGGAAGCCAGTGCAGAGAGGCATCTCTGTTTTGTCTGAGTTTAAAAGTAAACATTTGCTGCCATCCACTTCCTTATGTCTGAAACACAGGCCTCCAGGAAGGGCAATTTTGGTTTCATCGAAATTGACAGCTGTGTATTGTCCGCATAGCAGTGAATGTTAACATTATGTTTCTGGATGACAATACCAAGAGGTAAAATATTTAGTGAAAACAATAGTGGTCCTAAACGGAACCTTGAGGAATACCGAAATTTACAGTTGATTTGTCAGAGGACAAACCATCCACAGAGACAAGGTAATTTACAACCTTCATGAGTGCAGTCTCAGTACTATGATGGGGTCTAAAACCAGACTGAGGCGTTTCATATACATTGTATGTCTTCAGGAAGGCAGTGAGTTGCTGCGTAACAGCCTTTTCATTTTTTTTTTGAAGAATGGGAGATTTGATATAGGCCGATCGTTTTTTATATTTTCTGGGTCAAGGTTTGGCTTTTTCAAGAGAGGCTTTATTACTGCCACTTTTAGCGAGTTTGGTACTCATCCGGTGGATAGGGTTTATTATGTTCAACATAGAAGGGCCAAGCACAGGAAGCAGCTCTTTTAGTAGTTTAGTTGGAATAGGATCCAGTATGTAGCTTGAAGGTTTAGAGGCCAAGACTATTTTCATTAATGTGTCAAGAGATATAATATTAAAAAACTTGAGTGTCCCCCTTGATCCTAGGTCCTGGCAGTGTTGTGCAGACTCAGGACAACTGAGCTTTAAAGAGGAGTCCATCATTTGCTTTCTAATGATCATGATCTTTTGGTCAAAGAAGTTCATGAATTTATAATTTCTGAAGTGAAAGCCATCCTCTCTTGGGGAATGCTGCTTTTTAGTTAGCTTTGTGACATTATCAAAAATTAATTTGAGATTCTTCTTATTCTCCTCAATTAAGTTGAAAAATTGGATGATTGAGCATCATTGAGGGCTCTTTGATACTGCGCGGTACTGTCTTTCCAAGCCAGTCGGGAGACTTCCAGTTTGGTGTAATGTCATTTCCGTTCCAATTTTCTGGAGCTTGCTTCAGGGCTCTGGTATTTTCTATATACCAGGGAGCTAGTTTCTTATGTTTTTAGGGGTGCGACTGCATCTAGGGCATTACGCAAAGTTAAATGTAGTTTTTCAGTTTGGTGGTTAACCAATTGTTGTACTCCGACATCCTTGGGTATGTGAAGGGAGTCTGGAAGGGCATCTAGGAATCTCTGGGTTGTCTGAGAATTTATAGCATGGCTTTTGATGATCCTTGGTTGGGTTCTGAGCAGATCGTTTGTTGCGATTGCAAACGTAATAAAATGGTGGTCCAGGATTATGAGGAAAAACATTAAAATCCACAATATTTATTCCACGGGACAAAACTAAGTCCAGAGTATGACCGTGGCAGTGAGTAGGTCCAGAGACTTGTTGGACAAAACCCACTGAGTTGATGATGGCTCCGAAAGCCTTTTGGAGTGGGTCTGTGGACTTTTCCATGTGAATATTAAAGTCACCAAAAATGTGAATATTATCTGCCATGACCACAAGGTCCAATAGGAATTCAGGGAACTCAGTAAGGAACGCTGTATATGGCCCAGGAGGCCTGTAAACAGTAGCTATAAAAAGGGACTGAGTAGGCTGCATAGATTTCATGACTAGAAGCTCAAAAGATGAAAACGCAGTCATTTAGTTTTTTGTAAATCGACATTTGCTAACGTAAATGTTAGCAACACCTCCGCCTTTGCGGGATGCGCAGGGATATGGTCACTAGTGTAACCAGGAGGAGAGGCCTCATTTACCACAGTAAATTCATCAGGCTTAAACCATGTTTCAGGAAGGGCCAATCACATCAAGATTATGATCAGTGATTAGTTCATTGACTATAACTGCCTTGGAAGTGAGGGATCTAACATTAAGTAGCCCTATTTTGAGATGTGAGATATCACAATCTCTTTCAATAATGACAGGAATTGAGGAGGTCTTTATTCCAGTGAGATTGCTAAGGCGAACACCGCCATGTTTAGTTTTTCCCAACCTAGATCGAGGCACAGACACAGTCTCAATGGGGATAGCTGAGCGGACTACACTGACTATGCTAGTGGCAGACTCCACTTAGCCTGCTGCCTGGTCTGCACCCGATCTCATTGTGGAGCTATAGGAGTTAGAGCCCTGCCTATGTTCACAGATAAGATGAGAGCACCCCTCCAGCTAGGATGGAGTACGTCACTCCTCAGCAGGCCAGGCTTGGTCCTGCTTGTGGGTGAGTCCCAAAAAGAGGGCCAATTATCTACAAATTCTATATTTTGGGAGGGGCAGAAAACAGTTTTCAACCAGCAATTGAGTTGTGAGACTCTGCTGTAGAGCGCATCACTCCCCCTAACTGGAAATGTTCTGAGACCATGGTTGTGGATAACTTTCAAAGCACAGCTTAAAAATTCACCTTCAGCATAATTACATGTATTTTTTTTGTATTTTACCTCCAATTTCAATCGTCTCATCGCTTCAACTCCCCAACAGGCTAAGGAGGTGAAGGTTGAGTCATGCGTCCTCTGAAACAAACCACGTTTCTTCACACCCGCCCACTTTAGGCAGAAGCCAGCTGCACCAATGTGTCAGAGGAAACACTGTTCAACTGAAGACCAAGGTCAGCCTGCAGGCGCCCAGCCCTCCACAAGGAGTCGCTGGAGAGCACGATGTGCCAAGTAAAGTCCCCCTGGCTAAGCCCTCCCATAACCCGAACGATGCTGGGCCAATTGTGTGGCGCCCTATGTGACTCCCGATCATGTCCAGTTGTGATACAGCCTCGGATTGAACCCGGGTCTGTAGTGACGCCTCAAGCACAGCAACGCAGTGCTTAGACCGCTTACCACTCGGAAGGCCCCCTTCAAATACATTTTGAATTTGACCTTTTGAACATTTCCACTAGAAAATAATGTAACAGCTTGAAAAATAAAATTGTCTACGTTTGATAGGCTTTTACTACAGAGATCTAATTGTTGAATTACTGGCATAAACTCAATGTATCACTTCACAAGAAACCATTGCATAAATTCTATCAGTAAATAGGCACTGAAACTACCTAGAGGACTTCACCTATTCTTACCAGTTGTATGTGTGTAAGCAAGTTCAATGTACTTAGTAGATACAGTCAGTCATCACGCAATGAAGCTCTATATAACCATCAAAATGACACTGATCAAGTCTTTGGCTAGAGACAATAACCCCCTTTTTTATTTAACTAGGCAAGTCAGTTAAGATGGCCTAGGAACAGTGGGTTAACTGCCTTGTTCAGGGGCAGAATGACAGATTTGTACCTTGTCAGCTGGGGGATTCGATCTAGCAACCTTTAAGGTTACTGGCCCAACACTCTAACCACTAGGCCACCTGCTGCCCCACTTCACAAAAACTGGTTGAATCAATGTTGTTTCCACATCATTTCAACCAAAAAAATAAATGTGATGACATTGAATCAATGTGGAAAACTGATTGGATTTGCAAAAAGTCATCAACTTAAAGGTATGTAGTATTTTCTTCACCCAAATTTGAACCTAAATCCAATGACATGGATGTAAACCAGAACTACACGTTGAACTGACATCTGTGCCCAGTGGGGACATTTCAGTGGACACTTTCTGAAGCTCTGGTATAGTTTTGTGTCCTATGTCCTGTAAAAATGGAAAAGATGAACCAGTACTTCTGTGCTCCCATCTCCACTACATTACAGTAAGGCCGCATACAACAGAGTGGCGTTAGCCAGTTTACAAATGGCATCAACTGGAGACTACTTGCCAAGGCAGCCTGATTTATCTTTCTTCCATGATATGACGTCCCCAGGGCTGAGCCCAGACAGACAATAGAGGACCCTTTCTCATAGCCTCCTTCAGATTAACACATTCCTCAGGACCTTCTGTTTTGACAGGTGTCCAGTGCTAAAGACTGTACTAAAATTCCAGACCGAAAATCAGAATTTTATCTTGTTCTTCTGTTCATGGCTAATATCAACGCGGATGTCACAAACACTTGCAGACTTCCCAGACACTCACCGCTGCCATTCTCAAACCGAGTAGAACGGTTCTTTGGAAAGTACCCTATAAAAATGCATATCTCGAAGGCATTTAGGTACAATATACAGTTGAAGTCGGAAGTTTACATACACTTAGGTTGGAGTCATTAAAACTTGTTTTTCAACCACTCCACAAATTTATTGTTAACAAACTATAGTTTCGGCAAGTCGGTTAGGACATCTACTTTGTGCATGACACAAGTAATATTCCCAACAATTGCTTACAGACAGATTATTTCACTAATAATTCACTGTATCACAATTCCAGTGGGTCAGAAGTTTACATACACTAAATTGACTATGCCTTAAAACAGCTTGGAAAATTCCAGAAAATGATGTCATGGCTTTAGAAGCTTCTGATAGGCTAATTTACATCATTTGAGTCAATCAGAGGTGTACCTGTAGATGTATTTCAAGGCCTACCTTCAAACTCAGTGCCTCTTTGCTTGACATCATGGGAAAATCTAAAGAAATCAGCCAAGACCTCAGAAAAAAAAGAAATTTCATCTTTGGGAGCAATTTCCAAATGCCTGAATGTACCACGTTCATCTGTACAAACAATAGTACGCAAGTATAAACACCATGGGAACCATGCAGTCGTCATACCGCTGAGGAAGGAGACGCGTTCTGTCTCCTAGTGATGAATGTACTTTGGTGAAAAAAGTGCAAATCAATCTCAGAACAATATCAAAGGACCTTGTGAAGATGCTGGAGGAAACAGGTACAAAGTATCTATATTCACAGTAAAACGAGTCCTAATATCAACATAACCCGAAAGGCCGCTCAGCAAGGAAGAAGCCACTGCTCCAATTGGAGTGGCCATCACAAAGCCCTGACCTCAATCCTATAGAAATGTTGTGGGCAGAACTGAAAAAGCGTGTGCGAGAAAGGAGGCCTACAAACCTAACTCGTGTTACACCAGCTGGAGGAATGTGTCAAAATTCACCCAACTTATTGTGGGAAGTTTGTGGAAGGCTACCCAAAACATTTGACTCAAGTTAAAGAATTTAAAGGCAATGCTACCAAATACTAATTGAGTGTATGTAAACTTCTGACCCACTGGGAATGTGATTAAATAAATAATTGCTGAAATAAATCATTCTCGCTACTATTATTCTGACATTTCACATTCTTAAAATAAAGTGTTGATCCTAACTGACCTAAGACAGGGAATTTTTACTGGGATTACATGTCAGGAATTGTGAAAAACCAAGCTTAAATGTGTTTGTCTAATGTGTATGTAAACTTCTGACTTCAACTGTATATACTTTACTCACCATGAACAGCGATAAGCGTTTACCCATCTATTTTTGTACCACTACATCACTGTCAATATCAATTTGTAAATGACAGGGCATGGCAAATGGTGTTATTTCTATCTGAAAAAATTAAGTAGATGTTGTTCCACTTGGAACCCTGATAGATTACTTAATCTTATTCATTGTTTCATCGCGCACAGAGGTGGTGGAATTATGAGGGAATTAAGTCAAGGTCAGAATACGGTTTATCTGTAAACACACCTCTGCCACGCCTTAATTTCTTTGATCTCCACCCCCAATGAGTGAATAGCATGCTATTATCAGGTTTAAGTTCATGGGCAGAATACACGTATAAAAGGGAATTATGCTCCTTTTAAAACGCACTTAACTCGGGTTCGGAATTCCCAGAGTGCTTAACAAACATACAAATCTAAAGCTGCACAATACTGAATGTCATCTATGCTTATCTATTTAACTGAAATCTATTTTTGTTAAAGTGAGTTAAATAACCTAAGGCTATGTCTCGCAATTCTCCACATAAAAGTAAAGTAAGCTCTAAAAGTAAGTACCAAAAACTCTTTAAACGCTCCAAAATGAAACTCACGCATTCTCACATGTAAGCACACAACCCTCATGCACCTTGTTTTCTTCTGTTCCTTTACCAGACAGATGTTTTTGGCAACTCCATGCCACCCCGCCCTAAAGGCATCATTTCCTTTGACGCAGATTTCCTGTCTGGATTTTTTTTCTCCTGCAGTATTTTGACTTGTTTATGACATGGCCCGAGATAAGAGCGGAGTACAGGAGATGCTTGCAGTTTCTTAATTGGAAGCAGACCTCAATCACTTTCATCTTTGGCTGTGACTCAAGTAATGTTGAGTCACTGAACATCAGTCACCACTGAGTCAGGGGAGGGAGTATTGTTCATGTCAAACTTCACCACCCTTCTATTCAGGGATGGACTGGGATCTGAAATTGTCCTGGGCATTTCTAACACACCAGCCCTTTAATAACATTTTTTTAAGGCCCCTTATTATCCAAATAATCATATTTCTGCACTGAAGATCGACAAGCCCATTGGCCAGAATTGCCCTATGGCCAGTCCATCTCTGCCTCTATAGTGTACCTATCTCAAAGGGTGAGCAGCCCGCTGAACATACCATGTCTCATGATACAATTTACTTTCAAATGGTGAGCTTCAAAGCATATACCTCCCTCTGGACAGTTTGTTAACACATCATTAACAAACTATCCAGAAGGGGCCTGGTCTCCGTGGGACACAAGGACATTTCAAAAGCACGTCAAAGTTGATATTTTTATTTACAAAAGGGAAGTACAAATACAAAGATCATACGGACAATAGCAAGCCACTCATATATACAAATAATGAGTTGAGTTATGAATAAAACACCACCAAATTGTTTTATTTCACTCTTGAAGATCCAACGATCCCATGTTAAAGAGGGGTAGACACTCCTTTCCTGCTTTTCCCCCTGAAGCTGAAGTTGTCTAGTGAAGTCAGCCTGGGTTTAAAACTGTAATTATGAACAAACTTAGCATCTGTTTAGATTTAGAGGTGCATTATCCCAAAAAGCCTATTTATCTATAAAACCTGTACAAGGTGAAACGACCCGAGTTAACTCTTTAAAGAGGCTGTAGGGAAGTTCAGTTACAAATTGTTCACGTCAAATGGATAGAATATTTCCTTTATGGTACTTATAGACATATGATATAACAATCAATGAATGAAACCTTAGTTTTAGGTTGTGCCCTTTCTGTCCAATGAGGTCATTTCTAGACAATATTTCTATCCATTTTAGGGGACACCTTTTGGCTTAGGTGCACCCACCCACAGAGGCAAACGTACTGTATAGCCTCTAAGAAAGACTGGTGGATTATGGCCATTGTTGATTAGTCATGTTTTTCCAAATAGTGACTATTAAATTAAATCCTAGCAAATGTGATTTGGCAGGATATTTAGATTCTTTAGCAGGCATTACTTTCCAGACTCTGGTAAATGACCATAAAATGCCATGCAAAACAATAAACAGACAGATCCAACCTGGTTTTCATAAAGCGCAAGTTCTTGGACACACCTCAAAGAGAGCAAACCAAATGTTCGGAATGGTGTTTTTTTTGTTTTTCATGCAAACAAACAACTGATTCATCAAGGAAAGCTAAGCGGCATATGGTTTGATTCCATTATCCCGAGTCTTCTTATTTGTGTTCCACCCTGTCACGTTCGTCATAACGATGAGGAGACCAAGGCGCAGCGTTGTAAGCGAACATAACTCTTTAATTAAAGAGAGAACACTGGACAGAACTAAACAAAACAACAAAACAAACCGTTTGGGGTTTTAGGCTGGGTTTCTGTACAGCACTTTGAGATATCAGCTGATGTACGAAGGGCTATATAAATAAATTTGATTTGATTTTGATTTGATTTGAAGCAATATGGCTAGTGCAGAAAAGGCAACGAAACAGAATAACAACCTACAAACTATCCAAGGGATATGGCTACCTAAATATGGTCCCCAATCTGAGACAACGATAAACAGCTGCCTCTGATTGAGAACCAATCTAGGCAACCATAGACATATAAACACCTGGACTAGAAACCCCCATAAACATACAAAAACCCCTAGACAATACAAAAACGGACACAAACCACCCTTGTCACACCCTGACCTAACCAAATAATAAAGAAAACAAAGATAACTAAGGTCAGGGCGTGACACACCCTTCCATCCCAATGTTTGAATATGGACCTGAGACACACAAGAGCTGTCTGCTAGTAACTAGAGTCTTAAAGATACTAGGGTAAAACATTTTCAGATGAAGTTTAGAATGAAACACTTCATTGTAAAAGTGTGTTTCAGTGAGTGCGGATAGGGGTTGAACCATACATGAGGTCACCCTTGATCTCTCCCATGCTCCTTGGAGATAAAGAAGGGATGGGGTGAGGAGTGGTGAGAAGGGATGAGTATGGGAGCTCTATGATATAATGCCATGAGTAAAGGAGCGCAAGGTTTGCTCTGCATGAATAATATGAATGTGTATATGTCTCCTCTCAGTCTGCCAACCTTATGAGGGAGGGAGTCAGAGCCAGGGGGCCCGGAGAGCAAGGAGCCAGGCACAGCCAAGGCTATGCACACACGCACAAGTACACATGCTTTCCTGACGTGAAACAGATGGGCAGTGGACCGAGTCATCATCAGTCACGGACTCAGAACCTTCTCCCGGTCACGTAAGTACACTAATATGCCCACAGTGCACACTCACACACACACTTTCTCTCTCATTGCACTATACAGATGTAGGATCTTAATTTGAGCCAGTTTGCTACAGCAGGTAAATAATCCTACAGTAACAGGAAATGTAAATTATTATGGAGATTATAATTCATGGACATTTTTTGTAGGGGTTGATACATTTTTCACTAGGGCAAATCAAGTCTGAAATTAAGCTTTAGGTGCCTTTTTAAACCTTGAATACAATACAAGTTTGCATTTCCTGCTATGAAGGAAAATTCTCAGCAACAAAAGAGTGATCAAATTAAGAACCTACATCTGTATAGATAATAGGGCGCCATTGGAGATGCAGCCATCATCTCCCACTACAGAAACCCATTAACTTTTCTACCAGGTCTTGGGCGGATCCTTGAACTTTCTCATTCAGTACATTTTTCCCTTGTTCTTGAAATGTGGATGCGTCAAAAGTGGTCAGAGGCATTGCACTCTGCATTGGCTGCACGTCGCGCACGGATACTGCAGGTCAAACTGACTTAGTTATGTGGTGTGTTAGTTAGTCAGAGACAGGAAAGGAAGTGGGACTCTCCAATCACTGGCTGCGACTGTTACTGACAGAGCTTGTCATTCACTGAAGGCCTCATTAGAGATGTTATGCTGAAAACAGACCTCCGGACAGAACTCGTACTCTACCTCCTTTACTGTATTATGATGACTTGGAGCTGTAAATGGAAACATATGCTGTCCTGCTCCTTAAAACAATTTCGCAAGGGCAATTAATACCAAATAGGGCGGACAACTAACCGACTGAAGACAAGTAGTTTCATAGAAAAATGTAACCTTACATGGTTAAAAAAAACAAGGAGTTTTCCAAAAAATGTGCAACAGGGATCTTAGTAGGTGACAGCATGTAAGAAGTGCATAATAGCTTTTCTGAAGGTAACCAACTGTCTGCCGTTGGTGTAAAGGAATCTTGTAATCCATAGTACAGCAACGCTAACGATTGCTTTGCGTTACAGGCGAAAACTACACTTTTGGCTCTTGAGGTCATGAACCTCTACAGTACATAGTTGCGCTGGCTGATTACATTTACTAGACCATTTCTTAACAAATAGAGCCCAACATCCTTTTTTGCACAGTCATGCCAGCCAGACAAAACATTATTACAGTCTAAACTCCTTTCTGTAGGCCCGTGGATCAATTTCAACCCCCCCCCCCCCCTAAAATGTACAGTGCTCTCCCTATTTATTGGGACAGTGAATCATTTAATTATGTTGGCTCTATACTTCAAATGTTTGAAATCAAACAATGACTGAGGTTGATCCATATCGGGTGAACTGTTTAGAAATTAGAGCAGAGTAGTAAAAAGTTAAGTATTTGGTCCCATATTCATAGCACACAATGACTACATCAAACTTGTTGGATGCATTTGCTGTTTGTTTTGGTTGTGTTTCAGATTATTTTGTGCCCAATAGAAATGAATGGTAAATAATGAATAAGTTAGAAGCACAAATATCATAACCCCCCAAAAATGCGAACCTCCCCTGTTATTGTAATGGGGAGAGGTTAGCATGTCTTGGAGGTATGATATTTGTACGTCTGTTACTTTGTCACTCATCATTAATTACGATTAATTCAGGATGATCCGTAATCATGGTACCATCCACATTAATGTAGAGGTGTTTAGAAACACATTATATTCTTATTTACAATAAGTGACTCCTAAATGACACAATAAATTATTTACCATTCATTTCTATAAGGAACAAATAATCTGAAACACAACCAAATAAAAAGAGCAAATCCATCCAATAAATTGCGTGCTATGAATATGGGACCAAATACTTAACTTTTCTACTTTAATACACAAGTGAATTTCTCCCAATACTTTTTCTATGTACAAAAAGTGATGTACACCCAGTATGGATGAAAATACCCTCAAATTAAAGCTGACCGTCTGCACTTTAACCTCATAGTCATTGTTTGAATTCAAATCCAACCTTTTGGAGTGTAGAGCCAAAAGAAGAATAAATTATTCACTGTCCAAATAACCACGGGGGTACTGTGTGTATATATACATATATATATATATATATATTTTTTTTTGGGGGGGGGGGGGTCTCAATTTACTGTCGAGTTAGATTGATAGAATTACACAAGGTGCAATTTTGAAATTTGGTTGTGCATCAGCAGTCACTTAATTAGCCCATGTCAGTTTAGATTGGTAAATTAGTCTAGCTGTGTCACGTGTGCTCCCTCTCCGGCCTCTAGGTCCCCGGGCTGTTCGTTATGGCGCACACCTGTCACCATCGTTACGCGCATCAGCGCATAGTGACACTCACATGGACTCCATCACCTCCTTGATTACCTGCCTGCGCAGGTAATCACCTGCCTATGTCCTACGAGAGCCAGCGTACCTGCCTGCGCTAAACAGTTATTTTGTTCGCTTACGAACGTGAGAGTTGTAGCTAGTACAGCTGAGCAGTTTATAAAGAATTTAGCTAGTCTCGTTTGTTTACATGACAGTATTCTCTCTTGAAATCAGAGTTCCTCTAGTTTCTCTGCCGTAGCCTGCCTAGGTTATACAGGTAGGCTGCAATGGTTTTAGAATATGCAGCCTATTTGACTGACAAACCTTAGTTTACAGCCTAATACATTTTAAACATCTTTAGTCTACTTAATTAACATAGGGAAGATCATAACAATTCCTCCAACTCCGTTTATACAAACGATCCACGCAATTGATCAGCTTATTTTACCAGCATTGCTCCGCTGTGAAAAACAGACTTGCTTTTTCATTTCATACACTACGATGCCATAGCAGACACCCGCAGCGGAGTTGTGCATTCTAAATCCAGCATGCACACGCTGGATTTGGGTTTAAGGCTAAATGGATGTGGATATGTCACCGAGAGCAACAATACCCAGATTTAGCAATTTAGAGATCGTTTGTGGGCAGTATTGTCACACACTTATGAAACAGTGAGGAAGGGTGCTAATTAGATACACTTACAAAACTCTGTGAAGTGCAGTGTGCTAGAAAGCTGGATTGTTTTTACAAATTGGTAGCTGACATGTACAGGACCCTGCTAGCAGTTCATAGATTAGTTAGGCAGCTCAGATGGGTTGAGGAGCAGATAGAGACCAAACAGTTGGCCCATACTGTACCCTCCCTCTAGCAGGTGTCCATAAGACCTTGGACATAAGGGAGAGGCATGCAATATCAAAACCAAGGACACGTGGTTAACCCCTTATTGTATACATTCAGGGTTCCCACAGGCTTTTTTTGTTGCCTGTTTTGCATTATATTTTGGCAATAATACGTGTCACATATCAGTTTGCAAACAATGTAAAATAATAATAATTCAGTTAAAACAAACATGGTCTCTTCTTCTCTTTCTTGGTAAGGCAGCTCCAAAATGCAGGCGTTTCAGCTAACCTCAGTGCTTTCTGTGGTGGTGGGGCAGCCAACGGAAAAAACGGAGCGTTGGGGTTGGTAATGTTCTCTAGTTGCGCCGTGATTGGCTCAGTGTTCTGTCACTCTTGGGGACACTAGGTCACTGCAAAATGTACGGGAGAGCTCGAAAATTCAAGCGCCTTGGGTGCTGTCATGAAGCCACAGATAAAATGACATAAAATCACGTTAGATCTACCGTAGCTTTGATTACACTGATCATGTCAACATCATACTTTCAAAATCTTAGCTAGCAAGCTAACAGTCATCATCATGAATCAAGTCGACAATCTACTGGCAAATCCTTTTCAATCCTTGTCATATGAAGAGAAATTATAGATAAAACGTATCGGTGCTCATTGGCCATTGGACATAAACATTACACAACAAACGGGAAATTGCAAATTCAACAATGAGTGATTTGGAAGGAATCAGTGGCTAACTGCAAGCGTTGCAAAGCAATCTCTCGCCTGCTATTCAGTGGAGTGGGTGTGTGGTCCAAGTCTGGGTTTTTCCAAGCTTAAATGGATAAACATTCAACATTGGCCATGCTGTCAATCCAGCATGATTTATGCCGTGTTCAAACCAACTAGAAACTCAGAACTGGGAAATCTCAGACTTCAGTGAGTTCAACTGGGAACTTGGGGAAAAAAATAAGCTCAGACTGGGAAAATACACTTTGAACGGTCATCCAACTCGAAAATTAGGCTGAATGAATTGTTTCGCTGCGAAACAAGGCTCGCTGATAGCCAGGTATAGCAGTGGTAAGGATTCGCTCCATGGTGCTGAAAAGAAAGCTCTGCTGTTGAGACAGATTTATGTAGGTGTAACAGGGTTGGTTATGTTTCCACTTGCCTCTAAAGAAATGTGTATTTCATGTTCAAGCATTCTTATTGGTTAGTTCAATTCCGATGACAATAAGGCGTGTTGTTATTGGCCCCGCTTGCAGATAGGGGGAGATGGCAAACGTCAGGTCTCTCCAGTATGAAAATGTGATGCAAGGGGTAGGTCACAATCTGAATACTGTATTCTATTTTTATATTTTACAATGTGTACAGTACAAGTTTGCTGTACATTCCTGATTCATACATGTGTGGGTATATGGTACCTGTTAGGGATTGAGGGGCTTTCTGGGGTGTAATTTCAGTATATGATTGCTGTATATAAGTGTGTTAGCTAGCATGCACTGATGTAATGGTCACATAAGCTCACTGCTAATTTTACCATTGACAGCCATCAACATCATTAAGCTCTGCACAACTAATGTGCTGTTTCCTATTTAACTACAAGTATTTACAAGGTATATTTTGTATTGTATTTTGTTTATGCCCAGTATGAAAATGTGATGCAAGGGATTTTACCATCGACAGCCATCAACACCATTAAGACCTGCACAACTAATGCGCTGTTTCCTATTCAACTACAGATAATAAATAATGCTCAACTGGGACCTCCGGCTGGGGTGATTTCTTTGAACACAAAGCAAGGAGAGTACGATTAGCATCTGTTACATCTGTTGCCCTAACAGTTTGTGGGCACCGTTATAGTGCAATTAATGTATTGTTTAATGTTGTGTAGTGGCTTTGCTGGCATGCATCTAAAACATGTTTGGGGAGTTTGCCCCACCAAGATTTACATGCTAAAATCGCCACTGCTTACTGTAACACTTAAAAAGGCTGTAAAGAAATGGCTGAGGTAAAAACATTGCTAAAACACCAGTCAATTAAGACAAAATTAGCTGACCAATCAGAACACTCAAATAATTACACACATGACTGCAATGCTTGAATGGGTGGAAAAGTACTAGGAACTGGATGGTTTGGTAAATGACTGATGAAAGAAACATACACAAAACAACTTGCTCTTAAGAAAATACTTGAATAAATGTGCAACAAATAAATATTGTACCATGAAGTGGCTCCTTAATGTATTTGACAGCGGTCTTGAGGCATACAAAGACCAACACGGAAATATTTTGAACACACTTCTTGCTCTGTCATAGTTCACTGAAGCGCTGTGCCATTGCCATTTTGCTTTTCTTTCACTCGTACAGTCCCTAACTTTGTTCTACTATGCTATTCACTAGAAGTAAATGTTACACCCACTATCTGTCTATGTAGAATGTACCGACCCTATGTCTGTGGCCTTTATTGAGTGTGTGGGAGAGGTGGAACCTGATGGCATTTCTCACATAGGGAAGGACAGCAAATGCTATGAGGGGACTTCCTTATTGTTAAAAGTCAATGGCACCCTATTCCCCACATAGTGCACGACTTTTGACCAGGGCCCATAGACAAGGACATACACACAACCTTATCAGTGTTTTGTTAATTGTCATGTTTTTTTTCTTTATTTTTCTGGACAGCAGAAAGAAAAGATGCTGCCTTTGCAAAAGCTAATGGGGATCCAAATAAACAAACAAAATAATAATAACAATAATGAATACAATAAAAACTATATAGGGAATAAGGTGACATTTGGGGTGCAGACAAAGGGTACTCTACCTAAGCTGAATGAACTAACTTGCTAACAATTGCTACCTCTTTGGCAGAGATCTCCCACCTCCCCCTCAAAACAATAATGGGACACTTGAGATAGTTGAGGAAGTTGCTACAATATAATCCTTCTGACATAAGACAGATAGTAAATAGCACAAACACACACTACCAGAGACGTAGGAAATCATTCAAGATCATGTTTCTCAAAAATTCAAGGTTCCATTCTGTCAAAGACCCGCTAACATGCTATGGCATTTTATCGAATTATGACATAAGGCAAAATAAAGATATGACCATACAATGTCGCTGTAAAACAAGAGACAATAGAGATATGATGGCAGAATCCAAACAAAATACATGGAAAATGTCCATTCACATTTATCAAACACTGCTGACTGTCTGACCTCTTACAACCTCAGAATATATGACAGTGAGGAGCTGAGTCTGTCTCTGGGAGGGAACATGAGAAACCAAGAGGTCAAAGGTGACCTTCAGACAGAGTTATTTATGCCCTCTGCTGTTTCCCTTCCCAGGCAAACTCGCTTTGGCCCTTTTTTTTGCCGTTCTTCAACAAATGCTTTCCAGAGGTCATTCCACCCCCCCCCCCCCTCCATCTTCCTTTCCTCCTCCTCCTCATCCTTCCCTTACTTTCCCTCCAACTCCTCCCTCTCCTTGACTTTATCTCCCTTCCTCCTCTTCCTCTCCCCTCCTGCTACTGACCCCTTACCCTCCTCCTCTCCCTGTCCTCCTTCTCTCTCCCTCCCCCTCTCTGTTCACTGTGGGAGTGCAGTATAGCACAGCCTCATTCCGGTAAAACAGCATGCTCTCTCTCCGACCAGTCCAGGGCAGTCTGTGTTCAGCGGGTCAAAACTTATTCAGTTAGAAAAATATTATATTGAACAAACATGCTTCTCTGACATGTAGTATAAAGAATCCTGTCACCTTATTTCTAACATTTCTAACTGTGAAATTCCACAACGTTTGCTTACTGAAAGTAGACTAAAAGAGTTTGCTACAGAGAGCCTCAATGTTGGATCAATGTGGGTTTGAGGCCTTTAAACATTATAGGCATTGACACACTGTCTGATAATGGTTAGCCGTTGATAGATTGTGTTATAAAATGGGCGCTACACTAGCTGTCCACGCTGATGAGGTAGAAAACGTTTAACTTTATCTTAAGTGTGGATGGCTTTGGTTGCTCTGTCCGGAAACGTGTCTCATTTACTTGGAATCACCATGAATCAGGACGTGTTATAACAATAATATTTCAATTGGAGCAGTAAAGTGATAAAAAAAAACAGAAAAAGGCTTTTAAAATGCCCTGTAGATATGTTTACCTCACCAGCCCAGTACATGTCGGTCACAGATGTTGGCATACACTTCACATGTTGACAAGAACCTTGGTGGTGTTCCTTTTTTTAATGATATATCGGAGAAGATGGGAGTTGCCACCTAGCAGCATGCTCACAGTAATACACAAATATTCAAATACACACACACACACACACACACACACACACACACACACACACACACACACACACACACACACACACACACACACACACACACACACACACACACACACACACACACACACACACACACACACACACTAAACCAAATCAATAATATTTACACAACTACTACAAAGCTATGAGTTACAGCTGGAAATTCCTTCGAAGAGGGAACATAAATTAATCTGTTGACCCCAGCGAAATCTTAATCTACATTGAACACAGGCAGGCCCTTGGTTTATCACACACACACGGACACACGCATGGACACACACACACACACACACACAAACACACACAAGGTCTGGGATTCATTTCCATTTAAAATCATTCCTATCCCTGTTATACCATGCAAATAAAGGGAGTGGAGGAGAGAGTGGGAGAGGAAGAAAGAAAGAAAGAAAGAGAAAAAGAGAGGGCCAGATGAGGGTTTAGTGTGTCTCTTTCACCCGGGTGAGTCAGCGAAGCGAGGAAAGCCGTGTCACACACTGGGACTTGGCACATTCATCACAGCTTGAGGAGTGACCGCGGGGGGCAAGAGGGGGAACGGTAAGTCAGCTTGCCGCTCAATAGAGCCACACTTCATAAGGGCCACTTCGAACCATGTCTGGGCTGCCGGCTGGATCTCAGCCCCAGGAGGACATGCTCAACCCTCAACCCAGGATATCACTTCCAAAGCAGGGGTGAGGCAGACCAAAAGCAGGCCAGGTCAGTGCATACAAGGATACCCAAAGAAAGACGCTCCTCTAAGCCTGGACAAACATCGATATGAGGGTACAAAAACGGTGACACTCCCGAATCTACCAGGGAGAGAGCCACAGCAGATGAATACAGGGTGGGATATCATATCCGGGTCTGTATACATCAAGAGTCTCAGAGTAGAGGTACTGATCTAGGATCAGGTCCACCCTGTCCATGTGGTCTTATTAGTTGTGATTTAAAAAGAAAATCTGACCCTAAATCAGCATTCCAACTCTGAGACGCTTGATACATACAGCCCCAGATGCCCAGTCATCTCCCTCCACAGACACCACAGTGAAAGTGTTAAAGCCCTGGGATAAGGTTAACCAGAAGTCTTACCACAAACCAGATTCTAGATTACCCATATACACTGAAGTTATACAACTGAGGTACAATGCATTTGGCACAATGGTTGTGATACAATGGAGTGTTTCTGCACAAAAGCAATGACACAAACATTGTGGAGAGACAGGACAATGTTTGTGTAAACTTGTTTGTGCACACAAACTATTGTATCACAACCATTGTATCAAATGCATTGTACATCAGATGTACAACCTGAATGTGTATACGAGGCCATTGAGGAGCAAACCAGAGCAGGATAAACTGAACTCACTCCCTTAATGAATACCCAGCTGGTGGATTTTGTACTATGTGAATTCTTGTTCTAGAGCTGCCAGTGGATGTCTTAGAAGGACAAGCTTGATGTAATCACTGCATGCTATGGGACAAATACTAAACTTTTGACTACTTTAGTACACACAGGTGAAATTTCCTAAAACTTTTGGTCCCCTAAAATAAAGCGGTTCACCCGATATGGAGTCTGCACTTTAACCTCATAGTCCTGGTATAATTTCAAATCCAAAGTGCTGGAGTACAGAACCAAAAGTAATAATAATAATGTGTCACTGTCCAAATACTTTTGGATCTCATTGTATCTTGTAGTGAACCGAAGCTAAATGATCTGAACCTAAGGAAAAATTATCTATGTGCGAGTGAAATAAATGCACACTACTGAGCTAAGCCAAACCGAACAAGCCACACTGTATTGGGCTGGCCTGGTTACGCATCCACCAGAGTTGCTGGAATCATACTGGAAAGGACAAAGTGAAATGAAAATATCTGACCCAGTACACTACAGTTTAAGGTCAGCGCGGTTAGGTAAAATATTGAGGCACACCTTTAGGCTGCCAAGAAGGCTTGCTTGCCCCAATGCTGAGGTAGGGAGCGGAGTTGAGTGGTTGTGTTAAAGTTGTGGTCACACTAGTCGATATGTGGTGGCAAAGTCTTCTAATACACAGAGGTTTGGGAGCCTGAACCACAAGCATGGCAGTGAAAGTGCTCTCAGTTCCTCTTTTATGAAGTTATATTCAGCAGTTGAGACTGCTGAATATAACTTTGTATTCAATGGAAAAATGGTATTCAATGGAATAAATTGGAACAGGGTTCAGATAGAGTGGATACTAAATGACATTCATCATGACCAAACAAATAGTTCAATCAGCTTTTGCTATGACATCCCACAAGGGGCTTCCCGTGTGACCTCCCTTCTTTATCTCTCTTAAGCCTTGTTCACACTGCAGGCCTTAATGCTCAATTACGTTTGGTTTTTCATATCCGTTTTGGAATACTGACTGTCCAAACAGCAAGTTACATGTGACCAAATCGGATGTGTGTGTTCAGACAGCAGTCATTTGCTGACATGGCTACGCTAATAGTAATGACAGGTGTGTGCACAGTGGTGTAGGCTGATTGGTGGTGGTGGTGCCTGCCAAGCTAAGGTTCCTGCCATGGATGTTTCTCAGTTGCTTTGAGTGTTCAAAATCCTAGTGTAATAAACACTTTTAAAGCCTCAAAAAAGCCTCATTTTTGGCTAGCCACAGCAATCAACTAGCTAGCTAGGTAGCTGTTTAACTTGAAATGCGTGGGGGAAAGATCCCGAATCTCCTCATTATCCCTCAACAAAATTGTTTAAATGTGCATTTCACACTGTTGATGTAAAAATCGGAGTATAATGCTTGTATGGGTGTAAACCCCAATACATGTTTATGTCATCGTCACCAATCAACTGCATTACAGTTCAAAATGACTGATTACGACCACCGATTTGTCTATGCTACCAACTTATACGAATGGGAGTTAGCATTTAGCGGTCACTTCTTCTAAACCTGTTAAGGGACTACTTTTAAATGTTATGCAGCAAAAAACAGCCAAATATATCCAAATTGTATTTTAGCAACCACATTGCGGGCCTGTTACAACACATCAACCATGACAGATTTGACAAATATCCACTTTGTAATTAATCCTGGATGAACTGTGCTCTTTCTGTAAAACAGATTCAAAATCACCGAAGTTCATTTTATTCCTAAATAAAAAGACAATGATGATTATGTCTGTGGTTCACCAATCTTACAAAACACCCTTGTTTTATTAGTATGTGTAACAGTTTAGCTTCTGTCCCTCTCCTCGCCCCTACCTGGATTTGAACCAGGGACCCTCTGCACACATCTACAGCTGCCTCCCACGAAATATTGTTACCCATCGCTCCAAGAAAGCCGCGGCCCTTGCAGAGCAAGGGGAACAACTACTTCAAGGTCTCAGAGCGAGTGAAGTCACCGCTTGAAACGCTATTAGCGCGCATCACCGCTAACTAGCTAGCCATTTCACATCGGTTACACTCACCCCTCTTTTGATCTCCTCCTTTTCCGCAGCAACCAGTGATCCGGGTCAACAGCATCAATGTAACCGTATAGCTTCCGTCCCGCTCCTCCCTGGGCTCGAAGGTCACCAATCGAAACGCTATTAGCGCGCATCCCGCTAACTAGCTAGCCATTTCACATCAGTTACATGTACTTACATACTTAGTTTTCCAAAGGCTTTGAGGCATGATTAGCATGCTGCTAGGATTCAAGTGAATTTTGGGGTATCATTTACATTTTTTATTTACAAAACAGGCACATGTCACATGTTCAACCAGAACCACCTTTTGACTACTGATGTCATTTGTTAGCACACAATGCTGACCTCTCCTTAACAAAGTCAATGAGGGGTGAGCTAGTTGTAGGCCTACGTCATCCTGCCTTGGGTATACTCCCTGTGGAATACGCTTCAGTGATATCCGGATATGGAAAGTCCCCAGACTTTACATGGGAAGATTTGCAGAAGCCCAGTGAGAGAGCGCAAAATCACCCTATGAACCAGTTGTACACTGGTGCTCTGTGTGCTAGTTAGCACAATGGCAAGCCTCTAACCCAAATTACTGATTACATAGCACTTAGCCCAACTATGTGGTGTAAACACTCACAAAACCTATATAGCTTGCCATTATACAATCCACACTATTATGGCACTATCATAAGGATGCTGGTATCCACCGAAACTTCCAAACATACACATACCTTAGGCTAGAAACTGTATGGCTTACATCTAGCCTCCACCACTTGCCACAAAGTTCTCAGTTGATGCTTTATTTGTACCCCTATGATATGACGCAGCATCTACTACGGCAAACAGTGACATTTACATTTTTTAATTCAGCCAAAAGAAAATGTTTCGCTTAAACATGGGTGATTTCCTCATGTTGACAGGTTGTTTCATTAATATGGACTGCAGGTCCCCGGGTTATGTACACAACTAAATTCATCAAGGGAACGCAAAATTGTGTGCAGTAAAGGTAAATGACAGAACAGAAAAACAGTTCCGTTTTTGTATAAAAGTTTATGCAGTTAAAATTCTAAACGTTACACCAAGAGAAAACACAAAACAGAAACGCCATTAAAAGGAACATGGGTGAATTTTTTTTTCTTCCAACAATGTCCTTACCAACAGTATCAACTACAAAGTGCTAATTCCTCAAGGCTAACTACAAGCACTTTATCATTTACATTTGTGTTATTTAGCATGCACGTGCCCACTATAAACAAACTGTTTGTGTACAATTATGTCATGTATTAAAATGTACCTTAAAAAACAACAAAAGGCTTTGCAAATCAAAAATGGTGTTCAACAAATACCGCTATGCAAGCATGATGAATCAGCATAATTACAGCAAGTTCAGTCCAATCTCCTCAACTTATTTTGCTGAGTTAAGTAAATGAGGTTCTTAAAATGTGGTCATGTTTCAGGCTAGGTCCTATTTCCAGTTTTCAATATTGCCTTGCTATAAAAGTGTTAAATAAAATATAAAATAAAATGACCAGAAGAGCCACATCAACTTTTTAAGCTCCTGAGCACAGCATTGCTTTACTAAAATGCCAATTCAGTGAATACAAAATGTACACTTCGAAATTATCGAAAAACATTGTCCTGTGTTTCCTGGATGCAGTTCCTGGCCAACTTCACCTGTACACACGGCAGCCGTTCAGCTTAGCTAGGGTTAACTTAGGTCTCCCTTTGACTCTTTCATTTTTCCCCCCATTCCAGGTCTTTAAGTTCTTCACAAAGCCTTATCTGAAATCATCCAGGCATATTTATGAAGTTGCTGCTCAATTAAATAAAAAATAAAAAAACTGAAAAGTCCTTACGCAGATATCACACATTTGTGTCCGCTTGCTGTTAAGTCCAGCTGCATGAAGAGGTAACCACGATGACACAGTCATGACCATTTCCAAATCTTCCCTGTCACACCAAGATCATCCCCTGCACACCAAAGCCACAACGTCATTCCCGTCACAAGTGTTGGTGTCACTGGGACTGGTCGGGGCAGCCCTCCTCCATGGGGCTGATAGCGGTGGCCTCGTCGTTGCTGCTGTCCACCTCCTGCTCCATGGCGCTCTCCTCGTCCAGCCGCTGGCTGGTGTAGTCTGTGATCTCCAGGAAGCCGCTGGGCTCCACCACCACGTTGGACTGACTGGAGTCTGGCATGATGGAGTACTGAGGGATCACCTGGGGAGTGGAGTAACACATGTTTAGCTTTTATTGTTGATAGATGTTTAAAGCTGAGATGATGAGTGGTGTTCTATAAAAATATATGTTTCAGAAATGTTTATCATATGGCTCACAGCAATTTACCTCAATGACGTCCATGTTCTCTTTGCTCTTGGCTGCTAGGCCCTGGATGTGGCTAAACTGGTCATGCAGGGGCTTGGAGTGGGACGAGTGATGCAGGGAGGCCCCTGAGCTGCTTATGATCGGGCCTGAGCCCCCAAGCGCCCCTGAGCCTCCCCCTGCCGCCATGCCCAGGGCCTTTATGTAGGGGCTGCAGTCACTGGACGAGTCCACCACCATGGGCTCGGCGCTGGGGTCGATCTCCGCCTCCATCATGGAGATCTTAAGGATGTCCGAGACAGAGGGCTTCTCGCCACCGGACGAGCTTGAGCTGCTGGGCTCGGCAGGGACGAGCTTGGCAGTGGCCTCACCGCTGCTGGATACCGGCGGGGACTGGTGGCTGCTGCTACTGCCGAAGGTGATCTTGGTGACGCTGGCGCCCTGGGTGATGATTGGCGCCTGTGTTCGGAGACAGAGGCAAAAACAGATGTGGTTGGAACCATAGAAATATAATTACTAAAACAGATATTGACATTCAAGTCAACATTTTATAATGAGTGGACATGCAGCCATATTGAATGTACCCATGAGTGTTAGTCAAATTGCCATGGTCTGAAAGGGCTTTTTACCATTCTAGTAATTATATTTCTATGGTTGAAACTAGAGTAGGGCATGGGAAAACTCTAAAACCCAGGTGCTCCTTTTGAAAGAAAAACAATGGGAATTTCTTTTCAGGTGGTCATAAGTGGAGGGCTTTGAAGGTTTTGTCAGGCTCCCTGCCCTGCTGTACAAATAACGATGATGTGATTGGAAGGGAATTGAGCATTGAGGCACGGTGCTCAGAGCTCCGTCTTATCTTTTTTTTATCTTAAAGACATATCAAGGGACAGGTGCTGTGAATAAGCACAGGATTAACACGTCTTATTTCTGTATGGAATGGGAACTATGTACATCTGTGTATTGCAAATGCTTTTAAATGAGCAGGACAAAATCCATCTCGAGGGCAAATAAAGTTTAAATGAAGTTCTATTCTAAAGCATTATGGCACAATGCATCTGACTATTGATGATTCACTGTGTCAACCGGATCTGTCCCGGACAAATAAAATGTCAAAATAAATCAAATGGGCACATGACCCTGGATGTGCATCAAAGAGGGAGGGTACTCACCTGGCTTGTGGCAGGAGTCTTGTCTGCACCCACCGGGTGGTGGGCCTGTAATGGCGGTGGCTGGGACAGCTGTGTGTGGATGGGCCTGTGGTGGGAGGTAGGCGCCTGCTGCAACTTGGGGAGCTGGGGGGTAAGTGAGGGAGGCTTGGTGGGGGTGCCCAGGCTTGCCAGCTGGGGGGATCCTGAGGCAGAGGAGGGCCTCTCCTTCAGGCTCTGCCCTGGAGCCTGAGGCTTGGGCTGGTACTGCTCTTGGAGCTGGGGTGGCTTCTTCGCCACGGTGGCGGTGGAAGGCAGGCTATTCTGGGGCTTGCTGTGTAGCTGTGGGGGTGGGGTTTGGGTGGAGTGGGGTATGTGTCTGCCCTGCTCCAACTGGGGCGCCAGGTGTGACTGGCTTTGGTGGTGGGGGTGTGTGTGGGGCTGGGGGGTGGGGGGCTGGGCTACAGCGGGTTGGATGGAGCGGTAGAACAGGCCCGTCTGGGGGTCCAGGGTGTCCCCCTCCAGTTCGCCCTCCTCCATCCCAGTTTCTTCCACCTGCTTACTGTGGATCAGCTGGCCCGCTGAAGCCTGGAATAACAATGTACTATCATTGAGACTAGTGTCACAAGTCAAAGAAAATAATGCATACCAGAACATGTAATACTGGTAGATGGATAGATTGATACACTGGAACACTTCCCCAGTGAACAGTGGGATCATATGACAGTGAGATAATGAGTATTACATCCACTATCTATAAACTATATAATTTGGAGAAAACAACATTTGATGAAAAAAAAAAAAACATAGGTGAAGAAGAATACAAAGACTGACAAGGTCATGCATTCTAGGTAGGTATTTCTCTCACCAGTTGGACAATGCGTGTGACGGTGACTGTAGAGGAGGTAGGGATGGAATTAACGACCACGGGGGAGTGACTGGTGTTTTGCGAGGGCGCCCCCTGCTGCTGGCTAGCGGTCATGACCACGTCCCCCAAGCCTCCAGAGGATGGTCCGGCCCTGCTGGCTTTACCTGCACAAAGTTAAGACAGTCATACACATGGAACAAAACTAATCGACGTGAACTGCATCACTTCGAGCCATTCCTTAGTGAGCATGGGGAAGTACCGAACAGCCTGTTGTTTTTTCACTTAGATAATTTTAGCCGGGTTAGGGCGGAAGCAACAATTGTGTGTATACCCCTGAAGAATAAATTAGCAGAAAAGTGCATTATTTTACATCCATGGTGTAATACCATTATTAAGTGGTGACTAAGTATGATATACTTCAATGTATTTAACAACACATTATGAAAAGGCAGTGAACAACATCCATTTAGGGCCGAAACACTTCTGGTTTTCATCCTCTCCTAATAAGGGACTAATTCAGACCTGGGACACCTAGTGAGTGCAATTCACTACTAGGTATAAACAAAAAACAGAAGTGTTCGGCACTCCAGGACCGGAATTGAACAGCCCCGCTCGATATAGTGCACTACTGTATAGGGAATAGGGTGCCATTTGGGAAATACTGAGTGGTCAGGTCACGTACCGGCAGTGATATATTTAATGGGTGGTTCAGTCTCTACAGTGGACATCTCGGGGGAGCCTAGGGCCTGCTGCTTCTTCTCCTGGGCCATCTGAAGGGGAACAGCCATCTGGCTCAGGTCTATGGTTTGCTGCCTGGGCTTGGCCTCACCTTTCTCCTTCACTGTGTGGGCAACAGAGATTGATAGTGACAATCATCTCATAACCGACTCCATTTATATTGGCGGGAAGTGGGGCGACAAAGGACTGTTGCTTATAGGTGAATTAGAGTTCGGAGCAGTCTGAAAACTCAGGTGTCGGGAGCTGGGACTTTCGTCCCAAGTTGAAGTTTAATTGTCACATGCACAAGTACAGTGAAATGCTTAAATTGCATACTCTAATCCAACAGTGCAGTAATCAATATCGAAATAGTATAACTAATACATGTTTTATGTGTTGATATAATATATTTTGATGGAACCTCCTTTGATAGTTTATGTAATAACCAAATTAACAACATATAAATAATTATCATAAGTGATAAGAGGAGGGAAATGTTGATGTCTGAAGAGATTGAATGAGACAAGATGTACAATTCAAATCATTGGTTCCTGTAGGGGCTGGGAAGAGATATGAGGGGGAGACTGTATACGTTATGATAGGAGATAGGAGACAGTGAGAGTAACATGCATGAACCAAACGTTAATGATGAATATATCATGAATAAGTTAAAATCATGCAAGTATAACTTGTCTGTGTCAGCAGTATATAAGAGAAATAACTGGTCTGCCCCGGCGGAGCTCCTGACAGACGGGTACTACTATGATGCATTAAGTTGGTTGGAACCTCTCCAGCCCTCTGATAATAAAGAATGATACATTTAATACTGGACTTCAGGTGTCCCTGTGTTGAATTTCCACGACAAGACTTACCCAGAAAGACTCCCAGATGGAGTCACCTTTGGCAGGATTACATCATGTATTGACTCAGGGGGGTTGAATACTTATCTAACCAAGATCGTGTTTTATTTTTAAACCAATGTATTACAAATGTTAAAAATCTTCTTCCACTTTGATATGAGTATTTTGTGTAGACAGTTGTAAAAAAAAATATATATATATTTTTATCCCACTTTGTATTGTATATATAGGAAGGCATTAGGAGAAAGTGACTGTTAGCAGGATATATAATAATACATATGCAGAAAGCATAAGTGGTGGGTGTGTACGTGGTGGTGAGTGTGTGTATGTAAGTGTAAGTGTTGGTGTGAGTGTGTGCAAGAGTGACAGTGTAGGCGTGATAGGCGGCCCTTCATGGTTGGAAAGTGACTGGTAGCAGTAATATATAAATACTTATGGTAATACACTAATGGTAATATATACATGCAAACAGGAGTAATAGTGATCAGTAGCAGGATAAAGAGAGATACTAATGGCAATCAATAAACAGCAGCATAGTGGTAGTAATAGATTTAATCAATAATCATTTTTGCAGCGGTGTAGGTGTGAGTAGATGTTAGCCATTTAACAGTCGTTTGTATTACAATTCAGCTTTAGGGCTCAGACACACCAATAGCGTTTGCTGGCCGAGAGTACTTAGCACCTCTGAACGTAATTTGCGAACCGAGCGTGTATCAATTTTACATGAAGTGCTTTAAAAAAAAATGGCAGTCAGACGTCTACGGCGGGTGGTCCCTAAAACACATCGCAATGAACGACTGGCAGACGAACGCTAGATCTACATTAGATCAAACTTAATTAAACTAATCATGGTGTATAAACTAAAGATCCACATTCATTGATTCAGGTGGTTAATTGAATCAGGTGAGTTATTGCTGGGCAAGCACAAAACATTCTATGGCATTCGAATTCCAACTCGTTTCATAAAAAGAAATGCACCCCCCTCCAACTGAAAAAATATTCATATAATGAATAAAGGTAAATGTTTAAGATCACAAATAACAATAACTGTAGCGAACCTGTGTTTATAAACATGGATCTGAAAACATTTTGATGCCATATTAAAAATGTTCATATTCATATTTAAAATAAAAAATTATATATGCAACACATTTTCCACCAACAGGTTCCTGTGCCAATGCACCACACAACCACCTAACAAAAACATACAGACTTTGTGCACAAAAATATCCTGGTTTGCGTTTAACACCACAATACATTAACTCTGTCAACCTCAACAAACAGAAAACACATCCGTCCCTACCTTAAGCTTACCCAGTATTAAAGGCTTGGCTTCACAAAATCTGAATGTCATTAAAAACGTTTGTGTTTTGAAACAGATGTCTCTTTCCAGTCATCAAATTGCTGCTACAAAATGTATATTGATCGATTGATTTTATTTGTTAGTAAAATATTTATTTAAAAAATCTATACATTTAAAAAAACAACAACGTATTTATGTAAGTATTCAGACCATTCGCTATGAGACTCGAAATTGTGCTCAGGTGCATCCTGTTTCCATTGATCATCCTTGAGATGTTTCTATAACTTGATTGGAATCCACCTGTGGTAAATTCAATTGATTGGACATGATTTGGAAAGGCACACACCTGTCTATATAAGGTCCCACAGTTGACAGTGCATGTCATAGCAAAAACCAAGCCATGAGGTAGAAGGAATTGTCCGTAGAGCTCAGAGACAAGATTGTGTCAAGGCACAGATCTGGGGAAGGGTACCAAAACATTTCTGCAGCATTGAAGTTCCACAAGAACACAGTGGCCTACATCAATGGAAGAAGTTTGGAACCACCAAGACTCTTCCTCGAGCCCGGCCAAACTGAGCAATCGGGGGAGAAGGGCCCTGGTCAGGTCAGGGAGGTGACCCTGATGTTCACTCTGACAGAGCTCCTCTGTGGAGATGGGAGAACCTTACAGAAGGACAACCTTCTCAGCAGCACTACACCAATAAGGCTTTTATGGTTGAGTGACCAGATAGAAACCACTCCTCAGTAAAGGGCACATGCCAGCCTGCTTGGATTTAGCCAAAAGGCACCTAAAGACTAAGAACATGACAAACAAGATTCTCTTATCTGATGAAACCAAGATTGAACACTTTGGCCTGAATGCCAAGCGTCACGTCTGGAGGAAACCTGGCACCATCCCTACGGTGAAGCATGGTGGTGGCAGCATCATGCTGTGGGGATGTTTTTCAGCGGCAGGGACTGGGACACTAGTCAGGATCAAGGCACAGATGAACATTGCAAAGTACAGAGAGATCCTTGATGAAAACATGCTCCTGAGTGCTCAGGTCCTCAGACTGGGGTGAAGGCTCACATTCCAACGACCCTAAGCACACAGCCAAGACAATGCAGGAGTGGTTTTGGGACAAGTCTCTGAATGTCCTTGAGTGACCCAGCCAGATCCCAGACTTGAGACCTGAAAATAGCATTGCAGAAACACTCCCCATCCAACCCGACAGAGCTTGAGAGGATCTGCAGAGAAGAATGGGAGAAACTCCCAAAATACAGGTGTGGCAAGCTTGTAGCGTCATACCCAAGAAGACTTGAGGCTGTAATCACTGCCAAAGATGCTTCAACCAAGTACTGAGTAAAGGGTCTGAATAACTATATAAATGTGAAATTGAAAAAAATCCAACAGGTCCCAGACGTGCTCAATGGGATTGAGATCTGGGCTCTCGCTGGCCATGGCAGAACACGGACATTCCTGTCTTGCAGGAAATCACACACAGAACGAGCAGCATGGCTGGTGGCATTGTCATGCTGGAGGGTCATGTCAGGATGAGCCTGCAGGAAGGGTACCACATGAGGGAGGAGGATGTCTTCCCTGTAAAGCAAGCGTTGAGATTGTCTGCAATGACAGTCCAATGATGCTGTGACACACTGCCCCAGACCATGACGGGCCCTCCATCTCCAAATCGATTCCGCTCCAGAGTACAGGCCTCCGTGTAACACTCAGTCCTTCAACGATAAAAGGCGAATCCGACCATCACCCCTGGTGAGACAAAAACGCGACTCGTCAGTGAAGAGCACTTTTTGCCAGTCCCGTCTGGTCCAGCGACGGTGGGTTTGTGCCCATAGTTGACGTTGTTGTCTGGTGAGGACCTTCCTTACAACAGGCCTACAAGTCCTCCATCCAGTCTCTCTCAGCCCATTGAGGACAGTCTGAGCACTGACGGAGGGATTGTGCGTTCCTGGTGTAACTTGGGCAGTTGTTGCCATCCTGTACCTGTCCCTCAGGTGTGATGTTCGGATGTACCGATCCTGTGCAGGTGTTGTTACACGTGGTCTGTCACTGTGAGGACGATCAGCTGTCCGTCCTGTCTCCCTGTAGCGCTGTCTTAGGCGTCTCACAGTACGGACATTGCAATCTGATCGGAGTAATTGTTTGATAGTGATTTTGGGGTGATTCTTTTTTTAATCTATATTCTGGATCTCCTTCAATTATTTGAACAACATTTTCAGACAAGATAGAACTGCCAAAGGGGGCGGTGTTGCAATCTACTGCAAAGATAGCCTGCAGAGTTCTGTCCTACTATCCAGGTCTGTACCCAAACAATTTGAACTTCTACTTTTAAAAATCCACCTCTCTAAAAACAAGTCTCTCACCGTTGCCGCCTGCTATAGACCACCCTCTGCCCCCAGCTGTGCTCTGGACACCATATGTGAACTGATTGCCCCCCATCTATCTTCAGCCATCCTATAATCTAAACTTGATGCCCTCAATCTCACACAAATTATCAATGAACCTACCAGGTACCTCCCCAAAGCCTTAAACACGGGCACCCTCATAGATATCATCCTAACCAACTTCCCCTCTAAATACACCTCTGCTGTCTTCAACCAAGATCTCAGCGATCACTGCCTCATTGCCTGCATCCGTAATGGGTCAGCGGTCAAACGACCTCCACTCATCACTGTAAAACGCTCCCTGAAACACTTCTGCGAGCAGGCCTTTCTAATCGACCTGGCCGGGGTATCCTGGAAGGATATTGATCTCATCCCGTCAGTAGAGGATGCCTGGTTATTTTTTTTAAATGCCTTCCTAACCATCTTAAATAAACATGCCCCATTCAAGAAATTTAGAACCAGGAACAGATATAGCCCTTGGTTCTCCCCAGACCTGACTGCCCTTAACCAACACAAAAACATCCTATGGCGTTCTGCATTAGCATCGAACAGCCCCCGTGATATGCAGCTGTTCAGGGAAGCTAGAAACCATTATACACAGGCAGTTAGAAAAGCCAAGGCTAGCTTTTTCAAGCAGAAATTTGCTTCCTGCAACACTAACTCAAAAAAGTTCTGGGACACTGTAAAGTCCATGGAGAATAAGAACACCTCCTCCCAGCTGCCCACTGCACTGAAGATAGGAAACACTGTCACCACTGATAAATCCACCATAATTGAGAATTTCAATAAGCATTTTTCTACGGCTGGCCATGCTTTCCACCTGGCTACTCCTACCCCGGACAACAGCACTGCACCCCCAACAGCAACTCGCCCAAGCCTTCCCCATTTCTCCTTCTCCCAAATCCATTCAGCTGATGTTCTGAAAGAGCTGCAAAATCTGGACCCCTACAAATCAGCCGGGCTAGACAATCTGGACCCTTTCTTTCTAAAATGATCTGCCGAAATTGTTGCCACCCCTATTACTAGCCTGTTCAACCTCTCTTTCGTGTCGTCTGAGATTCCCAAAGATTGGAAAGCAGCTGCGGTCATCCCCCTCTTCAAAGGGGGGGACACTCTTGACCCAAACTGCTACAGACCTATATCTATCCTACCGTGCCTTTCTAAGGTCTTCGAAAGCCAAGTCAACAAACAGATTACCGACCATTTCGAATCTCACCATACCTTCTCTGCTATGCAATCTGGTTTCAGAGCTGGTCATGGGTGCACCTCAGCCACGCTCAAGGTCCTAAACGATATCTTAACCGCCATCGATAAGAAACATTACTGTGCAGCCGTATTCATTGATCTGGCCAAGGCTTTCGACTCTGTCAATCACCACATCCTCATCGGCAGACTCGAGAGCCTTGGTTTCTCAAATGATTGCCTCGCCTGGTTCACCAACTACTTCTCAGATAGAGTTCAGTGTGTCAAATCGGAGGGTCTGCTGTCCGGACCTCTGGCAGTCTCTATGGGGGTGCCACAGGGTTCAATTCTTGGACCGACTCTCTTCTCTGTATACATCAATGAGGTCGCTCTTGCTGCTGGTGAGTCCCTGATCCACCTCTACGCAGACGACACCATTCTGTATACTTCCGGCCCTTCTTTGGACACTGTGTTAACAACCCTCCAGGCAAGCTTCAATGCCATACAACTCTCCTTCCGTGGCCTCCAATTGCTCTTAAATACAAGTAAAACTAAATGCATGCTCTTCAACCGATCGCTACCTGCACCTACCCGCCTGTCCAACATCACTACTCTGGATGGCTCTGACTTAGAATACGTGGACAACTACAAATACTTAGGTGTCTGGTTAGACTGTAAACTCTCCTTCCAGACCCATATCAAACATCTCCAATCCAAAGTTAAATCTAGAATTGGCTTCCTATTTTGCAACAAAGCATCCTTCACTCATGCTGCCAAACATACCCTTGTAAAACTGACCATCCTACCAATCCTCGACTCTGGCGATGTCATTTACAAAATAGCCTCCAATACCCTACTCAACAAATTGGATGCAGTCTATCACAGTGCAATCCGTTTTATCACCAAAGCCCCATATACTACCCACCATTGCAACCTGTACGCTCTCGTTGGCTGGCCCTCGCTTCATACTCGTCGCCAAACCCACTGGCTCCATGTCATCTACAAGACCCTGCTAGGTAAAGTCCCCCCTTATCTCAGCTCGCTGATCACCATAGCATCTCCCACTTGTAGCACACGCTCCAGCAGGTATATCTCTCTAGTCACCCCCAAAACCAATTCTTTCTTTGGCCGCCTCTCCTTCCAGTTCTCTGCTGCCAATGACTGGAACGAACTACAAAAATCTCTGAAACTGGAAACACTTATCTCCCTCACTAGCTTTAAGCACCAACTGTCAGAGCAGCTCACAGATTACTGCACCTGTACATAGCCCACCTATAATTTAGCCCAAACAACTACCTCTTTCCCAACTGTATTTAATTTTTATTTATTTATTTTGCTCCTTTGCACCCCATTATTTTTATTTCTACTTTGCACATTCTTCCATTGCAAAACTACCATTCCAGTGTTTTACTTGCTATATTGTATTTACTTTGCCATCATGGCCTTTTTTGACTTTACCTCCCTTCTCACCACATTTGCTCACATTGTATATAGACTTGTTTATACTGTATTATTGACTGTATGTTTGTTTTACTCCATGTGTAACTCTGTGTCGTTTTATCTGTCGAACTGCTTTGCTTTATCTTGGCCAGGTCGCAATTGTAAATGAGAACTTGTTCTCAACTTGCCTACCTGGTTAAATAAAGGTAAAATAAATAAATAAATACAATTTGATTTACTTGCCCCGCACAAGTCATAATTTCGTGCCCTGTAGAGTGTATGCTTAATGACTAAAATGTAATGTTCACATGAGAGAGAGAAGAGTTAGTGGCAGGGCCAATTCCAATTCAATAAATTCAGTTTCTGAAGTTAAATGGAATTGACCCCAACCCTGGTAAGTGGCGTGATAGTTGTCATGATGACGACGGTCAGTCACCTGTGGTCTGCTGCAGTTCCAGCAGGGCCTTGATGGTCGAGGTGGCCGACTGGGACATGTCACCCGTAGACACGTCCTGGTAGATGATGGTTGGGCTGGACTCCACCGACACCTCGTGCTGCTCAGCCCAATCCTGCCCCCTGGAGATGTGCACTACGGACTGGGAGTCTGATCGAAGATGACAACCATTACAATTCATGTTTTATATCAAATTGGGTTAATTCCATTTAGATTCCAGATGATTTGGACATGGCATTCAAGTAGAAGGAAAGAACTGAAACAATTATATTATGTGAGTGGACCTTTCACCATTTAAAACTTGAAAGTGAAGGGAAATGTTGAACAGCTGAATACTAGTGAGAATAGATACACATTCATACTACGGCTGAAGTAGTAACGGCTGTGTGAGACCACAATGCAAGAGCTATACACAGCAGTTTTAACTTGACCATGACTGATGTTCCCGTAATTAGCCTGCAGACTAGATTACGGATTTCTTACTCTGTGATGTAGAGTGACGCAACGTACCGTGACCGCTTCCGTGGGAGTCCTCGGCAGGCGGGGACCTGCCCTCAGCGATGGCACCCGACTCATCCTTGAGTGCCCTCTCCTGTGCGTAAGCAGGACCCACAT
Organism: Oncorhynchus kisutch; assembly: GCF_002021735.2. Classification (NCBI taxonomy): domain Eukaryota; kingdom Metazoa; phylum Chordata; class Actinopteri; order Salmoniformes; family Salmonidae; genus Oncorhynchus; species Oncorhynchus kisutch. The sequence goes on from NC_034179.2 coordinate 48,383,077, forward strand.
CGGCCACTCGGGACGCCTGCTGCAGGTTCTCGCTCACCAGCTGCCTGGTCTGCTCGCTCACAACCGCTGTTTGGAAGATGGGCTTGGGCTTGATCAGCACCTGGAGAGGCATAAAAGGTTAATAAACATCATTCAATATTACACACGTAGAATAGTCTCAGATGAGGCTTATGAGCGAAAACATCTGCGCTATGCCGATCTAGCTGCCGAAGCACGGCATCATGGCTGGAACACAGAAGTCCGACCAGTGGAGGTGGGCTGCAGAGGTTTTGTGGCAACATCTACAACCAGACTGCTTAGAGACCTTGGAATTAAGGGCCAGAGCCAGCGTTCGGCAATCAAAGCTGTATCGGAGGCGGCAGAAGGCAGCAGTCAGTGGCTCTGGATGAAGAGGAAAGACCCCAGCTGGGCCCCGAAGTGAGAGGGCCAGGAGGTATGCGGTCAACAATGCTTGACTCAGGGAGGAGGACGCCCCTGCCATGCATAGTCCCATGGGATGTTGGCTATCATCAACAAGGCAACTCCTATGACTAATTGGGAATGGGACGCAAGCGTAGGATTGATCACCCTGTCGCTGGCCGCCTTTGGGGAGGGTGTATAGTGTGAAAGGCCGAAACACCCTAGGAACCAAAGGTACACTACTGATGATGCGCTCCCCAAATTTCACCAGGCTCACTGTTCATTAACTCTTGGAAGTGCTTGCACAAAGGATAGTAACATCTCATCCTGTGTTCTTGGAATCAGAGAATGGCACCAGGGAAATTGTTTTTTTTAATTGTACTTTTTCCGTAATTTAAAGTAGAAATGAAAACATCGTCAAGTGTCCTGGCTGGTGTTCCTTTTTTACATCATACAGTTAATTAATGTGCCTATATAAAGTAGTTGGGACTTAGTATCTTAAAGCTACAGCAATGATTTGTTGAATTATAGCTCCACTGACTTGATGTATTGGTAATTCAAGACAGAGATTTAAATATATCCAAGACAAAGGAGCTTTGAGTGCAAACTCCACACTTGTTGACACTACTTGTTGGGTGGCTGAAACTCTACGGGGTGAAGTTTCCCCTGGGTACAAACAGATATAAGATCAGTTTCCCCTTCCCCAGTCCTAACCATTAGTCGAGGGAAAGACAAAACAGACCCAAGACCCAGCACCAAGGGGCAACCTCCCCCTACACCGGCTGAGATGTCGCTGGTCTGGTACTGACCTGGGTCTTGCCCTGCTGGCCGTACACTATCTTGGTGGGGATGATCTTGGTGGTGGTGGGCTGCACCCCGGAACCCATGCCTTTGGGCTGTGTCACAATCATCTTGGTGATGGGTCTGGAGGCTGTGATGATGGCTGGCTTGGACCCCGGAACACCCTGTAGGGTCTTCTCACCCTAAGGCACAGAAGAATTCATATTAGGATTAGGGCTGTCAAACGATTAAAATAATGAATAGCGATTAATTTCTGCTCATATTTGGTGCTAAATAAAGATTTTTCCATCAAAAAAAAAGTTATAGGCATGTAAGGGACGAACACAAAAAATTGTGGGTTGGCTCTAAGAAAAAAACCTGTCTCTATGGACACTAAGAGCAAAAACCTGTCCAAGAACGTCATGAATTCCACAGAACATAAACCTGTGACTATACATTTCGGACATCCTCATATTTATTTTGACTGAGCCAGTTACAAAGTCAAACAAGCCTGTTGACATGATGATAAAGCTGCTCTCTTCTTTTGTACGATATGACCAGAGAGTGAAAACAACAAGGCACTGATGTGGCAGGCATTGCTAGGTACCTGGGTGCAATGCAGGCCAGCCTGGTGTGTGCACCTGCATACTATGACCACCACTGTAGTGGACATTCTGCTTTGAAACACCCCATATATTTCTCAATTGACTCCTCTTCATCAGGCTCAGAATAACTCAAGAAAAGGGCAGCTTTATTCTTTGGAGGCTCTGACTCTGTTGCTTTATCAGGTTGCTGTGCAGGCCTCTCTTCCTCTAGCAAGTTGCTGACCAAAGCCCACACCTCACCCATGTCAGGCTGGGAAGGCACTTCAGGTCCTTAAACCTTGGGTCGAGTGCTGTGGTGATCTTCATCCATGTGAGGTTGGTGTTTTCCTTGCATTTCTCCAGGTCTGTTGTGAATGTCAGCATGAATCTTACCACTTAGGCAGAGACATCATCAGAGCTCTCCATCACCCGAAGGAGATGGCACAAAGCAGGCACAAAGCAGGCAACACCACTGAGCAGGAAATGTAGTTCAGTCAAATGCCTGAAATGGAAGATCATTCAAAATCACTTCAGTCAATTGTGAGACTAATACAGGCACACCACTCACTTTCTCGCACACGCAATTTACACACTAGCTCTCTCACACACAAAATATTATTATAACAATAACAGTGAGATAAAGATAACCGGCAGGGCTCCAGTAGTGGATCCAGCTTCTGCAGTTTGTCCAGTTCAGCTGTGGTTGGCATGGTGACGTTCGTTTTCTGTTCGGCCAGAGCATCTCTCAGTGGTTGTTGGCTTCTGTGGACACGCTTTACCATTTGCAAAGTGGAATTCCATCTTGTTGTGACATCTTGTGCAAGTGACGACTCCTTTTGCCCATTTGCAACTTGCTGTTGTCCTAGTTCTGCAAAGTTTGGTGGGTTGTGTTTGAAATGCCCAAAAATAATTCAGCATTTGGCTAGGGCATTGTCAAACCCGCTGTTCTGTAGGGACACTGATGGCCCTTTGGAGACTGTGCATGGTGCAGGGCAGGTGTTCAAAAGGAAGATGTCTCGCAGCTGCAATCATGTTCCATACACTGTCTGTGCAAAGTGTGGTAACTTTGTTTTCAATGTTCCCACTGATTCCCACATCCATTAAATACTTGGCATACGTTTCAGCATTGTGCCTCTTCTGTCTTCATTATGGCCAGAGGGTGTGAATGCAGCGTCCAGTTTTCACTGATGTGATGGGCAGTAACCCCAAGGTAGTTGTGGTTACTCACCAAAGTAGGTGGCAGGTAGCCTAGTGATTAGAGCGTTGGACTTGTAACCGAAAGGTTGCAAGATCAAATCCCTGAGCTGACAAGGTACAAATCTGTTGTTTTGCCCCTGAACAAGGCATTGTTCCTAGGCTGCCATTGAAAATAAGAATTTATTCTTGACTGACTAGTTAAATAAAGGTAGAATAAAAATAAATAAAAAGTCCATTGGTCTCAAGTGAGAACAGCAGCCGCTGCATGTTTCAACTCCTTTCATAGTCCTCTCGCTTTCATACAGCTTGTGAATTCTTGTGGCTCGAGGGTAACTCATATGTTGAGTCATTCGATGAGATCCAAATGATATCCCTCAAGCCTTCATCCTCCACAATGTCGACTGGCCTGCAAGCTGTAGCTATCCACTTGGATATTGCTTATGTGCTGCTCGTCGACTTGTCCACAAGCCTCCTGCGTGCATACTCTTCTAGCTTAGCCTGCTGAAGATGTCCTACATTGCTACTAGTCACGTTACTTGTATTTCTGGCGTCTGTTTCGGTTGTAAATTATAACAAAGACTCAATGTACTTCGGTGCTAAACAAATTCAGCCTTGCAGTAGATACAAATTAATTTGTTTTTTTTATCCAGAGAGCCATCTGGTAGGGTTTTAAAATAGAATTGGCCATTTACTAGCATTATCCATCATTCAGTCAAACAAGTAGCTAGCTAGTAAACTAGTTGTCAAACTAGCGCATCGACTGCCGGGGCTTGAATTTGAAATAAGGATGGTTCAGGGGTTCAAACTAAGAAAAATGCATTAATGGCGTCAACAAAATGAAAGACATTAAAATTGTAATACATTAAAGCTAAAATTTACTTTGACAGCCATAATTAGCATACGTACCAAATGGCACCCTTTTCCCTATATAGTGGACTACTTTTGACCAGAGCCCTATGGGCCTTGGTCAAAAGTAGTGCACTATATCAGGAATAGGGTGACATTTGACGCTACCATAGTCATTTGCCTTTCTTGCACCAACACTTTCACTGGTCTTTTCTTAACCTTTTGCGTGTAGGGGGCAGTATTCTCATTTTTGGCTAAAAAAAACATACCCATTTGAAACTGCCTATTTCTCAGCCCCAGAAACTAGAATATGCATATAATTGTCAGATTAGGATAGAAAACACAAAAGTTTCCAAAACTGTAAAAATATTGTCTGTGAGTAAGTGGATAGGTGAGGGCTCTCAGAGTGAGTTTTGCCCAACTGAGTAAAGCGGTCATTGTTTCTCCCGCTGTTATCGAAAAAGCTACACACTCGGTTGATATATTATCGAATATATATTTTTAAAACAACTTGAGGATTGATTATAAAAAACGTTTGACATGTTTCTGTGGACATTATGGATATTATTTGGAATATACGTCTGCGTTGTTGTGACCGCTCTTTCCTGTGTATTTCTGAACATAATGCGACAAACAAACATCGGTATTTTGGGTATAAAAATAATCTTTATGGAACAAAAGGAACATTTGTTGTGTAACTGGGAGTCTCGTGAGTGAAAACATCCGAAGATCAAAGGTAAACTATATTTTTTTATTGCTTCTCTGATTTTCGTGACCTAGCTACTTAATGATTAGTGTACATAATGTTATGCGAGGCTATCGATAAATTTACACAAACGCTCGGATTGCATTCGCTGTAAAGCATAATTTCAAAATCTGAGACGACAGGTGGATTAACAAAAAGCTAAGCTGTGTTTTGCAATATTGCACTTGTGATTTCATGAATATGAATATTTTTTAGTAATATTATTTGAATGTGGCGCTATGCTATTCAGCGGTTACTGATGACAATTATCCCGGTACCGGGATGGGTAGCGTCAAGAAGATAATAGCACTGATTTACTATGACTGATGTGTTTGTCTTAATCTAAGTCGATATTAATAATAGTGTCTGCTAAATGACTAAAATGAAAAACATTCACGTATAATATGAAGCTTAAAGCAATAGACTGATCAGACGGAAAGGCTAAACTAGAACTACCTGTAAACCTAAAATAAGTTGTCGGGTCAATACAGTTGAAAGATTCTGAAATAAATCATTACAATCTAGATAAAAATGTAACATCACAAAATGGCTTAATTAATAATAAAAAATATGTTGAACTGACCCCTGTGTTCAATAATGTGGTGACCACATTCTTGCCAGGCAGACCCTGGATGGTCGTTCCTTTGCCAGTAGTCTTCTGCACCACGATAACATTGGGCTTGGACGTCATGGGAATGGTGGTGATCTTAGTTGTTGTACCTGCAATGGAGGGGCAAAGATCTAAAAGGTTTGCCAAAACACAACCTTTTAAGGTCACTATAATTTGAACATTCAGTTGCAGAATTGTCTGTCAGAATTGGTAACACTTAGGGTTGCAAAACACCAGGTAATTTATCAATATTATCAGAATTTTAATACTTTTTTGGTGATTAACAGATAATATTGGTAACCTATGTAAACGTTGGTAAATTACATAACTTCTTAAAATATGTAATAATATATTTTTCTATATCTGTGTCCATGAGTTTCTTCACTAGTTAGGGCCCAAAGCATTTACAACAAAGATATTATGTACTAAAATAACACACACAGAAATATTTGTATTAAACAGCAATGGTAATGGGTTATACATAAGATAATGTTTCACAGCTTTGTGATTCTATTTTTCATATAAAAAAATATATTTTACATGTTATGACAATTATCCAAAATCCTTGAAAGCTTCCAAAATCCTGTAAACGTTACTGGTTATATTACTTCTCTTTGCAACACTTAGTAGTAACACTACTAAGGTAAATCCCAATATTTTTTAAAAACGTTATGTTCCTTTAACCTCTTGAAGCTAGGGGGCACTATTTTTATGTTTGAAAAAACAACGTTCCCAAAGTAAACCGCCTATTTCTCAGGACCAGATGCTAGAATATGCATATAATTGACAGATTAGGATAGCAAGTACTCTAAAGTTTCCAAAACTGTCAAAATACTGTCTGTGAGTATAACAGAACTGATATTGCAGGCGAAACCCTGAGGAAAATCCAATCAGGAAGTGCCCTTTTATTTTGAAACCCTTCTGTTCGTTTGCATGCCTATCCTCCATTTAAAGGGATATCAACCAGATTCCCTTTTCTCTGGCTTCCCTAAGGTGTCAGTCTGAAGACAGTTTCAGGCTTTTATTTTGAAAAAATGAGCGTGAAAGATCACATTGCGCAAGTGGATAGGTGGGGGCTCTCAGAGTGAGTTTTTGCGCTACAGAGTGAAGCCGCCATTGTTCCTCCCGTTGTTATTGAAAAACCTACACACTCGCTTGATATATTATCGAATATATATTTTAAAAACTACCTGAGGAATGATTATAAAAAACGTTTGACATGTTTCTGTGGACATTATGGATATTATTTGGAATATACGTCTGCGTTGTCGTGACCGCTCTTTCCTGTGGATTTCTGAACATAAATACCGACGTTTGTCGCATTTGGGTATAAAAATAATCTTTATGGAACAAAAGGAACATTTGCTGTCTAAATGTGAGTCTCGTGAGTGAAAACATCCGAAGATCAAAGGTAAACGGTTAATTTGATTGCTTTTCTGATTTTCGTGACCAAGCTTCCTGATGCTAAGTGTACATAATGCTATGCTAGGCTATCGATAAACTTAAACGCTTGTATTGTTTTCGCTGTAAAGCATAATTTCAAAATCTGAGACGACAGGGTGATTAACAAAAGGCTAAGCTGTGTTTCACTAGTGATTGAATGAATGACTGTTATGACTGTTGTGCTATGCTATTCAGCGGTTGCTGATAACAAATATACCGGATCCGGGATGGGTAGTTCTAAGATAAGAAGGAAAGAAATTCCACAAATTAACTTTTAACAGGCACACCTGTTAAAACTTCTTTGGGATAGGGGGCAGCATTTTCACTTTTGGATGAATAGCGTGTCCAGAGTGAACTGCCTCCTACTCAGTCCCACATGCTAGTATATGCATATTATTAGTAGTATTGGATAGAAAACACTGAATTTTCTAAAACTGTTTGAATGATGTCTGAGTATAACAGAACTCATATGGCAGGCAAATACCTGAGAAAAAAATCCAAACAGGAAGTGGGAAATCTGAGGTTTGTAGTTTTTGAACTCACCCCTATCAAATACACAGTGGGATATGGGTTATTTTGCACTTCCTAAGGCTTCCACTAGATGTCAACCGTCTTTAGAACGTTGTTTCAGGCTGCTCCTGTGAATGGGGGCCGGATGAGAGCTGTTTGACTAAGGGGTCTGCCTGCAGCCTCATTCTCAGTCACGCGCTTTCACGAGGTATCTCTCGTTCCATTGCTACAGACAATGGAATTCTCTGGTTGGAACATTGAACATTTATGATAAAAACATCCTAAAGATTGATTCTATACTTTTTTGACAAGTTTGTTCGACCAGTAATATAACGTTTTGAACTTTTTGTCCGGCTGGACCAGAACTCGCTTTTGGATTTGTTTACCAAACGCCCTAACAAAATAAGCTATTTGAACATAAATGGACATTAGTGAACAAAACAAGCATTTATTGTAGAACTGCGATTCCTGGGATTCCTGAAGATCATCAAAAGGTTAGTGATTCATTTTCTCTCTATTTGTACTTTTTGTGACTCCTCTCTTTGGCTGGAAGTTGGTGGTGACCTAACATTATCGTTTGTGGAGCTTTCGCTGTAAAGCATTTTTGAAATCAGACTAATTAACGAGAATTGTATCTTTAAAATGGTGCCTAATTCTTGTATGTTTGAGAAATTTGATTTATGAGATTTCTGTTGATTTATATTTGGCGCCCTGCAATTTCATTGGCTGTTGGCGAGGGGTTCCGCTAGCGAAACGGGTTGAGTCTTAGACAGGTTAATTGAAATGCATTACGGGTGACTCCCTCATGAAGCTGGTTGAGACAATGCCAAGAGTGTGCAAAGCTGTCATCAAGGCAAAGGGTGGCTACTTTGAATAATCTCAAATATATTTTGATTGAACAATGTTTTGGTTACTACAGGATTCCATAAAAACCCTGGAATGAGTCGGTGTGTCCAAACCTTTGACTGGTACTGTCTAAATAAGCCTAGCTAGTGCAAGCTAGCTAAATTATCTCGGTTTGATGCAGTCAAGACAGACACTATGTAATCAGATGAGATAACTAACTAGCAATAAGTTAGTCTGCCAGCACGAGTCGGCTTAGTTGCCCCTCCCGGCACCCCTCGCTACTCACCACATGGTGTGAGTAACTCTGCTGCTTCTCTCCCTCGTGCATTATAGCTCCGGTTAATAAAGTAGAAAAATATACATATTCTCCTCCTAAAGTTACAGCTTTGTTGGGTTAATTTAACCTCGGGGCTAGGGGGCAGAATTTTCACTTTTGGATAAATAGCGTGCCCAATTTCAACTTCCTGTTACTCATGCCAAGAATATTTGATTTGGATAGAAAACACTCTGAAGTTTCTAAAACTGTTTGAATCATGTCTGTGAGTATAACAGAACTTAATGTAGCAGGCAAAACCCTGAGGACTAACTGTTCATGTTTTTTTTGCCTCTCTCTGTTCCCTGACTTGTTATTGCCAAGGGATATTTCTTAGGAACCTGTTCTCAGTTCCTACCACTTCCACTGGATGTCACCAGACTTTGGAATTTGGTTGAGGTTATTCCTTTGTGCAATGAAGAAGTAGGCCAACTAGGAACAGTGGCGCTGGTTTGTTTTCATTCCTGTATTGAACACAGATTGCCCCGTCTACAATTTGATCGATTATTAACGTTTAAAAATACCTAAAGTTGTATTACAAAAGTAGTTTGAAATATTTTGTCAAAGTTTATAGGCAACTTTTGAAATATTTTGTAGTGACGTTGCGTTTTTTGTAAGCCGTTTTTTTCTGCATCAAACGCACTTTATAAATGGATATTTTGGATATGTATGGACGGAATTAATCGAACAAAAGGACCAATTGTGATGTTTATGGAACATATTGGAGTGCCAACAAAAGAAGCTCGTCAAAGGTAATGCATGTTTTATATTTTATTTCAGCGTTTTGTGTAGCGCCTGCAGGGTTGAAATATGCTAACTCCTTTGTTTACTGCTGGTGCAGATGGTGCAGGCTATAGATAATAGCTTCTTATGCTTTCGCCGAAAAGCATTTTTTAAAATTTGACATGTTGGCTGGATTCACAACGAGTGTAGCTTTAATTGATTATCTTACATGTGTGATTTAATGAAAGTTTTATAGTACTTTATTTGAATCTGGCGCTCTGCATTTTCCCTGACAATTGGCCAGTTGAGACATTTGCGTCCCGCCTATCCCTAACTAGTTTTAAGTATTTGTTTATTTAACTTTTTTTCCTATGATGTTGATCGGGACCTGTTTTATGATAGTTTTGTGATAACTGCACTGTGAATAGAATTTTATATGTTTTTCAGTTGGGATTTTGTCTTTAAATGAAATATGACAATTGTGTTTAAATGTTTAAACTTTCACACCCCTAAACTGTATAAAAATAATAATACCAGTCTCACCAGACACAATGTTGCTGCTGATGATCTTGCCGCCCAGTGTGGCTAGAGTCTTCGGGACCACCGTGATGATACTGCCACTGGTGGTCTTGACATAGGTGGCACCACTGGCCGACGTCGCCATCCTGGCTCCAATCGTGGAGCTCATGGCGGGCCTTGAGTAAGAGGCCTGGGTGCCTGAACAAAAACAATGTTTTTCCTCAATTTAAGTAGGGCCTTGCTTAGCACAGTCTTCTTTCACCACATCAATATCTATAGATAGGTGTTGTTCTGTGTGCTTTTATATTCTAACGAATTAACTTAATTGAGTATTATATACATGTTTGGACGAGAGTTCTGTCTGTTTAGTGAGTTTTCTATGAGAAATTACACCTGTGGGCTGGGACACCAGCTTGGTGGTCATGATGGCCCCGTTGCTACTGACGACCATGATGGGGGAGGAGCTGCTGCTGGGCATGCCTGCAGAGGAGGGCTTGGGCAGGATCTTACTGGGCTGCATTTGCTGGGTGATGATTTTTACACCTATAGGAACAATTAGACAAGTAAGTAATTACATAGGTCACATATTTGTCCTCACCCCAGATTTTCTGTACACTTAAAGTTCAGGCGAGAAGATCCAGAAAGTGAAACATTGCACACTCATTAGAAAGATGGGAAACTCAGTGTAGAGTACTAACGCCAGTGGGTTTGGGGTTTACGCCCTGTACTCGCCTGACTCCTGCTTGATCTGGATGATGGGCTTGGAGCTAGGGGGAGTGTTGGAGACCTGGCCCATGGCGCCAGCCCCCATGGGGGAGCCCTGCTGCAGCTGCTTGGGGGACTGCGGGTGCTGCTTGGGGAACTGGGACAGAATCTGGGTGGGAGAGCTCACCATGGTCTTAGGAGAGGGGAGCCTGGCAGAGGCCACCTTCACGCCTGCCGATGAGCCACCTGGTACAGGGAGAGGAAAGGAAATAGTGTCCCAATCAGAGATGCACAATTCCAGTTTAAAATGTGTATTTAATAGATAGATGGATACAAAAGTATGTGGACATCTCCTCAAATTTATGGAATCAGCTATATCAGCCACACACCGTTGCTGACAGGTGTATAAAATCGAGCACAATCATGCAACTCCAAAGACGAACATTGGCAGTAGAATACCTTTACTGAAGAGCTCAGCAACTTTCAAAGTGGCAAAGTCATAGGATGCCACCTTTTCAACAATTCAGTTTGTTACATTTCTGCAGTGCTAGAACTGCCCCGGTCAACTGTAAATGTAGTTATTGTGTAGTATGTGGAAATGTCTAGGAGTAACAACGGCTCAGCTGCAAAGTGGTAGGACACAAGCTCACAGAACGGGACCGCTGCGTGCTGAAGGATGTCAAAATCGTCTGTCCTTGGTTGCAACACTCACTACTGAGTTCCAAACTGCCTCTGGAAGCAAAGTCAGCACAAGAACTGTTCGTCAGGAGCTTCATGAAATGGCTTTCCGTGGCCGAGTAGCCGCACACAAGCATAAGATCACTATGCGCAATGCAAAGCATCGGATGGAGTGGCGTAAAGCTCACCGCCATTGGACTCTGGAGCAGTGGATACATGATCTCTGAAGTGATGAATTACGTTTCACCGTCTGGCAGTCAGACAGAAAAATCTGGGTTTGACTGATGCCAGGAGAACACCACCTACACCAATGCTTAGTGCCAACTGTAAAGTTTGGTGGAAGAGGAATAATGGTCTGGGGCTGTTTTTCATGGTTCAGGCTAGGCCCCTTAGTTCCAGTGGAAGGAAATCTTAACGCTACAGCATACAATGACATTCTAGACAATTCTGTTCTTCAACTTTGTGGCAAGTTTGGGGAAGGCCCTCTCTTGTTTCAGCATGACAATGCCCCCGAGCACAAAACGAGGTCCACACAGAAATGGTTTGTTGAGATCAGTGTGGAAGAACTTGATTGGCCTGCACAAAGCCCTGACCTCAACCCCATCAAAAACATTTTGGATGAATTGGAACACTGACCGCGAGCCAAGTCTAATTGCCCAACCTCATTAATGGTTGTGGCTGAATGGAAGCAAGTCCCTGCAGCAACATTCCAACATCTAGTGGAAAGCCTTCCCAAAAGAGTGGAGGCTGTTACGGCAGCAAAGGGGGGGCCCAATTCCATATTAATGCCTATGATTTTGGAATTAGATGTTCAACGAGCACCAGTCCAAAGTTTGGACACCAACTCATTCCAGGGTTTTTCCCCATTCTTTTTTATAATTTTCTACATTGTAGAATAATAGTAAAGACATCCAACCAATGAAATAACACACATGGAATCATGTAGTAACCAAAAGTGTAAAATCAAAGTATATTTTATATTTGAGATTCTTCAAAGTAGCCACCCTTTGCCTTGAGAGCAGCTTTGCACGCACTTGGCAATCTCTCCTTCATGAGGTAGTCACCTTGAAAGCATTTCAATTAACCAGTGTGCCTTAATAACCGGTGTGCCTTGATTTCCTTCTTAATGTGTTTGAGCATATCAGATGTTTTGTGACAAGGTTGGGGTGGCATACAGAAGATTACCACAAGGTTAAAGACCAAGAACATATTGCAAGGACAGCTCAAATATGCAAAAGAAAATGACAATCCATCATTACTTTAAGACATGGTCAGTCAATTAAGAACTTCGAACGTTTCTTCAAGTGCAGTCGCAAAAACCATTAAGCACTATGATGAAACTGGCTCTCATGAGGACCGCCAAAGGAAAGCAAGACCCAGAGTTACGTCTGATGTAGAGGCTAAGTTCATTAGATTTACCAGCCTCAGAAATTGCAGGCCAAATAAATGATTCAAAGATCAAGTAAAAAACATCTCATCATCAACTGTTCAGAGACTGCGTGAATCAGGCCTTCATTGTCAAATTGCTGCAAATAAACCACTACTAAAGGACACCAACAAGAAGAAGAGAGTGGCTTGGTCCAGGAAACATGAGCAATGGACATTAGACCGGTAGACATCTGTCCTTTGCTCCGATGAGGCCAAATGTGAGATTTTTGGTTCCAACCACCGTGTCTTTGTGAGATACAGAGCAGGTGAACGGATGATCTCCGCATGTGTGGTTCCCACCATGAAGCATGGAGGGGAGGTGTGATGGTGCTTTGCTGGTGCCACTGTCAGTGATTTATTTAAAATACAAGGCACACCTATCCAGCATGGCTACCACAGCATTCTGCAGCGATATGCCATCCCATCTGGTTTGGGCTTAGTAGGACTACAATTTGTACTTCATCAGGACAATGACCAAACACACCTCGAGGCTGTGTAAGGGCTATTTGACCAACCCTTGAATGGTACTGTATATAAAACGGTCTTGGTAGCTACAACAACAAACGCTTTCCCTAATTTGGCGAAGGCTGTTAATATATCCTGAGTAAAACTCTTCAATTCAACTGACATCTGTTGTACAATGCTGGAAGGAACACATTTAACATCTATTGGAATATCACCACGTAGCACTCACTTCTGTCATCACGAAGTGCTTTGTGAGGCTAGTTTAAGGATCATATCACCTCTACCTTACCTGACACTAGAACCACTTCAATTTGCTTACCACCCCAATAAAGCCACAGACGATGCAATTACCATCGCACTGCCCTATCCCATCTGGACAAGAGAAATACCTATGTAAGAATGCTGTTCATTGACTACAGCTCAACATTCAACACCATAGTACCCTCCAAGCTCATCAGCCAGGGGCTCTGGGTCTGAACCCTGCCCTGTGTAACTGGATCCTGGACATCCTGACATGCCACCGTCAGGTGGTGAAGGTAGGAAACAACACCTCCACTTCGCTGATCCTCAATACTGGGGCCTCACGAGGGTGGGTGCTCAGCCCCCTCCTGTACTTCCTGTTCACCCATGACTGCATGGCCACGCAGGCCTGTCACTCAATCATCAAGCAAGTTTGCAGACGACACAACAGTAGTAGGGCTGATTACCAACAATGACGAGACAGCCTACAGGGAGGAGGTGAGGGCCCTGGGAGAGTGGTGCCAGGAATATAACCTCTCACTCAACGTCAACAAAAGAGCTGAAGGAGCAGAAGGAGCACGCCCCTATCCACGTCGAAAGGACCACAGTGGAGAAGGCGGAAACCTTTTAAGTTCCTCGGCATACACATCACTGACGATCTGAAATGGTCCAGCCATATTTGGACAGTCTTTGACCATTTAACTTGCCATTTACAAAAACAAAATGTGTTAGTGGGTAGGTGTGTTTATAGGACCGCTCTTTTTAAATCAGTATATATTATGTTTGAGAAGCCCCATTTCTGTATTGAAATCAACAGTGCCTCTTCAACCTCAGGAGGCTGAAGAAATTTGGCTTGGCCCACAAAACCCTCAAACTTTTACAGATGCATAACTGAGAGCGTAGCCTGGTACGGCAACTGCATCGCATGCAACTGCAGAGCTCTCCAGAGGGTGGTTTGGTCTGCCCAACGCATCACCGGGGACAAACCACCTGCCCACCTACAGCATCCGATATGAAAGATGTTCACCCCTGCTATCATTCAGAAGGCGAGGTCAGTACAGGTACATCAAAGCTGCGACCAAGAGACTGAAAAACAGCTTCTATCTTACGGCTATCAGATGGTTAAATAGCCATCACTCGCCAGCTTCCACCCAGTTAAGCAACTCTGCACCTTAGAGGCTGCTGCCGAGTGGTGCAGCGGTCTAAGGCACTGCATCTTATTGCTAGAGGAGTCACTACAGACCCTGATTCGATTCCAGGCTGTAGCACAACCAGCCGTGATTGGGAGTCCCATAGAGCGGCGCACAATTGGCCCAGCGTCTTCCGGGTTAGGGTTTGTAAATAATAATTTGTTCTTAACTGACTTGCCTTGTTAAATAAAGGTTCAATTAAAATATACATTGAATTACTGGCCACGTTAATAATGTTTACATACTGGTTTACTCACCTCATATTTAATATATTCCATTCTACTGTATTTTGCTCGATCTAATATATATATATATATATGAAGTCGGAAGTTTACATACACCTTAGCCAAATACATTTAAACTCAGTTTCACAACACCTGACATTAAATCCTAGTAAAAAATCCCTGTCTTAGGTCAGTTATGATCACTTTATTTTAAGAATGTGAAATGTCAGAATAATAGTAGAGTGATTTCTTTCAGCTTTTATTACTTTCATCACATTCCCAGTTGGTCAGAAGTTTACACTCAATTAGTATTTGGTAGCATTTCCTTTAAATTGTTTAACTTGGGTCAAGCGTTTTGGGAAGCATTCCACAAGCTTCTCACAATAAGTTGAATTTTGTCCCATTCCTCCTGACAGAGCTGGTGTAACTGAGTCAGGTTTGTAGGCCTCCTTGCTCACACACGCTTTTTCAGTTCTGTCCACAAATTTTCTATAGGATTGAGGTCAGGGCTTTGTGATGGCCACTCCAATACCTTGACTTTGTTGTCCTTAAGCCATTTTGCCACAACTTTGGAAGTATGCTTGGGGTCATTGTCCATTTGGAAGACCCATTTGCGACCAAGCTTTAACTTCCTGACTGATGTCTTGAGATGTTGCTTCAATATAATCACATCATTTTCCCACCGCATGAAACCATCTATTTTGTGAAGTGCATAAGTCCCTCCTGCAGCAAAGCACCCCCACAACATGATGCTGCCACCCCCGTACTTCAGTTTGGATAACGTTCTTCGACTTGCAAGCCTCCCCTTCTTTCCTCCAAACATAAGCATGGTCAATATGGCCAAACAGTTCTATTTTTGTTTCATCAGACCAGAGGACATTTCTCCAAAAAGTATGGACTTTGTCCCCATGTGCAGTTACAAACCGTAGTCTGGCTTTTTATGGCGGATTTGGAGCAGTGGCTTCTTCCTTGCTGAGCGGCCTTTCAGGTTATGTGGATATAGGACTTGTTTTACTGTGGATATAAATACTTTTGTACCCGTTTCCTCCAACATCTTCACAGGGTCCTTTGATGTTGTTCTGGAATTGATTTGCACTTTCCGCACTAAAGTACGTTCATCTCTAGGAGACAGAATACGTCTCCTTCCTGAGCGGTATGACGGCTGTGTGGTCCCATGGTGTTTATACTTGCGTACTATTGTTTGTACAGATGAACGTGGTCCCTTCAGGTGTTTGGAAATTGCTCCCAAGGATGAACCAGACTTGTGGTGGTCTACAATTTTCTTTCTGATGTCTTGGCTGATTTGTTTTGATTCACGGGTACCCCTCCAATTGACAAAAATTATGTCAATTAGCCTATCAGAAGCTTCTAAAGCCATGCCATCATTTTCTGGAATTTCCCAAGCTGTTTAAAGGCAGAGTCAATTTAGTGTATGTAAACTTCTGACCCACTGGAATTGTGATACAGTGAATTATAAGTGAAATAATCTGTCTGTAAACAATTGTTGGAAAAATTACTTGTGTCATGCACAAAGTAGATGTCCTAACTGACATGCCAAAACTATAGTTTGTTAACAAGACATTTGTAGAGTGGTTGAAAAACGAGTTTTAATGACTCCAACCTAAGTGTATGTAAACTTTCGACTTCAACTGTATATATTCCATTCTTTTACTTTTAGATTTATTGTTGTGAATCGTTTTTAGATACTAAGGCACTCAGATACTACTGTACTGTTGGAGCACAAGCATTTCTCTGCACCCGAAATGCAATAACATGACTAGTAAAATTTGATATTGCGGGACACTCAAACCTACTCTGCGCTATGGTCGACATGAGCACAGGCGGGCTGGAGGAGACCACGGTGGTCACAGCGATCGTGTTGGGGGCCAAGGAGGGACTTGAGCTGGCCGGGATGAACACCGTCTGTTTCTGGCTGGCCGAGGTCAGCATGGAGGTGGAAACCAGCTTTGACATGGCCGCCGCGTAGTTGTGCGAATGAGACTTGGACAGGATGTTGGGAACGAAGTTGGAGCTTGGGGAGGTCGTCACAATGATTACCTGACAAATCATATATTATACAGTAAGTTATACAGCCACGTACAATCAAGTTCATATACTGACCAAAAATAGTAACGCATCATGTAAAGTGTAGGCTGAAATAAAAAATGGGATTGTCTGGAGGGGGGGGGGTGCTGAGGAGTATTTCTATCTATAATGAAGCCCTTTTGTGGGGCCCCAGCTCAGTCAATTAAAATACATAGGGCCTAATGAATTAATTTCAATTGACCGATTTCCTTATATGAACAGTAACGTAGTAAAATCTTTGAAAATTGTTGCTTTATATTTTTGTTCAGTGTATGTACAAAATCTCTTGCACATCCAGTTCGCAGACATTATGCAATAATTACGATCATACAAAACATATTCAAACTTTCCTATAGTATTTGTCTCACAACTCACTATATTGACTCTGATTATAGAACAAGAGGCTTTCTTACAAATTACAGACAGTTCTCTCCTGCTCACCTTCTGCGTGGTGGTGTTGGTAGTCTGGGTGGTGGGCTTGCTGAAGGTGATCTTGACGGGGGACATGTGCGGTGGCAGCGAGTTGGCGATGCTCTGCATGATGTTGCTCATCTTGGGGCTGCCGCTTACTGGCACGGTGATGGTCTTGGACAAGGGAGGGGAAACCTTGGCCAGCTCCTTCAGCACCACAGGGGAGGAGCTCGAGGAGTTGGTCCGCCTCCGCTTGCGTGGCTTCTCGTCCTCGTCAGAGCAGCTAACGCCTGGGAGTGAGAGTTTGACAGAGGGAGAGAAAAACTAAACATACAGAGACAAATGGAATTTGAGACAAAAAAAATGTATTGATACATTAAGAGGTTCTGCATTGTTCTGATTTGCAGGTTCTGTTTAAGGAGTGTTACACCAGAGAACCCTTAACCAATGCAATGCTCTTAAACAGTTCTTTCCAAAGTAAAGGAATAAACTAACATGGAATCTCTGTTCTGACACTCACTTTTCACATAGACAGTGCTCCCGCTGGGCAGCACCACCACGTTGGAGGCAGGGCTGGCCGGACGGGGCGATTTCACCGTGGCTGTTGCACTGCCGCTGGGCGCCGTGGCACTGGTGGGGGTGGACGTGGTGGTTGTGTAGGAGTAGCAAACAACCACTGCAAACAACAAACAACCATACTTCATATAAAAATACACTATAAGGAGAGATAAGTCATTGATCATTTATAGTCTTCCTCCCCCTTCCGTTGATCCTGCAGGTATATTTTTGTATCTCCAATAACCCTCCAGTTATGATTAGGAGTAAAGTAATCTGATCCTAAACCTGTGGATAAGGGCAATTTCCACCTTGAGCTGTCGGTGATCTTACCTTCTTTATTTCCTGTTTCCGCAGGCAGCAAGAGAGAAGCATTCTGATTGGCTGTGGCGCTGGCCACTGAGTTGGCAGTCACGGTGAATGCCGTCTGGGGGACCAGTCTGGGCATCAAGGGGACCAGCCGACGTCCCTCGATTGACCACTCTGAGGAGCTGTTGGGACCCGACATGCTGTGACAAAAGAGAATTGTCATGGTAAATTGATGGACTGATGAGTGTACTAGTATTTGGTAGTAAGTCATAATGTGTATGTAGTTTTAGTATTGATCATCTTGGGGGGGGTAACATGACTTACTGATAGGCAATGGTGGTAAGGCGCTCATCGTTGACGGCCCTACGGACCTCGGCACGATGACGCTCTGTTGAAATGCTGTGGGAGACAACCATACAATTAGCTAAGTATGAATGAGCAATTAAGTCACAGGCAAAGTTTGTTTTTACAAAGAGACCCATATTTCCTATGTTCCTCTAGCAATGGAAAGAAAATAGTGACTTTGCGGGTTTACCTGAGGACTTTAGTGAGTTCTCCGAGGAGGTCCTTCTTGTCCTTGGTGAGGTCGCCTTGGGCTCGCAAAGCACTGATTACGCCGGCGTACGCCTCCAGCTCTGTTGAAGCAATACAGGCTATCATTAAAAACAACTTTGCTTTCACTCTGAAACATCAGTAACATTTTGGGTCCTTTGAAAGTGACAAGTCACTTAATGCATGAGGCAAGCCAGAGAGGCCGGAGAAGTTGAAAGGGTCTTACCAAGTTTACGGAGAATTCTCTTACACTCATCCCTGCCCAGGTCAAGGAGGGTGGGCCACACCACAGGCATGGTGCCGGTCAGATGCGGTTTCACCTGCTGAATCATCAACTACATTTAGAGTGAGCAGAAGAGGAGAGGACATGGCACATATGTCATCTTCTAGATCAGTGTTTCCCAACCCTCATCCTCAAGTATCCCAAACGGTACACATTTTTGTTGTAGCCCTGGAAAAACCCATCTCATTCAGGGCTTGACGATTAGTTGACAAGTTGAATCAGGTGTGCTTGTCCAGGGTTACAATAAAAATGTGTTCCAGATTATCCATACAATACAAATCCTTAATTTGAAATATTTTATTTTACCTTTATTTAACCAGGCAAGTCAGTTATGAACAAATTCTTATTTTCAATGACGGCCTAGGAACAGTGGGTTAACTGCCTGTTCAGGGGCAGAACGACAGATTGGTACCTTGTCAGCTCGGGGGTTTGAACTTGCAACCTTCCGGTTCCTAGTCCAACTCTCTAACCACTAGGCTACCCTGCCGCAAAATGAATGAGTTTCTTCAATTCTGGATGTTACTATAAACAAGCACGGCCAGCGGCTTCCAAATCAGGATTGATACTAGCTTCGGAATGCAACTAGCATCTTGACAGGATATTGGGCACATAATGTCCCGTCAAGATCCTAGTTGCTGTCCGAAACTAGATTGAAACAAGCCAATTAACCTAAAGGTATTTTATGAGTACGCTTATTCCCTGAGTTGGAACCTGCTGACCATGCTTTCAGTAAGAGGCTTAAATAAGCCAAAAATTAGGGTTAGCTATGTTACCATCTAGACATCAATGACATAGCTAGTTGGCTAGCTCTTTCAGTAGCCTAGGGGCAATTACACAGTAACAGAATGATGGTGAGCTTCTGATTTCCCCCATTAAAATGTATGCCAAACAAAATCCAAGGATTGCAAAGTTAACAAACCATACAACTCTATGCACATTGACTACTTTTAACAATTTCCACAGAACATTTTACAAAAACACATTAACTTGAATAACAGATGCAAAGTTTGACAGTATGTGCAGTCATTCTGTTACCAACCTTTGCATCTGCACTGTTATTCAAGTAAATGTGTTTTGTAAAGTGTTCAATGGAAATTGTTAAATGTCATCCTTGTGCATAGATTTATGGTTGAACTTTGCCTATGGGTCTAGCTTACAAGTGCCTAGCTTCGGACCACAAATAGGATCGACAGGACATTGGGTTCAGGATCTCTTAGCTTAGTTAACTCAACTCCTTCCAACAGAGTTTAGTTGCGATGAGTGTCAGTGGAGTCTACCAGTCGATGTCCATTATTTCATGCTTTCCTTGTACCTATGGTTTGTCCCGTGTAACTGCAAGCTTTACTTTGGGTGCTAAAAACTGTAGTTTTTGATAAAAGTATCATTTTAAAAAGTGACCTCTGTCAAGGGAGCCATTGTTTGTTAATGAAGAAGGAGAAGCCCGTGAGAAATATAAGGTTGTACATAGGCTGCTGTTTGACTGCAATAAGGAGATACACTTTTTTTCTAGTAATGCATTGCTATTGATTATTGAATTGTTGGGTTTTGAGTTTGCAAGATAGGCATTTCACTGTACTTGTGCATGTGACATTAACTTGAAACTTACTTGGCAACGCTTTTGTCGTATCTCGAGTCTGAAGAAAATGTTACCATAAATGTCGTGTCCAGTTGCAGGTGGCTCTAAAAAAAAAATGAAACAATAATAATATAGAAAGATATTAAATCCACCTTTTGCACTGACAAGAGTTCCCTCGTCATTTTGGCTGCCAGACATCTCGCATTTCTCAACATCTTTGCCGAAATTATTCGTTTCTATGAGACACCGCCGCACGTAGAAGTGACAGCGTGTCACAGTGCAACCAAAACAAAGACCGACACATATGCATGAGACATTCCTCACTTGGATTTAAAATATTTCTGAATTTCTGTTTTTTTTTTTAGAACCACATGCAACTGGACTGACATTTATAAAAATACAAATTTCTTCCAAATCAAGAACGAAAGAAATATCGCCAAGAATAGATTAGTTGAAACATTCCTTGCTAAACTTTACACTAGCGAAGCTGTAATTGCAATATGGAGACTCACACATCCCGATACGACTGTAGCTATCTACCTAGTCTAGATCCAAGTTGCGGTCCGAATCCAAAGGGTGCCATATATAACTTACCAACTTTAAACATTACAGCAAATATACACGGTGTACAAAATATTAGGAACAACTGCTCTTTCCATGACAGTTTTCACCTGGTCAGTCTATGATCCCTTACTGATGTCACTTATTAAATCCACTTCAATCAGTGCAGAAGAACGAAAAGTTACAGGTTAAAGGGTGTAACTCAGTATATATTCGTATAATATCTTGTTAAACTGTGTTTGCATATCTGCTGTTATGAACGATTTAAAATTGTCCAAGCATCCCTCAGAAAAAAATCTAGCAAGTAAGCTAGCTAGATTCGTTACCGAAGTTATTCAGCTAGCTCGGAGGGAACTTCCCGTCTTCCAATTTACCATGCAGTGTTGAGACAAGTACAACGTCGTTATGACAGTCCTGAATTACAGGATCATGCGATTCGCTACATATGAATCCAAAATCAGTTGCACCCGCCAAAACATGGCAGATACATGTTTTTCTTTACTGAGGATCCACCTCAGTTCAATAGACCTTCCATTCCGCCATGATTGAACGACGCCAAAACACTTGGGCCTGAAGTAATGCTGTCTAAACATAAGCCTGGATTTGATTGACACATAACTGGAAATTATCACCATTGTTTCGAACAAATATGGATCCAGTTAGGAATCGCCTTCGCCAATATTTTTTATTACACACATAATAATTTAAAGACCTCTAAAAATAAACTCATAAAGTTATGCACAGACATCAATCCAAATAGGCGATTTTTCTACCTCTAGTTTTAGGACCATTTACGTCACTGTTGACGTTCTTCGTACCACCATCTTCGGGTATAATTGCCGCGTTCAAAACAACTGGAATTGAGAAATCGCTTACTTCAATGCGTTCAAACAACTGGAAACAAAAAAAAACGAGCCCCGACTGGGAAAACGGTCATCCAACTCGGAATTCCAATTGATGGGTTCAAGACAACTGGGAACTCGGGGAAAGAAACTAGGTCAAAAATTGACGTCAATGATCTTATGATCGGAAAAACCGATTCACGGCTTGGAATTCCGAGCTCGTTTTGGTCCGAGTTCCCAGTTGTCCTGAACAACTGAAGTTGGAAACAGAGTTCCAAAGCTCGAAGTTGCTTTGAACTCGACATAGAGCTCCGACTTTCCTATGAAACGCCGTTTGGTCTTTGCGTGTCAAAAAATATACTTCAAGTAAAATTAAAAGCTTTATGTAACATATCAAAGTGTTATTTGACGTATCTTTTTATGGAATGCCGTTTTGGGTCTTTGGGTGTCAGAAAGATACACGTCAAATAACACAGTTTAATAGAATGTTGTGTTGGGTAGCTAGATTTAACTTGGTACCTAGCTAGCACGAATACAACCAGCCTGAAAACAATGACCAGTAGAAACTGCAGTCATTTTCATTATTCTTAACAATGATGTAGGAATCCTTGTGAGTAAGTATTATCTAGGTAACCACTTGTTCGCCTATTGAAATTCAACTTCAGTTCTTGAAAATAAATAGCTAGCCAGCTACTAAACCCTGTTGCCCAAAGCTAACGTTATAAGCAGCGTTAGCTTCATGAGGCTCGACCGGACCGGGTTATGTGTTGTGACGCTAGCCACAATAAGGATTAGGCAATAATAATGGAATTTGCGGGTTGCTTTCAAAATAAAAGTACTGTAAATTAAACGGAAGGGTCTCCAACCCTCGCCCGAAGTCCAGCGCGCTATCCACTGTGCCGCAAAAGCATGCTCGGGCGGCAGAGTTGATATCGGCGCTTATAAACCCAGGGTCGTTACACTACTCCCCCCTTTCAAAGAGTGTGTCCTCGCGCTAGCTTGCGACTCTACGTCTTATAGGAACGTTATCACTGGCCAAGCACACACACTGAGCAGCTCTTATTGTGGGACACTGAAACAACTATGAAGTGAGCCACATTTGTCAACCAATGTGTATTGAACACTACTCCAGAGGGGAAACAATACTGCGTGGATGTTTTTGAGTCTGATAACTTTGAGGAGGACGTTGGGGAAAAAAATATATTGGGTATTGAGTAGACTGATACCCCATTTCATTGATCCCCAATCCTTAGGTAAAGCTGTACAGTGCAATATGCATGTCAATACACACAATAGACTGCGTGGGTACTGTAACGACCCTGGGTTTATAAGCCCGGATATCGACTGCTGCTTGAGCATGCTTTTGCAGCACAGCCGATAGCGCGCTGGACTTCGGGCTAGAAGGTCGTGGGTTCGAGACCTGCTCCCTGCTGTTTCATTGGTGTCAGAAGTGATCGGACCTTGCATTCACGACAGTGTACGATGCTAATGTTCTCTGGGTGTCACTGAGTAGACTGATACCCCACGCCATTGATCCACACTCCATAGGTAAGGCTGTACAGTGAAATAAGTATGCCCCCAATGCAATTCTAAAGTCTAATACATCCATTGTGATTTGAACAAAGTTTTATAAAATTAACAAATTATTGTCTTTTGTTGATTTTATATAACATTCCAACCTCTTCTAGTGTGATCTATTCAATTATGGCATAATTCTACGATTTGTATTAATTTGCATCATTGTCAATGACATACTTGTATTTTGAAGGCTAACAGTAAAGTCCACTACTGTGGCTAATCCTTATTGTGGCTAGCTTCACATAGATGGGTTCGACCTACATTTATTTTACCTTTATTTAACCTGGTAGTTGAGAACAAGTTCTCATTTGCAAATGCGACCTACACGGGGCGGCAGGGTAGCCTAGTGGTTAGAGCGTTGGACTAGTAACCGAAAGGTTGCAAGTTCGAATCCCCGAGCTGACATGGTACAAATCTGTCGTTCTGCTCCTGAACAGGCAGTTAACCCACTGTTCCTAGGCCGTCATTGAAAATAAGTATTTGTTCTTAACTGACTTGCCTAGAAAAATAAAAGGTTAAAAATAAAAATGGAAAAACAAACATATAATACAGTAGAAAATTCTATAAACAGCATGTGCAAATGAGGTAAGGCAATAAATAGGCCATGGTGGTGAAGAAATTACAATATAGCAATTAAACACTGGAATGGTAGGGTGTGCAGAAGATGAATGTGCAAGTACAGATACTGTGGTGCAAAGGAGCAAGATAGATAAATACAGTATGGGGATGAGGTAGATTAGATGAGCTATAGTGAAATTGTTGCATGTTGCTTTTATATTTTCATTCAGTATAATTTGCTAGCAGAGAGGGTTGCATGATGTAATCTCTTTCCGGGCTATGGAAGGTGCAGTGATCTGTGCGCTGCCTTGACAGCTGGTGCTTAAAGCTAGTGAGGGAGGTAAAAGTCTCCAGCTTCAGATATTTTTGCAGTTCCTTCCAGTCATTGGCAGCAGAGGACTGGAAGGAGAGGTGGCCAAAGGAAGAATTGGCTTTGGGGGGTGACCAGTGAGATATACCTGCTGGAGCACGTGCTACGGGTGGGTGCTGCTATGGTGACCAGTAAGCTGAGATAAGGCGGGGCTTTACCTAGTAGAGACTTAATCAAATAAAAAGTAGGGTTGTTTGAGATGATGACACCTAGCTATATTGTTAGCTAGCTAACTATAGCTACTGAAACAGATTATGTCGTTTTCTAAACTGGTGCCTGGCTACCTTCAGATTAGTGTTGTGTTTGTGAGATTTCTGTAGGCCAAACCGGCTATGTCTCATGGTCTGACAAACACTGCTCTAGCTCTGCCACCTTTAACCACAGATGCAGAAGGGCAACATCGGCAGATGCAGTGGATTGAGACAAACCCCACGCTAAAAACAAATAGCTCTATCAAAAACTGACGGATTTTCATAGGTATTTAAAAAAAATGCTAATTCGATTTCCATGCAGGCGAAGACATCGACACTAGGGACTTTACAAAAAGGTAAAATATACTGAAATTGCTAAATATATTTCCAATAGATGGTAGCATAAGACCACAAACCATAAGACCATTTTCAGAAGATTATCTTTAAGTTAGTTATAGGCTTCAAACAGCAATATGATTGACATAAAATAGCATGCATCTATATATCTACCTTATTAGGCCTGTGTTGCTTTTGAGCGCAAAAAAAAACTATAGCAGTTATTGAGAACTCCGTCCAAATTATTACTGTTCAGATGCGCTAACCTCACACTACATATACCTCACACTCACACTACTATATCTCATATGCCAGTGTGAATAAACAGCCTCGGAGTAGAAAAGTCTCAAGAGAGTGCATCTTCCATAGCCCGGAAAGAGATTACATCATGCAACCCTCTCTGCTAGCAAATTATACTGAATGAAAATATAAAAGCAACATGCAACAATTTCAACGATTTTACTGAGTTACATCAATTGAAATAAATGCATTAGGCCCTAATATATGGATTTCATGTGACTGGGAACACAGATATGCATCACAGATACCGCCTCATGCAACACGACACATATGCTTCGTGTAAAGTTGATCAGGCTTTTGATTGTGGCCTGTGGAATGTTGTCTCACTGCTCTTTAATGGCTGTGAGAAGTTGCTGGATATTGGTGGGAACTGGAACACGCTGTCGTACATGTTGATCTAGAGCATCCCAAACATGCTCAATGGGTGACATGTCTGGTGTGTATGCAGGCCATGGAAGAACTGGGACATTTTCAGCCTCTAGGAATTGTGTACAGACCCTTGCGACATGGGGCTGTGCATTATCATGCTCAAACACGAGTCAAAGGGTGCGGATGAATGGCACAACAATACCTTCACGCTATCTCTGTGCATTCAAATTGCCATCGATAAAATGCAATTGTGTTCATTATTCGTAGCTCATGCTGGTCCATACTATAACCCCACCATCACCATGGGGCACTGAAACCGCTCGTCCACACAACGCCAAACACGTGGTCTACGGCCATTCCTGTGAGGCCGGTTTGACATACTGCCAAATTCTCTAAAACAACGGAGGTAGCTTATGATAGAGAAAGGAACATTCACTTCTCTGGCAACAGATCTGGTGGCCATTCCTGCAGTCAGCATACCAATTCCACACTCCCTCAAAACTTGAGACATCTGTGGTGTTGTGCTCACTAATATAAACAGATTTGTGCACAAAATTTGAGTGTGGCGTGGCTTGTTGTGTTGGCTACTTGTGTGAGAAGGCAGAGCAGCTAACCGTGCCCTCTTGAAAGTGCCAATAATTTAAGTCACCTGCACATTAGTGTAAAGATAATCATTTGTACCGTAGTGGACTTGCTTACTTGACTCGTGATACTTACTTCACGAGTTCGAATCTTGCATGCAGCAAGTTTTTTAATACATTTTTTTAAGCCTTTTACATGAGATTTCAGGCAATGGCATACCATTTCAAGGTTATTGATATCTCGTGAAATATGTAAATGAGATAGATTAGCATTCTATTGTCAGTAGCAAGAGTCTGAAATCTGCTTTCCACAAGATAGCACATTCACAAAGTAAATCTCAAGGAAACATCAGAAACTCATTTGTGGTCGTGCTCCCACCTTATGGTTTAATTGAGAATTGCAGTACCTATTTTGATTCATTTGATAGTTATCTACTGCCACACTATGGGGGATGTAGAACTGTCCAATGCCCTGGCCCTTCTCTCCGTGCATCCATTGCACCTCCAGGTCTATAGAGAAACCATATAGAGGTTATATAATATGGATCACACCATGGCTATAGCTAGTGGCGATTTTAGCATGTAAATCTTGGTGGGCCCCCCCCCAAAAAAAAAAAATCCCGGGGGATGTACGCCAGCAAAGCTACAACACTAAACAATACATTAATTGCACTATAATGGTGACAAGCGGTGCCCACAAATGGTAAGGGCCTACATAAAGCTGTCCCAACAAATTGTAAGGGCCTATATAAAGCTGTCCCAACAGCAGTCCAAACATCTTACCACTGCTACACCTGACTATAACCGAAGCCATGTCTGGCAGCAAAACAGTTCATTTAGCCTCAAAAAACATAGCTGATATGGCTGACTTGCTTAAAGAAATGTGGTTTCTAATTTCGATTAAGACATTAACGAGCAAGCTAGGACAGACGTAGTCAATGTAACTATTTGTTTAGCACTTTTGAAAATGTACAGCGACAGAATTCAGAACATCGGCGGTTCTTAGTGTTCTCACTGTACACCAAGTCAGAACCGTAGGATAAATAAAGGGGGTATATAAGCAGACAATGAAAGTTCTTACATTATTCAATGATTATATTTCTCTAATAACAGGTTATAGGCTACATGTACACCACCAAGTCCGAACAGTAGACTAAATTAAGAGGGTGGTAAATAGACCAAATTATTAAGGTGAGGCACATGGGCTACTAACACCTTACTACACAACATACAGTACACTTAGTATTACTTTCTTAGCTACAGTATACATATCTCCCTGGCATATTACATCATTTATGCAGCAGCATACAATACATTTTTGGACTCACCTTGTTGTGCTGTACTCACTTCACCAGAAAGGTTGCACGGCGATCCTTTGTGGGCAAATTTTTCCATCAAAGTCTGATATTCTCTGGATTTATGGTGCTTTCAAAACAACTGGGAACTCTGAAAAAAATTGGTATATGTTTTTATTTATCTCACTTTTCTTTAACAATTTATGTTCTTTAATAGATGGCCGACATACAAGTTCCTTACTTTTTCCCCCTTCTACTTGCCTCTTCCATTTTTGTGGTAATGCTGCAATTAATTGGTTGTAATTTTGGGTAGAGCAGACATTTCCATATGTCTGTGTTAGCTGCATGTGTGACATCCATTCTAGTTTGTTCCACTACAGCCCCGTCAATGACAACGGGGGAGTGCTCGGTCCTCCTTTTCCTGTAGTCCACCATAATTTGCTAATAAATTCATTAAAAATCCTACAATGTGATTTTCTGGATTTATAGGCCTCTCTCATCTTTTTAAGTGGGAGAACTTGCACAATTGGTGGCTGACTAAATACTTTTTTTGCCCCACTGTATATAAAATGTGATGTGAGATTTTATCTGTGGCAAATGACCTTGAGCCTTCTTGGATGGGCACTTCTAATGTAACCCTATGGCAGCACCCAAGGGGCTAGAATTTTCTAGCTCTACCCTTAGAGTTGGTGGTGACATAGTGTCCCCATGAGTGACAGAACACTGAGCCAATCACTGTTCAACGCTCCGTATTGTCTGCTGGCTTGCCCCACCACCACAGAAAGCACTGAGCTAGGATGAAACACCTGCATTATGGAGACACCTTACTCAAGAAAACAAAAAGAGTGTTGCAATATTGTATTTAGAGGTACAGTGCCTTGCGAAAGTATTCGGCCCCCTTGAACTTTGCGACCTTTTGCCACATTTCAGGCTTCAAACATAAAGATATAAAACTGTATTTTTTTTGTGAAGAATCAACAACAAGTGGGACACAATCATGAAGTGGAACGACATTTATTGGATATTTCAAACTTTTTTAACAAATCAAAAACTGAAAAATTGGGCGTGCAAAATTATTCAGCCCCCTTAAGTTAATACTTTGTAGCGCCACCTTTTGCTGCGATTACAGCTGTAAGTCGCTTGGGGTGTCTCTATCACTTTTGCACATCGAGAGACTGAATTTTTTTCCATTCCTCCTTGCAAAACAGCTCGAGCTCAGTGAGGTTGGATGGAGAGCATTTGTGAACAGCAGTTTTCAGTTCTTTCCACAGATTCTCGATTGGATTCAGGTCTGGACTTTGACTTGGCCAATCTAACACCTGGATATGTTTATTTTTGAACCATTCCATTGTAGATTTTGCTTTATGTTTTGGATCATTGTCTTGTTGGAAGACAAATCTCCGTCCCAGTCTCCATCAGGTTTTCTTCCAGAATGGTCCTGTATTTGGCTCCATCCATCTTCCCATCAATTTTAACCATCTTCCCTGTCCCTGCTGAAGAAAAGCAGGCCCAAACCATGATGCTGCCACCACCATGTTTGACAGTGGGGATAGGGTGTTCAGGGTGATGAGCTGTGTTGCTTTAACGCCAAACATAACGTTTTGCATTGTTGCCAAAAAGTTCAATTTTGGTTTCATCTGACCAGAGCTTTCCAGACCAGAGGTTTCATCTGACCTTCTTCCACATGTTTGGTGTGTCTCCCAGGTGGCTTGTGGCAAACTTTAAATGACACTTTTTATGGATATCTTTAAGAAATAGCTTTCTTCTTGCCACTCTTCCATAAAGGCCAGATTTGTGCAATACACGACTGATTGTTGTCCTATGGACAGAGTCTCCCACCTCAGCTGTAGATCTCTGCAGTTCATCCAGAGTGATCATGGGCCTCTTGGCTGCATCTCTGATCAGTCTTCTTGTATGAGCTGAAAGTTTAGAGGGACGGCCAGGTCTTGGTAGATTTGCAGTGGTCTGATACGCCTTCCATTTCAATATTATCGCTTGCACAGTGCTCCTTGGGATGTTTAAAGCTTGGGAAATCTTTTTGTATCCAAATCCGGCTTTAAACTTCTTCACAACAGTATCTCGGACCTGCCTGGTGTGTTCCTTGTTCTACATGATGCTCTCTGCGCTTTTAACGGACCTCTGAGACTATCACAGTGCAGGTGCATTTATACGGAGACTTGATTACACACAGGTGGATTGTATTTATCATCATTAGTCATTTAGGTCAGCATTGGATCATTCAGAGATCCTCACTGAACTTCTGGAGAGAGTTTGCTGCACTGAAAGTAAAGGGGCTGAATAATTTTGCACGCCCAATTTTTTGTTTTTGATTTGTTAAAAAAGTTTGAAATATCCAATAAATGTCGTTCCACTTCATGATTGTGTCCCACTTGTTGTTGATTCTTCACAAAAAAATACAGTTTTATATCTTTATGTTTGAAGCTTGAAATGTGGCAAAAGGTCGCAAAGTTCAAGGGGGCCGAATACTTTCGCAAGGCACTGTAGGTGAAGGAGTCAAGCGCAGGAGAGCAGAGATGTCCAAGTAGTGTTTTTTAATAGGCAAGTCCACAACAATAGGGTCAAGTACAATACCAAATAAACGCCCATGACAAAAGAGAACACAGTTACCCACGGAAGGAGGAAAAACAACGCTCCTTAAAACGTATACACAATTGGTATATACGTGAAAATAACTGAGGCACAACCTCAACGAGCAACATGACACGAATAATCCCGCACAAACCTGAGCAGGCAACAGAACACACAGAAATTAAAGCAAATGAAACCAGGTGTGAAAGAACCCAAGACAAAACAAATGGAAAAATGGATCGGTGATGGCTAGTAGGCCGGCGACACCGACCCCGAGCACCGCCGAACAGGGAGAGGAACCCCCTTCGGTGGAAGTTATGACAGTACCCCACCCCCTGACGCGCGGCCTCCGCAGCGCGCCGACGCTGGCCTCGAGGACGACCCGGAGGACGAGGCGCAGGGCGATCCGGATATAGGCGGTGAAACTCCCTCAGCATTGATGGGTCTAATACGTCCTCCACCGGCACCCAGCATCTCTCCTCCAGGCCGTACCCCTCCCAATCCACGAGGTACTGAAGGCCACTCACCCGACGCCTCGAGTCCAGTATGGGCTGAACTGCATATGCCGGGGCCTCGTCATTGTTGGTAATCAGGCTCACTACTGTTGCATCGTCTGCAAACTTGATGATTGAGTTGGAGATGTGTGTGGCCACGCAGTCATGGGTGAACAGGGAGTACAGGAGGGGGCTGAGCAACCACCCTTGTGGGGCCCCGTGTTGACATCTTGAAGCGAGTGGGTCAACAGACTGGGATAGGGAGAGATTGAATATGTCTCTAAACACTCCAGCAAGCTGGTTTACACATGCTCCGAGGACACGGCTAGGGGATGCCTTCTGGGCCGGCAGCCTTGCATGGGTTAAAGCACTTAGATGTGAATGTAAATGCATGAAGGACAACGAAAGGAGATACATACTGAATTGATGGTACCATATAATACCACCATAAGCAGAAAAAGTGTCCCCATTGTTGTCACTATCAAACACAACTTATTTTGTCTTTTCATGGGGAACCTTGAAGATTAATAATCAAATATCTCAAGGCCCTTCCAATCAACTTGGCTTTCTGGAATTTATCTTCATGAAATCATATTTTAAACCTAACCCTAACCATACTGTTAACCTTATGTCCAGCCTTAAATTAAGACCAAATATATATATATAGATTTTTTCATTCATGTTTACATTGCCAATTTTGACATTGTGGCTGTGGTAACTAGTGACAACCACACCTCCCTATTTTGATCACATGACGATGTTTGCGGCACATTTTGAGGTCACGTGGATACATTTGGGTTCCATCATATCTTGCTGAGTAACGTTAGCTAGTCTTTTCGGGCTGTCCGACTTTTTACTTTACCTCCTGCAAAATGTCCAAACTACAGTTGTTGAATGTGTTTCTTACCAAGCGACTAACCGCGGCTGCTGTGGAGATATATGTGGAAGTGGAAAAAACCATAACAGAATACGAGAACGAAATTTCCAGTTCGAAGGAGGAGATCAAGCGTTTACGGCGGCTACTGGATTTGGTTTTCAATCCCGAGATAAAATTACATCGGGCAGGTTTGTAGCAACTACTGTGCAGAGTCACGATTTGAAACGTGTAACATTGAATTAGAATACTAACGGTAATTTAATAGGATCTATGTTTTAGGCCACGGCCACGGCCCACAGCTTCTTCTATGCAAGGCGTCACTGAGTTTCCCAAGCAAAATATTAATTTATAAACATTTTTGAGCTGCAGATTTGCAGAGCACTGATTACCTACTTTATGTAAGAAAGGGATTTGGTGAGCACAAGACGTTGCGAATACGTCTTTTCAACAAAAAATACGTATTTAACGTCTTTTGCTCATATGAAAGGAAAAGTATTCGAACTAGGTCATCTCCTACCTGGGGTTTGTGAATACTCAGTCGTAACGAACATGTGTCAACGCATGTGCATCGAATGGTTTATGCTGGATGACTGACATGGGGTGATGTTTTGAAGCCACATCGCCTCATCTTGGAACTCCCCCATATTGTAAAAATTATATTTTGGAAGCAATATAAATGCATGTATTCATATCTGCATTTGTTTTTGCGACGTTTAGTCTATTACAAACACCTTAAATGAGAATTTCACTATTTAGGACCCTAATCTGTATATATTATGTAAATGAAATGTTGTAGAATAAGGGTCTCCAACCCTGAAACTGGAGAGCTTACCCTCTAGTTGTAGTTAGCCCAGTTCAGCTTATCAACCAGCTAATTATTAGAATCAGGTGTACTATATTAGGTTTGTAGTAAACCTACAAGATGCTAGCACTCCAGGAACAGGTTTGGAAAGCCCGGTTATAGAAGGTCCCAAACTGAAGAAATGTACTTAATTTGTCTCATTTTGCAGGTCTTTAATGTTGTACACATGAAATTGTGTCATACCTTACTTGTACTGCAAGGTTATAATCCATTTTGTTAAACTCTAACAATATTTTCCAGCGTGTAAGTTTGATCAGAAGCGTACTAGCCAGGTTCACAAAGTGTCCAATGTAAACTAGGGCTGGGCAATAAGGACTAAAACTCATCTTGATTTCTTTCAGATTTATAGCCGATTCATGATATCAAAAAGCTTTGTTGTTCAATACACTGCATTTCAAACAGTCAGGAATAATCAAATGAATTCAGGGAATGGAGAATTATACCTAGGCTAAATATAAGCCTTTGACAACCATAAGACCCACTAATAATTTAATTATTTTATCAAAGTAGTGGGATCGAGTTTGCCAATTCCTTATATAAATGTATATTTTTATGATCATTGCACATTTATAAAACAGACAGCTCACACAAGTCTGTGGCTAAAATAGTTATTGCGGTATCACAATTCAGAGCACGACAAACTGAGCATACATTTTCTACATGTTCATTGATATTCTCATTTTAGTTGGGTCTGCTTTGTTCTACATTTTCTGAGTTGGGACATTAAAAGGGTAAGTTCTCATCTATTACAGTAAAAGAATGTCTCTTAAGCGTTTCAGTGTCCATTTGACTGATTCTGTTGAATCAAACCGCAAATGCCAATAGTGAGTTAAACTGCTTTGTGTCAGCAGTGAATCTTTCATCTTTGTTGTGAGTGGCATGGGGAGGGTCTTGATGTCTGTGCAAGTGGGAAAGTGCACACAGCATAGGAGGAGCGAAGGAGACTACACTAAAAAGAGACGGGAAACTCTCATTTAAAACAAATAAAAAAATTGGGTTACATGTATTTAGATCAATACACGAAAAACATACATTCAAATTAATTTGATATATCGCCCAGCCCTACGGTAATTACAGAGCTTCTAATCTACCAAGCAAGCTAATATATTTTTTTTTCAAACTACTACGCTACCAACTTGTCTGACTACGAATACAAGGAGGCGAGGCTTATTTATTTGAATCAGAATACACAGACGAGGATCTTTAACAGATCGAGGATGAGGGAGAGAGACGGAGCAGAGAGGCTCAGGCAGATATTCAACTAGCAGCTGAGGCTCGACTCACCATCTGGGAACTGGTGGTGTACCTGCAATGCTAAGTGAAGCCCACTTCGAGTGTCTTTACTGTGCGGATTGGGACCTGCTTATGCCAGCCTAGGAAAATCTAGAATTGTCCGGTGACGAGAAAACGTTGTCCCGCGAGCCC
Source organism: Oncorhynchus kisutch (assembly GCF_002021735.2). NCBI lineage: Eukaryota > Metazoa > Chordata > Actinopteri > Salmoniformes > Salmonidae > Oncorhynchus > Oncorhynchus kisutch. The sequence continues at coordinate 48,416,521 of NC_034179.2, forward strand.
ACCATACTGTGTAATCATTGACAATCACTTTTCCAAACCTAATAAACCGAGCAGTTGTAGAAATGTTTTTCTGTGTACTGAAAATGAACTGGAAGAAGAGACCTTGGCCATAGGGAGCTAATGGTCAGCTGTCAATAAAGTAAGTACAGATAGTTTGTGTGTGATAAATAGACTTCACAGCATTACAGTATTATAGGCTATATGTCATGAGTCACCCATATGGTCATCAGTAGATCAACCTAGTTTTATTCTGCTTCCGCACAGCGAGCTGTGGCTGTAGATTTGTGGCTTACAGAGTGGTCTTGGAATGGGAATTGAAAAGCGAACGACTTGGATGTGGTTAGAGACGAGTGTTACCCAGTTGTGTTGTCACCATCCGCAACAAGTACCCCTCACCCACCGGTGTCTACACTGGATTCAAGGAGGCAGATAAGTGCTTTCAGTATCCTTTTGAACAACCTTCCACCGATGGCTCATTACCTTTTCCTCCCCTTTCTATTCTCCTTTTTGCATTAATTATTTTTTTGTTTATTCTGCAATTCTACTTTACGCTGCAAATGTGTAGAAAATCAAATAGTCCTTACAATACATGTAACATAGCCTTGAAAAATCCCCACTTGAGGTTTCTTGTGACAAAAAAAAAGACTGCCAAATCAGTTATTTATACATATAAGTGAAAACATTATTGGTAAATGTTTTGATCAGCAGTATTATTTATGTTAACTATATATCTAAAAAAAAATATTTGTCATTGCACTTGCCCGGGTGGTAAGGGTAACGCACGGTAGATCCCTGAGGTGGAACGCGTTGTGCGTGGGTTTGCCTGCTGTGAACTGGAGAGCAGCAATCTCAGGTCTGTGATATCTACAGATTCTGATGCAGTTGTTCCATGGGTTCCAGGTTTGGCTTTTGCTAGGTGAGTTGTTGATTTTGGTAAACTGGATATCTCAGCAGCCATGGGCAACCCACTAATTTCTGTGCTGCCACTGACATGAGCCTGCATATCATGGATAAATAGAACTGGATCCACCCTATCCAGGATCCCATACTATGTATTCCACACATTAGCCTACCCAATAATAGAACCATGGCATTACTCTTTACAGTGGCTTCGTGTCTACCTCCAGCTCATGTTCAATTTAGGGGTGTTTTCACATTTGAAATTCTGTTCCAGGGAGCATTGGTGACATTTTATACAGAAAATGTTGTGCTTTCACAAGACCTATACATAACTGTTTCAGGATGTGATGTGAGATGCACATACGTGTAAGCTAGCTAGATAGCTAGCTTGTTTACATCAGACAAAAAAAAAGTTCCACGTGACTCACCTGATATTGCATTTCACTCATGCTTTGTAGACCTAGCCAATCAAACAAAAGCTACAGGGTCTGAATCCTACAGGGGATATGTGAAAACTGCCTAAGTAATCTAACGTTGGCAAATTGTGTTTTGCAGAATTATATAACAATATTAGCGAAGCACAACATGAAAATAGCTAGATGTTTACTTTATATAAAAACACTTGTGAGGCTGGCTAGGTATAAAGCAAACTTTTAGCTGACAAACTAAATAACAGATTCAGTGTCCCCCCTTTCGTCAGTGATGCTACTTTAGTTGCTAGCTAACTTTATAGCATATCTCATCTACATTTCTGCTGGTCCTAGTCAGGCGCAGCGGCATCCTTCAATGGTTGGTATAGCTGTTTTCTTAGTGTGCTTTTACCAATTTTTCTTGTTGGTGGTTTACAGAAGTCGTCATCAGAGAAGGGCTCGCTACAAACAAGTAGGGCCAACTCATAAATTCTGTGGATGGGAGTGTTTATGTGTCTTTGCATAACAACTAGCCAAAGCCTCAGTAATTCTGGGTCTCCCAAAGGAACTATGTGAAAAGTTATTGGACTAGCTATGTTTTGTCATTGCAAAATGATTTTGTTTGTCTCTTGAGTTGATTGATACTAGTCATTTGCAAACATTTCTAAAAACCAGTTTTTGCTTTGTCATAATCAGGTATTGTGTGTAGATTGATTGTGGGGGGGCTATTTACTCAATTTTAGAATAATTCTGTAATGGAACAATGTGGTAAAAGTCAAGGGGTCTGAATTCTTAGCGAATGCAATGTTTATATAGCTACACAAATAAGACAGATCCTGCTTTTGTGTTGCCTGTTTGAGTATTTGTTTAATTTTCTACTGATTCTGTGAACACCAAGCCTCAAGCAACCACAATGTCTGATAAACAAATTTGGCTGTAATCGTTGCTGTGGTGTAATAAAGGTTTAACACTTTTTTGTTTGTTAGGACAGCCTCTGGTATTGCTTATCATTTATTTGGTGTTTACAGTGTTCCAAATGGTCAGAAAATAATAATAAGTAGGTAGCAACCGTTCAAGTCGGAAGTTTACATACATTTAGGTTGTAGTCATTAAACTCGTTTTTCAACCACTCCACACATTTCTGGTTAACAAATGATATTTTTGGCAAGTCGGTTAGGACATCTACTTTGCATGACACAAGTCATTTTTCCAACAATTGTTTACAGACAGATTATTTCACTTATAATTCACTGTATCACAATTCCAGTGGGTCAGAAGTTTACATACTCTAAGTTGACTGTGCCTTTAAACAGCTTGGAAAATTCCAGAAAATGATGTCATGGCTTTAGAAGCTTCTGATATGCTAATTGACATCATTTGAGTCATTTGGAGGTGTACCTGGATGTAGGCCTACCTTCAAGCTCAGTGCCTCTTTGCTTGACATCATGGGAAAATCAAAAGAATTCAGTCAAGACCTCAGAAGAAATTGTAGACCTCCAAGTCTGGTTCATCCTTGAGAGCAATTTCCAAGCGCCTGAAGGTACCACGTTCATCTGTTCAAACGATAGTACGCAAGTATAAACACCATGGGACCACGCAGCCGTCATACCACTCAGGAAGGACACACGTTCTGTCTCCTAGAGATTAATGTACTTTGGTGCGAAAAGTGCAAATCAATCCCATAACAACACCAAAAAACCTTGGAAGATGCTGGAGGAAACCGGTACGAAAGTATCTATATCCACAGTAAAACGAGTCCTATATCGACATAACCTGAAAGGTCGCTCAGCAAGGAAGAAGCCACTGCTCCAAACCCACCATAAAAATGCCAGACTACTGTTTGCAACTGCACATGGGGACAAAGATTGTACTTTTTGGAGAAATGTCCTCTGGTCTGATGAAACAAAAATAGAACTGTTTGGCCATAATGACCATTGTTATGTTTGGAGGAAAAGGGGGAGGCTTGCAAGCCGAAGAACACCATCCCATCCGTGAAGCACGGGTGGCAGCATCATGTTGTGGGGGTGCTTTGCTGCAGGAGGGACTGGTGCACTTCACAAAATAGATGGCATCATGAGGCAGGAAAATTATGTGGATATATTGAAGCAACATCTCAAGACATCAGTCAGGAAGTTAAAGCTTGGTCACAAATGGACAATGACCCCAAGCATACTTCCAAAGTTGTTGCAAAATGGTATAAGGACAAATAAGTCAAGCTATTGGAGTGGCCATCACAAAGCCCTGACCTCAATCCTATAGAAAATGTGTGGGCAGAATTTTAAAGGTGTGTGCGAGCAAGGAGGCCTACAATCCTGACTCAGTTACACCAGCTCTGTCAGGAGGAATGGACCAAAATTCACCCAACTTATTGTGGGAAGCTTTTGGAAGGCTACCTGAAACGTTTGACCCAAGTTAAACAATTTAAAGGCAATGCTACCAAAAACTAATTGCGTGTATGTAAACTTCTGACCACTGGGAATGTGATGAAAGAAATATAAGCTTAAATAAATCACTCCACTATTATTCTGACATTACACATTCTTCAAATAAAGTGGTGATCATAACTGACCTAATACAGGGACTTTTTACTAGGATTAAATGTCAGGAATTGTGAAACTGAATTTTTTAAATATTTTTGGGTAAGGTGTATGTAAACTTCCAACTTCAACTGTATCTGTGTAATTTAGACGGGTTGATCGAGGGACATGGCTAGTTTAGCTAACTCTAGACAACCTAGCTAGCTAATTATAAAATAGAACTTGTGGATGCCTGCATCCGGGAACATAAAAAAATGACAGTACTTTTTTAGTTTGTTTAAAATTTGGATGCTGACAGTAATGTTAGCTAGCCATCTTTCAGCCGCCATCTAGGCTGGTGACAGCTGGCCTGTGGCCCTGCCCAGAAAGACCATAAGGCCTATTTTGTGGGTTTTGAGGTAGACTTGATCCCCAACAGATATTCTAAGCTATTTTCACGTTCCTTCCTAGCGACGAAATGAAACATTCGTTCACAATGTTCATTCACATATTAGTGTTACTTAACATCGTAAATCATAGGAATTTGACGTTTTTAGTGTAGCATGACAGCAGGTCAGGCGTATGAGGCTTTAAGATTCTTTGGGAGAATCGGATAAATAGGCATCCGGTTAGACTGCTCCAAACTCAAATGCACATAAGCGACAGTACTACACTGCCAAGCGTTTATCCAATATACACTGAGTTTACAGAACGTTAAGACCACCTGCTCTTTCCATGACATACAGTGCATTCGGAAATTATTCAGACCCCTTGATTTTTTCCAAATTTTGTTACATTACAGCCTTATTTGAAATTGGATTAAATACTTAAGTATTCAGACCCTTTACTCAGTACTTTGTTGAAGCACCTTTGGCAGCAATTACAGCCTCAATTATTTTTGGGTATGATACAAGCGTGGCACACCTGTATTTGGTGAGTTATTCCCATTTCTTCTCTGCAGATGCTCTCAAGCTCTGTCAGGTTAGATGGAGAGTGTCACTGCACAGCTATTTTCAGGTCTCTCCAGAGATGCTAGATCGGGTTCAAGTCCGGGCTCTGGCTAGGACACTCAAGGACATAGAGAATTGTTCTGAAGCCACTCCTACGTTGTCTTAGCTTGGCTGTGCGCTTAGGTTCGTTGTCCTGTTGGAAGGTGAACCTTCGCCCCAGTTTGAAGATGTCTGTACTTTGCTCCGTTCATCTTTCCCTCGATCCTGACGAGTCTCCCAGTCCCTGCTGCTGAAATGCACTGTCAACTGTGGGACCTATATATATAGACAGGTCCAAATTAGGTCCAATCAAGTTGTAGAAACATATCAAGGATGAGCAATGGAAACAGGATGCACCTGAGCTCAGTTCTGAGTCTCAGAGCAAAGGGTCTGAATTTTTATGTAAATAAGATCTTTCAGTTTTTATATTTTTAAATTGGCAGAAAAATGAAAAACACTTTTTGTTTGTCATTATGGGGTATTGTGTGTGGATTGAGGGAAAACATTTTGTTTATTCATTTTAGAGTAAGTCTGTAATGTAACAAAATGTGATAAGTCAAGGTGTCTGAATACTTTCCAAATGCGCTGTAGATTGACCAGGTGAATCCAAGTGAAAGCTATGATCCCTTATTGAAGTAGATTAAACAAGTGACATCAATCAGTGTAGATGAAGTGGAGGACACTGGTTAGAGATGCCTTGAGACAATTGAGACATGGATTGTGTATGTGTGCCATTCAGAGGGTGAGTGGGCAAGACAAAATATTTAAGTGCCTTTGAATGGGGTATGGTAGTAGGTGCCAGGCGCACCGCTTTGTGTCAAACTGTAACACTGCTGAGTTTTTCACGCTCAACAGTTTCCTGTGTGTACCAAGAATGGTCCACCGCCCAAAGGACATCCAGCCAACTTGACACAACTGGGACGCATTGGCATCAACATGAGCCAACATCCCTGTGGAACGCTTTCGACACCTTGCAGAGTCCATGCCCAAACCAATTGAGTCTGTTCTGAGGGCAAAAGGGGGGGAGGGGGTGCAACTCAATATTAGGTAGGTGTTCTTAATGTTTTGTTCACTCAGTGTAAATTGAACATAAGTGTACCAACTAACCATGTAAGACAATGGTTAAGGAGTTAATCGTTTTTGAAAGATTCTTCTTTCCTTTTCTCCAGACCTATATCAGCTCTATCTCCCAGATGAGGTTTCTCCTGAGCAGCAGCACTGTGAGCAGGAGTGGAGCCCCAGTCTGAAGCAAGAGGACCCAGAGCCCTCACAGATTAAAGAGGAACATGAAGTCTGGACTAGTCAGGGGGGAGAACAGCTTAAAGAGCTAGAGTCTGATACCAAGGAGTTCATATTCACTCCCTCTGTGGAAAATCTGGAACTACCTCAGACCTCACATCTTTTCCAAATGCAAATTGTGGTCTCACCCACCAGTACAACTGAAGAGATCAAGATGAAATCATGTCACATTGGTGAAAACTCTTCTTGTCATGTTTGTGGTAAATGTTTTGACTGTAAATCTGGTCTGGAAAGGCATATGAGGGCTCATACTGGCGAAAAACCTTATTGCTGCAGTGAATGTGGCAAATGCTATAGTCAGATAGGAAATCTGAAAGTGCATATGAGGGGGCACACAGGGGAGCGATCATACAGATGCTTTTTGTGTGGAGAATACTTCATCACAGCATCCCAATTAAAATCACATAAAATCACTCACACGCAGGGGAGTAATATAATCCTGGGGACATCCAAAAGCAAATCTCGTTTGTATGCTGGTAACAGTCGTGAGACTAGGGAGGGACCGTATCAGTGCAAGGAATGTGTTAAATCCTTCAGGCAGAAGAGGAACCTGTTACGGCATATGAGAAATCACACAGGAGCAATTAATGCAGCAAATGCTTCAACTGGAGTGGAACATTTTTTTATTACATGATTTACACAGAGGAGAACATTTATTTTGTGTCCTAATGCTCCAGCAACGAATTCAAACAAGTGAAATCCACATCAGTGCAAGGACTTCAGAAAATGGTTTAGAAAGTTTGGATTCGGATATCTTGAAAATTAAAGGAGATGGAAACATGGGAGGAAACATGAACGTGTCATTTGGATCAGTAGGAGTTGACTAATGGACATGTAGAACATCAAATTATTTAATTACATTATCACATTTGTTGTTTTTGGCGAAGATATTTAGGATTTGTAAGCAGTCTCAAACTTTTATGAATAAAAGTTGTACAGCTGTATTCTAGAATATGGTGTGTTAAAATTGACCATTGAATCTAACATTTTGAACCTGGGGAGGATCACATTGATAATGCGTTTCTGCAAACTCTATTATCCTCTGCAGGTTGGGAGGTAGATGTTTTTATAGATGCTCTTAAACATGACCGGCATACAACAGTCTTTTCTGGGACAAACATTACTGTGTTAAAAGCAAATGTATATTTTAATAAAGATGTGTTTTAAATAGATCTAATTTTAAAGAAAATTTTATTTTGCTTATGTATATGCCTATAGTCTGTTTTCCATTTCCTAGTTTAATCTCACAATCCCTTCTTCTACTTACTACAAATACCTTGGCTGTAGTCAATTCACCAAGACAATGTTTGTGTCTTTAGTTTCCCTACTCAAATACTTAATATCTACTCTATATTTAGTTGTCTTAGCATTACCAAAGGGTCGTTCCATATGACTTCAAAAACGTTATGGCTGCACCCCTTTGAAGTAGATTTGAACAAAACCTTCCAAACATGTTTGCCCATGGTAGAAATGATCAGTGTTTATTTATTTATTATTTTTTGGGACCTGAATCCCAAAACAATTGTTTATTTTTTATTTACCAGGCATGTCTGTTAAGAACAAATTCTAATTTTCCATTGACGGCCTAGGAACAGTGGGTTAACTGCCTTGTTCAGGGGCAGAGCGGCACATTTTTACCTTGTCAGCTCGGGGATTCGATCTTGCAACCTTTCGGTTACTAGCCCAACGCTCTAACCACTAAGCTATCTGCCATTCAAAGTTGGCTTAAGACATCCATGTCTTTAACACTATAAAGATAAACGGTTGAGTTTTATATAATTTGAAAGATTACAAACAGGGTTTTCAAACTATTTAATGATCTATTAAAGTTTTGAATAAAATGTATTTAAAAAATATATATATATTACATACATACATATAGTTGAAGTCAGAAGTTTACATACACCTTAGCCAAATACATTTAAACTCAGTTTTTCACAATTCCTGACATTTAATCCTAGTAAAAATTGTCTTCGGTCAGTTAGGATCACCACTTTATTTGAAGAATGTGAAATTTCAGAATAATAGTAGAGGGATTTATTTCAGCTTTTATTTATTTTATCACATTCCCAGTGGGCCAGAAGTTTACATGCACTCAATTAGTATTTGGTAGCATTGCCTTTAAATTGTTTCACTTGGTTAAAACGTTTCAGGTAGCCTTCCAAAAGCTTCTCGCAATAAGTTGGTTGAATTTTGGCCCATTCCTCCTGACAGAGCTGGTGTAACGGAGTCAGGATTGTAGGCCTCCTTGCTCGCACACACTTTTTCAGTTCTGCTCACAAATCTTCTATAGGATTGAGGTCAGGGCCTTGTGATGGCCACTCTAATACCTTGTCTTTGTTGTTCTTAAGCCATTTTGCCCCTACTTTGAAAGTGTGCGGTGTCATTGTCCATTTGGAAGACACATTTTCGACCAAGCTTTAACTTCCTGACTGATGTCTTGAGATGTTGCTTCAATATATCCACATAATTTTCCTGCCTCATGATGCCATCTATTTTGTGAAGTGCACCAGTCCCTCCTGCAGCAAAGCACCCCCGCAACATGATGCTGCCGCCCCGTGCTTCACGGTTGGGATGGTTTTCTTCGGCTTGCAAGCGTCCCCCTTTTTCCTCCAAACATAAGGATGGTCATTATGGCCAAACGGTTCTATTTTTGTTTCATCAGACCAGAGGACATTTCTCCAAAAAGTACGATCTTTGTAACCATGTGCAGTTGCACAAGTTTACCCGCATGGCAAACTTTTTTATGGCGGTTTTGGAGCAGTGGCTTCTTCCTTGCTGAGTGGCCTTTCAGGTTATGTCGATATAGGACTTGTTTTACTGTGGATATAGATACTTTTGCACCTGTTTCCTCCAGCATCTTCACAAGCTCCTTTGCTGTTGTTCTGGGATTGATTTGCACTTTTCGCACCAAAGTACGTTCATCTCTAGGAGACAGAATGCGTCTCCTTCCTGAGCGGTATGACAGCTGCGTGGTCCCATGGTGTTTATACTTGCGTACTATTGTTTGTACAGATGAACGTGGTACCTTCAGGCATTTGGAAATTGCTCTCAAGGATGAACCAGACTTGTGGAGGTCTACAATTATTTTCTGAGGTCTTGGCTGATTTCTTTTGATTTTCCTATGATGTCAAGCAAAAGGCACTGAGTTTGAAAGTAGGCCTTGAAATACATCCACAGGCACACCTCCAATTGACTCAAATCATGTCTACTAAACTATCAGAAGCTTCTAAAGCCATGGCATCATTTTCTGGAATTTTCCAAGCTGTTTAAAGGCTGTCAATTTAGTGTATATGAACTTCTGACCTACTGGAATTGTGATACAGTGCATTATAAGTGAAATAATCTGTCTGTAAACAATTGTTTAAAAAATGACTTGTCATGCACAAAGTAGTTGTCCTAACCGACTTGCCAAGACTATAGTTTGTTAGCAAGAAATTTGTGGAGTGGTTGAAAAACATGTTTTAATGACTCCAACCTAAGTGTATGTAAACTTCTGAATTCAACTGTATATACTACCGTTCAAAAGTTTGGGGTCTCTTCGAAATGTCAGTGTTTTTGAAAGATAAGCAAAAAAAAAGTTAATAAAAATAACCTCAAATTGATTAGAAATATACTGTAGACATTGTTAATATAACTTACTATTGTAGCTGGAACCAGCAGATTTTTTTTACTGGAATATCTACATAGGCGTACAGAGGTCCATTATCAGCAACCATCACTCTTGTGTTCCAATGGCACGTTGTGTTAGCTTATCCAAGTTAATATTTCTTTTTAACTTGTTCTCAACTGGCCTACCTGGTTTAAAAAATTTAATGTTAAAAGGCTGAAGATCTCTTACAACGCTGTGTACGACTCCCTTCACAGAACAGAGCAAACTGGCTCTATCCAGAATAGAAAGAGTGGGAGGCCTCGTTGCACAACTGAGCAAGAGGACAAGTACATTAGTGTCTAGTTTGAGAAACAGTCAGACGCCTCAAAAGTCCTCAACTGTCAATTTTTGTCTATGGAGATTGCATGGCTGTGTGCTCGATTTTATACACCTGTCAACAACGGGTGTTGTTGAAATAGCCAAATCCACTAATTTGAAGGGGTGTCCACATACTTTTTATATATACACTACCATTGAAAAGTTTGGGGTCCTTGTTTTTGAATGATAAAATAATTTTTGTCCATTAAAATAACATCAAATTGATCAGAAAGACATTGTTAATGTTGTAAATGACTCAACTGGCAGCTTCATTAAATAGTACCCGCAAACACCAGTCTCAACGTCAACAGTGGAGAAGCAACTCCGGGATGCTGGCCTTCTAGTCAGAGTTGCAAAGAAAAAGCCATATCTCAGACTGGTCAATAAAAATAAAAGATTAAGATGGGCAAAAGAACACAGACACTGGACAGAGGAACTCTGCCTAAAAGATCAGCATCCCGGAGTCGCCTCTTCACTGTTAACGTTGAGACTGGTGTTTTGCGGGTACTATTTAATGAAGCTGCCAGTTGAGTCATTTACAACATTAACAATGTCTTTCTGATCAATTTGATGTTATTTTAATGGACAAAAATTATTTTATCATTCAAAAACAAGGACCTTACTACGTGACCCCAAACTTTTCAACTGTAGTGTGTATATATAAAAAGTATGTGGACACCCCTTCAGAATAGTGGATTTGGCTATTTCAACAACACCCGTTGTTGACAGGTGTATAAAATCAAGCACACAGCCATGCAATCTCCATAGACAAACATTGGCAGTAGAATGCCCTTAAAGAGCTCAATGACTTTCAATGTGGTACCTTAATAGGATGCCACCTTTCCAACAAGTCAGTTTGTCAAATTTCTGCCCTGCTAGAGCTGTCAACTGTAAGTGCTGTTATTGTGAAGTGGAAACGTCTAGGAGCAACAACTGCTCAGACGTGAAGTGGTGGACCACACAAGCTCACAGACAGAATGGGACTTCTGAGTGCTTCAGCACTTAAAAATCGTCTGTCCTTGGTTGCAACACTCACTACCAACTTCCAAACTGCCTCTGGAAGCAGCGTTAGCACAATAACTGTTAGTCAGGAACTTCATGAAATGTGTTTCCGTGGCCGATCAGCCATACACAAGCCTAAGATCGCCACCATTGGACTCTGGAGCAGTGGAAGTGATAAATCGCACTTCACCATCTGGCAGTCCGGCAGACTAATCTGGATTTGGTGGATGCCAGGAGAACGTTACCGGCACCAATGCATAGTGCCAACTGTAAAGTTTGGTCAAGGAGGAATAATGGTCTGGGGTTTTCATGGTTCGGGCTAGGCCCCTTAGTTTCAGTGAAGGGAAATGCACAAAGCATTTCACAAAGCAAGGTCCATACAGAAATGGTTTGTCAAGATCGGTGTGGAAGAACTCGACTGGCCTGCACAGATCCCTGATCTCAACCCGATCAAACACCTTTGGGATGAATTGGAATGGTGACTGAGAGCCAGGCCTAATCGCCCAACATCAGTGCACGACCTCACGGATGCTTGTGGCTGAATGGAAGCAAGACCCTGCAGCAATGTTCCAAAATCAAGTGGAAAACCTTTCCAAAAAAGGCGAGACCAACTCCATATTAATGCACAAGATTTTGGAATGAGATGTTCGACGAGCAAAAATAAATGCACACTGAACACAAATATAAACACAACATGTAAAGTGTTTGGTCCCATGTTTCATAAGCTGAAATAAAGATCCAAGAAATGTTCCATGTGTCCCTTGGGTTGTGCCGTGGCGGAGATCTTTGTGGGCTATACTCAGCCTTGTCTCAGGATGGTAAGTTGGTGGTTGAAGATATCCCTCTAGTGGTGTGGGGGCTGTGCTTTGGCAAAGTGGGTGTGGTTATATCCTTTCTGTTTGGCCCTGTCCGGGGGTGTCCTCGGATGGGGCCACAGTGTCTCCTGACCCCTTCTGTCTCAGCCTCCAGTATTTATGCTGCAGTAGTTTGTGTCGGGGGACTAGGGTCAGTTTGTTATATCTGGAGTACTTCTCCTGTCCTATTCTGTGTCCTGTGTGAATTTAAGTGTGCTCTCTAATTCTCTCTTTCTCTCTTTCTTTCTCTCTCTCGGAGGACCTTAGCCCTAGGACCATGCCTCAGGACTACCTGACATGATGACTCCTTGCTGTCCCCAGTCCACCTGGCTGTGCTGCTGCTCCAGTTTCAACTGTTCTGCCTTATTATTATTGGACCATGCTGGTCATTTATGAACATTTGAACATCTTGGCCATGTTCTGTTATCTCCACCCGGCACAGCCAGAAGAGGATTGGCCACCCCACATAGCCTGGTTCCTCTCTAGGTTTCTTCCTAGGTTTTGGCCTTTCCATGGAGTTTTTCTTAGCCACCGTGCTTCTACACCTGCATTGCTTGCTGTTTGGGGTTTTAGGCTGGGTTTCTGTACAGCACTTTGAGATATCAGCTGATGTACGAAGGGCTATATAAATAGATTTGATTTTGATTTGATGTGTAGAAAGTAAATTTTTCTAAAATTTTGTGCACAAATTTGTTTAAATCCCTGTCAGAGAGCATTTTTGTTTTGCCAATATACTCCATCCACCTGACAGGTATGGTATATCAAGAAACTGATTAAACAGCATGATCATTACATAGGTACACCTTGTGCTGGGGACAATAAAAGTATACTCTAAAACGGGGAGTTTTGTCATACAACACAGTGCCACAGATGTCTTAAGTTTTGAAGGAGCGTGCAATTGGCATGCTGACTGCAGGAATGTCCACCAGAGCTATTTACAGACAATTGAAAGTTAATTTCTCTACCATAAGCCACCTCCAATGTCGTTTTAGCGAATTCTGCAGTGCATCCAACCGCGGACCACGTGTATGGTGTTGTGTGGGAGAGTGGTTTGCTGATGTCAAAGTTGTAAACAGAGTTCCTCATTGGTAATGGGGTTATTGTATGGGCAGGCATAAGCTGCAGAAAACGAACACAATTGCATTTTATCGATAGCAATTTGAATGCACAGAGATACCATGAAGAGATCGTGAGGCCTATTGTCATGCCATTCATCCACCGCCATCTCATGTTTCAGCATAGTAATGCATGGCCCCATGTCGCAAGAATCTGTACACAATTCCTGGAAGCTGGAAATGTCCCAGTTCTTGCATGGCCTGCATACTCACCAGACATGTCACCCATTGAGCATTTTTGGTGTACTCTGGGTAATGTGTACAACAGCGCGTTTCAGTTCCTGCCAATATCGCTCAACTTTGCACAAGCATTGAAGAGGAGTGGGACAACATTCCGCAGGCCACAATCAACAGCCTGATCAACTCTATGTGAAGGAGAGGTGTCGTGCTGCATGAGGCTATCTGCATTGTGTCCCACCCACCACCCGCCAACCCCTCTTACGCTACTCTGTTCATCATAAATGCATAGTCACTTTAACCATATCTACATGTACATAATACCTCAATCAGCCTGACTAACCGGTGTCTGTATGTAGCCTCACTACGTTTATAGCCTCGCTGCTGTATATAGCCTGTCTCTTTACTGTTGTTTTATTTCTTTACCTACCTATTGTTCACCTAATACCTTTTTTGCGCTATTGGTTAGAGCCTGTAAGTAAGCATTTCACTGTAAGGTCCACACCTGTTGTATTCAGTGCACGTGACAAACTTTGATTTGAAATGGTGGTCACACCAGATACTGACTTGTTTTCTGATCCAAATGTTTCAAATGTAACTGGGATTATAAAAGGCACATAAAGACCCATATACATGGGAGAAACCTTTTCGCTGTAATGACTGCGGCAAATTCTATCGTCAGATCAGACATCTAAAGCGGCATATGAGGAAGGTGCATATGGTTTCTCACAACCGGGAGAAACCATACAGGTGTCATGTTTGTGGCAAATGGTTCAATTGGGAATCTTCTTTGAAAAGGCATATGAGGACCCATACAGGGAAGAAATCTTATTTCTGCACTGTATGTGGGAAATGCTACGGTCATATTGGACATCTGCGAGTGCATATGAGGAATCACACAGGGGAAAGACCATATAGATGTTCTTTGTGCAATAAAGGCTTTACCACATCATTCCAGTTAAAACAACATAAAAACAAAACCAGATCGTGTGGTTTTGCTCATAATGGTCTGATTGAATCTAGGCCTAAGCCATAATGTTTGCAGTGGCTATGAATGTGGGATATAGTTTGAACTGAATTAATGGATTTATTGTGGGACTAATGTGTATGGCCTAAAATACTTTGGGACAAACACACATACACACACGGGTTCTTTTACTGCTTCTATGAAGTTGTCTCGGAGTTGCTCTAACCGTTATTGCATGAGATATTGTTAGTTGGGTTACCCCCTGTGCTGTGTTCACATTGGTGTGTCTTATCCATCCTCTCTACTAGCTATCTGGCAAACAGGCTACACTCTAGGCAGTCTCTTCTGCTGATGTGTGTGTCTGGTAGTGGTACTCTCTCTCCTACTCTTTTCATATTGGCAGTGTAAATACCTACCTGCCGCCCCAACAACATTTTATTTGTTTGGTATTGACTGGACCTTATGTCTAATGGTTATTCTTGGTCATTTTTGTTCACATCTGTACTCAGAATGTATATTTGGATGAATGTCCTTTATTACAATTCAAATGTTTGATATGTTGAATTAAGCAAATATGCACATAATAAATAACCCAATGTATTTAATGTCTTGAGATTTATTCATACATTTCTAAACAAATGACAATCTATATCCTAACAAAGATCCAAAACAGTTAGAGTTAGTCCAAAACTAGAGGTATCACCCCTAACTTTCCTGCATGAATCATCATAAAATTCCATGAAGTCATCATATAATATTAGTGTGTCATTTTATTGACACTGATCAATCTAGTTTACTATGCAGGATACGGTTGGCTGTATACCTTCTCCAACCGGATTGTCATACTTTTTTTCTCCATTGTTATTAAAAAGCATAAATTCTATATATATTGAAGTCGGAGGTTTATATACACTTAGGTTGGAGTCATTAAAACTCGTTTTTCAACCACTCCACAAATTTCTTGTTAACAAACTATAGTTTTGGCAAGTCGGTTAGGACGTCTACTTTGTGCATGACAGAACTCAGTTTTCCAACAATTGTTTACAGACAGATTATTTCACTTATGGTTGGAGTCATTAAAACTCGTTTTTCAACCACTCCACAAATGTCTTGTTAACAAACTATAGTTTTGGCAAGTCGGTTAGGACGTCTACTTTGTGCATGACAGAACTCAGTTTTCCAACAATTGTTTACAGACAGATTATTTCACTTAGACCACTGCGTCATTCACTGTATCACAATTCCAGTGGGTCAGAAGTTTACATACACTAAGTTGACTGTGCCTTAAAACAGCTTGGAAAATTCCAGAAAATGATGTCATGGCTTTAGAAGCTTTTGATAGGCTGATTGACATATTTTGAGTCAATTGGAGGTGTACCTGTGGATGTATTTCAAGGCCTAACTTCAAACTAAGTGCCTATTTGCTTGACATCACAGGAAAATCATAAGAACTCTGCCAAAACCTCCACAAGTCTGGTCCATCCTTGGGAGCAATTTCCAAATGCCTGAAGGTACCATGTTCATCTGCACAAACAATAGTAGGCAAGTATAAGCCGCATGGGACCACGCAGCTGTCATATCGCTCAGGAAGGAGATGCATTCTATCTCCTAGAGATGAATGTACTTTGGTTGCTAAAGGTGCAAATCAATCCCAGAACAACAGCAAAGGACCTTGTGAAGATGGGTACAGAAGTATCTATATCCACAGTAAAACAAGTCCTATTTCGACATAACTGGAAAGGCTGCTCAGCAAGGAAGAAGCCACTGCTCCAAAAGCGCCATAAAAAAGCCTGACTACAGTTTGCAACTGCACATGGGGACAAAGATTGTACTTTTTGGAGAAATGTCCTCTGGTCTGATGAAACAAAACTATAACTGTTTGGCCATAATGACCATTGTTATATTTGGAGGAAAAGGGGGAGGCTTGCAAACCTGCAATTGACAGGTTTGTACCTAAGTTGTAGAAACATCTCAAGGATGATTAATGGAAACAGGATGCATCTGAGCTCAATTTTGTGTCTCATAGCAAGGGTCTGAATACCTATGTAAATAAGGTATTTCGTTTTTTTACATTTTTAACAATTGCTTAAAAAATAAAATAAAATCTATTTTCACTTTGTCATTTTTTATTTATTTAACTTTATTTAACTAGGCAAGTCAGTTAAGAACAAATTCCTATTTATAATGACAGCCTACCCCGGCCAAACCTGGACGATGCTGGGCCAAATTGTGCGCCGCCCTATGGGACTCCCAATCACGGCCAGTGACGCCTCTTGTACTGGGATGCAGTGTCTTAGACCACTGCGTCATTATAGGGTATTGTGTGTAGATTGAGGAGGAAAAATGTGTATTTAATCCATTTTAGAACAAAGCTGTAACGTAACAAAATGTGGAAAAAGTCAAGGGGTGTGAATACTTTCCGAATGCACTATATGCATTCATACCTGCATTCATGTTTATTCCAACACTTTTGAATTCTGACAGATAAGGCAGTGTTGTCTAGTGCAATTCAGTGTACTTTTTCCATCAATATGGAGCAAATGTTCATGAGCCTCAGTAGGTTGACAATTGGTCTCATCAGCATTTGCAATCTGTATTTGATTTACATTGTGGCCTAATCTTGTGTTAGCTTCTTCCATGACAGCTGTCCTTTTTGAATGGCAAAACAAATGCTAAATTGTCTGGTCTTGAGCAATCGTCTCCTTTTAAGTTTCAGCAATTGGGAAAGTGCACATCTGTGATACGAAAAGTGAATGATGACATTTCTGATAAGTGGGTGTAACTATAATGCAGTTAGTACCAGATCCAAACAAGCATCTTTCTGGATAGATCTGTAACGATATTCAATCGTGCCATAATGTTCTACCAGCTGAATATACTGACTGCAAATACACTGCTCAAAAAAATAAAGGGAACACTAAAATAACACATCCTAGATCTGGATGAATGCAATATTCTTATTAAATACTTTTTTCTTTACATAGTTGAATGTGCTGACAACAAAATCACACAAAAATGATCAATGGAAATCAAATTTTTCAACCCATGGAGGTCTGGATTTGGAGTCACACTCAAAATTAAATTGGAAAACCACACTACAGGCTGATCCAACTTTGATGTAATGTCCTTAAAACAAGTCAAAATGAGGCTCAGTAGTGTGTGTGGCCTCCACGTGCCTGTATGACCTCCCTACAACGCCTGGGCATGCTCCTGATGAGGTGGCGGATGGTCTCCTGAGGGATCTCCTCCCAGACCTGGACTAAAGCATCCGCCAACTCCTGGACAGTCTGTGGTGCAATGTGGTGTTGGTGGATGGAGTGAGACATGATGTTTCAGATGTGCTCAATTGGATTCAGGTCTGGGGAACGGACGGGCCAGTCCATAGCATCAATGCCTTCCTCTTGCAGGAACTGCTGACACACTCCAGCCACATGAGGTCTAGTATTGTCTTGCATTAGGAGGAACCCAGGGCCAACCGCACCAGCATATGGTCTCACAAGGGGTCTGAGGATCTCATCTGGGTACCTAATGGCAGTCAGGGTACCTCTGGCGAGCACATGGAGGGCTGTGCGGCCCCCCAAAGAAATGCCACCCCACACCATGACTGACCCACACCAAACCGGTCATGCTGGAGGATGTTGCAGGCAGCAGAACGTTCTCCACGGCGTCTCCAGACTGTCACGTCTGTCACATGTGCTCAGTATGAACCTGCTTTCATCTGTGAAGAGCACATGGCGCCAGTGGCGATTTTGCCAATCTTGGTGTTGCTTAGTGGTGTTGCTTAGTGGTGTTGCTTAGTGGTGTTGCTCTGGGGCCTTTCAGAACAGGTGTATTGCTACTGAGATCATGTGACACTTAGATTGCACACAGGTGGACTTTATTTAACTAATTATATGACTTCTGAAGGTAATTGGTGGCACCAGATCTTCTTTAGGGGCTTCATAGCAAAGGGGTTGAATACATATACACGCACCACTTTTCTTTTCTTTTTTTTCCTCTTTTTTTTTTGTATGTCCATTATATGAAATCCAAATAAAAATAGATTTAAATTACAGGTTATAATGCAACAAAATAGGAAAAATTCCAATGGTGGTGTGTACTTTTGCAAGGCACTGTATTGGCAATCATATTCTAGGTGGGTGTATCTGCTGCAGACCGGGAAAAGGATTACACATTTGCTATATAGGAGGTCTATCTACTGATGTAGGATCTTAATTTGAGCATTTTCTCACAGCAGGAAAATAACCATGCAGCCACAGGAAATGTGAATTATCATGTGGATTATAATTTATGGACATTTTTGTGGGGGTTGATACATTTTTTTGCTAGGGCAAATCAAGTCTGAATGTTAAAGTGGAAATGACGTACTTTAGAAGCCTTTATTCCTCAAATACACTACAAGTTTGTATTAACTTCTGTGCAGGATATTTCCTGCAACAATCGGGTGATTTAAATTAATCCTACATTGGTATACCCACTGTGTAGATGGAGTTCACAACATTTGGGGTGTTCCAGGATTAGACACACACAAACATGCAGGGACGCACGCACACACACGGTCACATGTACACACTTGTGCATGGCTTTAATTTTTCAACTTACAGGATTGATATACATATGAGGAGAAAGCTGAAGTCATAACCTTTTCACTGACGTAATCAGAGCTCATGCAATTTCCCAGTTCGTCCACTAGATTGCAGTAGAAGATCACATGATGCATCTTGGCCCCTTGAAACCAGATGCGTCTGGTTTGATCTGGTTTGGGTAGTGACTTACTGTGTGGAGTTGGCTAAACGGAATTTCAGGCCTGACATCTTAAAATGACCCTTGTTTTTTAAAATAACACACAGACAGGCGAGGAAACTTCAATCTGCTTTTCCTCTGAATTTTTCCCATTGGAAACGAAGCAGGGGCATTCTTATGACATCCCAACAGTAAGGTTTGAGCTCAGGTAGCCTAGTGGTTAGAGTGTTGGACCAGTAACCGAAAAGTTGCTAGATCAAATCCCCAAGCTGACAAGGTAAAAATCTGCAGTTCTGCATCTACAGGCAACTTCACCCTACACCACTTCCTGGGGCCAAGAGCCTATCTGCTGTCTCAAACGTCCATAGCAGGTGTTAACACATACAGTTGAAGTCAGAAGTTTACATACACCTTAGCCAAATACATTTAAACTCACTTTTTCACAATTCCTGACATTTAATCCTAGTAAAAAATCCCTATCTTAGGTCAGTTAGGATCACCACTTTATTTTAAGAATGTGAAATGTCAGAATAATATTAGAGAGAAGGATTTATTTCAGCTTTTATTTCTTTCATCACATTCCCAGTGGGACAGAAGTTTACATACATTCAATAAGTATTTGATGGCATTGCCTTTAAATTGTTTAACTTGGGTCAAACGTTTCGGGTAGCCTTCCACAAGCTTTCCATAATAAGGTGGGAGAATTTTGGCCCATTCCTCCTGACAGAGCTGGTGTAACTGAGCCAGGTTTGTAGGCCTCCTTGCTCGCACATGTTTTTTCAGTTCTGCCCACACATTTTCTATAAGATTGAGGTCAGGGCTTTGTGATGGACACTCCAATACCTTGACTTTGTTGTCTTTAAGCCATTTTGCCACAACTTTGGAAGTATAATTGAGTCATTGCTCATTTGGAAGACCCATTTGCGACCAAGCTTTAACTTCCTGACTGATGTCTTGAGATGTTGCTTCAGTATATCCACATAATTATCCTGTCTCATGATGCCATCTATTTTGTGAAGTGCACCAGTCCCTCCTGCAGCGAAGCATTCCCACAACATGATGCTGCCACCACATGCTTCACGGTTGGGATGGTGGCTTTGGCTTGCAAGCCTCACCCTTTTCCCTCCAAACATAAGGATGGTCATTATGGCCAAACAGTTCTATTTTTGTTTCATCAGACCAGAGGACATTTCTCCAAAAAGTACAATATTTTTCCCCATGTGCAGTTGCAAACCGTAGTCTGGCTTCTTTATGGCAGTTTTGGAGCCATGTCTTCTTCCTTGCTGAGCGTCCTTTCAAGTTATGTCGATATAGGTCTTGTTTTACTGAGGATATAGATACTTTTGTACCCGTTTCCTCCAGCATCTTCACAAGGTCCTTTGCTGTTGTTCTGGGATTGATTTGCACTTTTCACACCAAAGTACGTTCATTTCTAGGAGACAGAACGGTTCTCCTTCCTGAGCAGTATGACAGCTGCGTGGTCCCATGGTTTTTATACTTGCGTACTATTGTTTGTACAGATGAACGTGGTACCTTCAGGCATTTGGAAATTGCTCCCAAGGATGGACCAGACTTGTGGAGGTCTACAATTATTTTCTGAGGTCTTGGCTGATTTCTTTTGATTTTTCCATGATGTCAAGCAATGAGGCATTGATTTGGAAGGTAGGCCTTGAATTACATCCACAGGTACACCTCCAAATGTATCAAATTATGTCAAATAGCCTATGAGAAGCTTCTAAAGCCATGACATAATTTTCTGGAATTTCCCAAGCTGTTTAAAGGCACAGTCAACTTAGTGTATGTAAACTTCTACAGTGAATTATAAGTGAAATAATTTGTCTGTAAACAATTGTTGGAAAAATTACTTGTGTCATGCTCAAAGTAGATGTCCTAACTGACTTGCCAAAACTATAGTTTGTTAACATATACATTTGTGGAGTTGTTGAAAAGCGAGTTTTAATGACTCCAACCTAAGTGTATGCAAACTTCCAACTGTACTATGCTGTCACACCCATTTGAAAATCTCCACCTGACCTTCTTCTTAACGGTTCAACCACAAACTCAATACTGTCTAGTCTAGTCTGTGGAAACTATTTTCCCTCACTCACTTCTTTCACTTTTAATGGTATACTCTCAGTGCTTAATGTGCCTGAACAAAAAGTGAGCACGAGAGGGGGTGACCTGGAGAGTTCTGAGGTACCGGAATGCAAGAGATAAAACAAAACACCTTTATAATAAAGCATTGCATGCATATCATATCATTTGCGTAGTGGCATTGAGCAGTTGAGTAGAGGCACTTTTTTGGGCCTTTTATAAACGGATTTCATACAATTCTAGTCATTTTATGGCTGGAGACTTTGGCATAATCTTGTTTAATGCGTGTTAAAAACAACTGGGAACTCGGAGCTGGGAAATATCTGACTTCTGACTTCAGTGCATTCAAGGACAAAAAAAAGGCAGCTCTAGCTGCGCAGAAATATGACAGACTGACTTGTCGGAAAGGTGGCATCCTATGACGAAGCTACGTTGAAAGTCACTGAGCCCTTCAGTACTGCCAATGTTTGTCTATGGAGATTGCATGGCTGTGTGCTCGATTTTAAAACACCGGTCAGCAAATGGTGTGGCTGAAATAGCCAAATCCACTAATTTGAAGGGGTGTCCATATACTTTTGTACATCAACTGATAATTACCATACTTGTCTCTGTAGTTTTCACAAGCTCTTAGTAAAAAAAAGTATAATTTATTTGAGTATTTCTTCAACATCAGCAGATAATTCAGTGAAGCCATTTAGTGTTACCTAACTACATTTTATGAGTAATTTATCATGTTTTAATTATCATGTTATTGTTTATAGTGGCACATTCAGTCCAGCTTTAAATGACGTTCAGTTTATAAAGCCTTCATAAGCACTACATTAATGTATTACAAAGCATCTATAACTGTATGTCATGCTTTATAAAGGGTTCATAAATGTGGCATAACTGTGTTACATTAATCACCAATGTCAAAAGTGACATAACCCACTTATGTTAAATATGACATAAACATGTGCTTTATAAAGGGTGCCATGTTGTGATGAAGGATGGCACACACACTAAAGTGAGGTCATCTTAGTCACATTAAACCTAATCTCATTCCCAGACAATTCCGCCCAAATGCACGGAAGATCTGGTGCACCAACACGTCAAATTATTTAGGACTTTGTGGCTGTCCTTAATAAATCAGCAGATGTTAGTAACCTATATAATCCCCTGTAATACTTTGTTTGAAGTGAGACACCTTCGGTCTTTTATAACACATCCATAAAGACACTATATCGCATGATGCTGTACTTACTTTAAAATCAGACCCCTTATGAATGACAAAACACATACATAAATGCCTTATATCATATAAAGTCACACATCTTTGGTCATTATGATGTAAACACAAATGTAATAACACTTGGAATGATCACTAAGAGCTAATACGAATAAACATTAAAGACATGTTTAAACCATACATTTCCTTTGATTTTTACATTTTCACAACAATACAAATACATAAAGTTTCAAAAAGTTCAGCAATGTAATTACATTGAACATTACACAGGGCTGTGAATAGTGTAATTTTTCCCTGAGCTGGCGGACGAATGTTCTTGCCTCTTTGCCTGCTGGAGGTACTGCATGTTGGTTCCAACCCTAAAAGTAACAACAAAGAAAGTTAGCAGGTCTGTTAGGAAATGCCTTTGTCACACCATCTGGATAAGGACATTTTTGTGCTGTGTTGGGGAATAATCAGAATTAGTTGGTAACATAGGTAAGATGTTTTATATTCATCATATGTTTGTAAGTTACTTCTCATCAGAATGTGTTTGTATAATACTGTGGCGGGGTTGCAGTATCTGTTCTCTGTCAAGACTAAGTTATTTGGGCCGGAGAGAGGGGAGAGGTCAAGCGTGTATCTCTTGGCTCCACAATGTCTGTGTGCCAGTCAATGTGTCTCTGTGATCTTGTCAAGATAGGATGGATTTGATATATGCCTGTTGATATGGAGGATTGATTCATGGTTCTGAGTTTGAGAAAATAACATAGTTTAGGAGACAAAGCTGAACAATAAATTATGCGTGGTTTGCTCTCATGATTTGGTAAATACAGGAAATTTCCACGACAGCTGCCCAGAAATACTCTAGATGGGGAAACTCCATTAGATTCATATTATTATATTCCTCTTTCATTTACAAATCTCATGATGTGACTATGACACGAGACAGTATATGACACGAGGCTGTATATTTATATAGATTTTATTTTGCTGAGCGTGCTAGCTAGCAATTTCTATGAAGTCACCAAAATTATTTGAAATAAAGATTGAGTTAGCTAACGCAACACTTAACTACTACAATCCTAATTTAAATTACAATAAATAAAGGTTAACTGACTTGTTTTTTTCTGTCCAGTGGCACTACAAGTGGGCATTTGAATTGCAAACTGTGATGAGTGTAGGGCATGCACCCTGAATTAAAGGGCAACGACACTCGAGAAACAAGAATCAAAGTCTCTTACATTTTTCCCCGATCTCAAAAGTTGTCCTCTGATGTGGTTTAAGCATTGTTGTGAACACAGAAAACCAAATGCTGTTGTTTTTCTATTAAGGTTGAAGTCCGCGCCGTCGCAGAAATATAATTAGCATAAAAAAAAAAATCCACAATCTTTCAAGCTGATGTTTTACGTGATTCTGTCCAGTTGTGTTTTTAGTTTGTTTCTTTGCGTTGTTTGTAATTTATTTTTAAAATGATTTTGTACATAATGTTGCTGCTACCGTCTCTTTTGACCAAAAATAACTTTGGAACTGCGATTACTCACCACGAATTGGAAGAATCCTTTTTTACGTTAACGAATCTGACGAGCCCGACGTGAATGACATACTGCTTTCCCGGGAACAGGCCCAGATCCCCCTCGTTTGCGTGAAGAGAAGGCAGAGAAAAAGGGGCCGGATTGCGGGCTGCCTTCTGAGAGTTCGTAGGCGATCGAATAAACCCACACTGCCTTCCATTCTGCCCAGCAAACGTGCAATTTTTGGAAAATAAAATCGATGACCTACGCGAAGGTTAAACTACCAACGGGACATTCAAAACTGTAATATCTTATGCTTCACGGAGTCGTGGCTGAACAATGACATTATCAACATACAGCTGGCTGGTTATACGCTATATCGGCAGGATAAAACAGAGGCGTCTGTTAAGACAAGGGTGGGGGACTTTGTATTTTTGTAAATAACAGCTTTTTCACAATATCTAAGGAAGTCTTGAGGTTTTGCTTGCCTGAGGTTGAGTATATCATGATAAGCTGTAGACCACACCATCTACCTAGAGAGTTTTCATCTGTATTTTTCGTAGCTGTTAACATACCACCACAGACTGATGCTGGCCCTAAGATCACACTAAATGAGCTGTATTCCACCATAAGCAAACAGGAAAAGGCTCAACCAGAGGTGGCACTCCTAGGGGCCAGGGACTTTAATGCAGGGAACCTTAAATCGGTCTTACCAAATTTCTATCAGCATGTTAAATGTGCAACCAGAGGGACCACCTTTACTCCACACACAGAGACGCATACAAAGCTCTCCCTCACTCTACATTTGGCAAATCTGACCATAAATCTATCCTCCTGATTCCCGCTTACAAGCAAAAAGTAAAGCAGGAAGCACCAGTGACTAGATCAATAAAAAAGTGGTCAGATGAAGCAGATGCTAAGCTACAGGACTGTTTTGCTAGCACAGACTGGAATATGTTCCGGGATTCCTCCGATGGCATTGAGGAGTACACCACTTCAGTCATTGGCTTAATCAATAAGTGCATTGATGACGTCGTCCTCACAGTGACCGTACGTACACACCACAACCAGAAGCTATGGATCACAGGCAACATCCGCATTGAGCTAAAGGCTAGAGCTGCGGGTTTCAAGGAGCAGGACTCTAACCCGGAAGATAATGAGAAATCCCGCTATTTCCTCCGACGAACCATCAAACAGGCATAGCATCAATACAGGACTAAGATCTAATTGCACTACACCATCTCCGACCCTCGTCGGATGTGGCAGGGCTTGCAAACCATTACAGGCGACAAAGGGAAGCACAGCCGAGAGCTGCCCAGTGACACGAGCTAAACTACATCTATACGCCCTAGTAAGCAAAAATAACACTGAAACATGCATGAGAGCACCAGCTGTTCTGGAAGACTGTGTGATCACACTCTCTGCAGCTAATGTGAGTAAGACCTTTAAACAGATCAACATTCACAAGGCCGCAAGGCCAGACGGATTACCAGGACGTGTCCTGTGAGCATGCACTCACCAAATGACAAGTGTCTTCACTGACATTTTCAACCTCTTCCTGTCCGAGTCTGTAATACCAACATGTTTTAAGCAGACCACCAAGGTAGCCTGCATAAATTACTACCGACCTGTAGCACTCATGTGTGTAGCCATGAAGTGCTTTGAAAGGCTGGTCATGGCTCACATCAACACCATTATCCCAGAAACCTTAGACCCACTCCAATTTTCATACTGCCCTAACAGATCCACAGATGATGCAATCTCTCTTGCACTCCACACTGCCCTTTCCCACCTGGACAAACGGAACACCTATGTGAGAATGCTATTCATTGACTACAGCTTAGTGTTCAACACCATAGTGCCCTCAAAGCTCATCAATAAGCTAAGGACCCTCGGACTAAACACCTCCCTCTGCAACTGGATCCTGGACTTCCTGATTGGGTGTCCCTAGATGGTAAGGGTAGGTAACAACACATCCGCCATGCTGATCCTCAACACAGGGGCCCCTCAGGGGTGCATGCTCAGTCCCCTCCTGTACTCCCTGTTCACTCATGACTGCACGGCCAGGCACGACTCCAACACCATCATTAAGTTTGCAGATGACACAACAGTGGTAGGTCTGATCACCGACGAGACAGCCTATGGGGAGGAGGTCAGAGACCTGGCCATGTGGTGCCAGGACAACAACCTCTCCCTCAACGTGATCAAGACACTGGAGATGATTGTGGACTACAGGAAAGAGGACCGAGCACGCCCCCATTCTCATCAACGGGGCTGCAGTGGAGCAGGTTGAGAGCTTCAAGTTTCTTGGGGTCCACATCACCAACAAACTAACATGGTCCAAGCATACCAAGACAGTCGTGAAGAGGGCACGACAAAACCTATTGCCCCTCATGTGACTGAAAAGATTTGGCATGGGTTCTCAGATTCTCAAAAGGTTCGACAGCTGCATCATCGAGAGCATCCTGACTGGTTGCATCACTGCCTGGTATGGCAACTGCTCGGCCTCTGACTGCAAGGCACTACAGAGGGTAGTGCGTACAGGCCCAGTACATCACTGGGGCAAAGCTTCCTGCCATCCAGGACCTCTATACCAGGTGGAACATCTAATCAAATGGCTACCCAGACTATTTACACCCCCCCTCTCTATTTTACACCGCTGCTACTCTGTTGTTACTCTGTTGTTATCATCTATGCATATTCACATATTCACAATAACTCTACCTACATGTACATATTACCTCGACTAACCGGTGCCCCCGCACATTTACTGTGTATCGGTACCCCCCTGTATATGGTCTCGATATTGTTATTTTGCTGCTGCTCTTTAATTACTTGTTACTTCAAAATGTATTTATTTTTCTTATTCATATTTTTATATATTTTTTAAACTGCATTGTTGGTTAGGGGCTCGTAAGTAAGCATTTCACTGTAAGGTGTTATATTCTGTTATATTCGGCGCATGTGACTAATACAATTTGATGAATCCGTTTTTTTCATTGGATGCATCCGCTTATGTCACACTTTTGCATCTGTGGTGACCATGAGACATCCTAAAAATCAGTCTTATTTATTTATAAAAAAGATTTGACCAGCCCACCCCAATAAAAGATGGTCTGGCCTTTCTGGCATTTGCCAGAATTGCCAGATGGCCAATCCGACTATGTGTTCCACAGTTGAGAGATGTTTTTTTCCAAACTCATTCTGCCACTGGAATATCGCCCACTGCTCCCTGCCACTCCAGCATACTTCATTCTGATGCAAATACTAAGAGGGCTGAAGTTTTGAGGAGGAGGGGTGGTTGGGGACTAGTGGAAAAAAAATGTGTGGGCCTCAACGCAAAGCTCTAATGTTCTCAGTGGAGTTGAAAACAACAACAGCATGAGTGCACCGTCTGTCTGCCATAGTTATTGTGTGCCTTCTGGCAAACTGTGCGCCATGGAATCCAGAATACTACATTTTTGGTGTTGAGCCTTCACTTGTGGTGGTGGTGGTGGTGGATACCATGTACAATGAGCCACCAGGTCAGGGGGAGGGAGCCACAGCCAACCACAACACTGACTGGGGATGAGTGGCTATACTGGGGACTCTGGAGGAGAGTGTGGTGGGATGTTGACTTGGGTCTAAGAGCTAAAAAAGTGACGCACTGTCGTAACATTCCGACTTGCCTCTCTTGTCTGTCTGTATGAGGGCTGTACACCGTGGCATGTGGCTGGGATTAGGACATTTCCATGTGGATTAAAACCTTTGCAACGCCTACATTGCAACTCACTCTGAGGAGTGTGAGGTCCCAGACCGATCCCGTCTCTGCAGTTTGGCCCATGGTTTCACTTAGCAGGTACGTGAAATGGATTTTCTGCTGTTCAGACAGACCGACAGTGTGACAGTGATCTATTTCTTAAGTATTGTTATGGGATTTTTCATCAAGTGAGATGTTTTTGTTTGCTGAATAGGAGAGGAGGGTGAACGTTTTCACTTTTCTAATTTTGAAAAAAGGCTATGGTCTTTTAATGGCAGGAATAGTGTTGCCTCATTGAGTTTTATTAGAGGATGAGTGACCTATGTTAAACATTTAATTGTGTTGCCATAGTCATGTAGGCCAGCAAGTTTTAAAGTGCAAGGTCATTACTATTGCCTGGTTTCCCTTCAGTGGAACTGCTGCCAGGGATTAGTTTTGTGGAACAAAAGTGGTACAATTAGAACCACAAATGTACCCTCACCACTTTGTAGGGTGAGTAACTGTGAAATCAATTATTTAATCTCCGAGACACTCAAAATGTTTTGTTTTTTTCTAATATGTCTAAGACCAATGTAATATGTGTTGTTAGGAATATAAATGAGTGGAATATCAAAGATACATTTTCAAATCTATTGCTGACGAGGTGTTTTATGAAACAACTGAGATAAACAACACTTAAGTTATAATAATAATTTATATATATATATATATATATATTCATTTTATTGATGTTCATTTTCTATAACCAACTTAAATTAGTGTTTGCTAGTTGTGGTTTCTCCATTGTGGTTTATCCCGGTCTTATACACTTTTTCCCAAAGCTCCAGGATGTTCCAGTTCGTCCAGAGGCACATCCACGACCACGTGATGGAGCGCATAATCCGCCGGACTCGTCTGGTGACCAAAGATGGCCGCTGCAACATTGAGTTTGGCAACATCGAGTACCACAACCAATTTGCCTACCTGGGGGATTTCTGGACGACAGTTGTGGAGATCCGCTGGCGTTTCGTCCTCCTCCTCTTCGTCGCCTCCTTCACAGGCAGCTGGTTCGTCTTCAGCCTTCTGTGGTACTGGATTGCCAAGAGCAATGGTGATCTGATTGGACAGAACCGCACAGACAGCCACGTTCGTTGTATAGACAATGTCAATGGACTCACCACGGCTTTCCTGTACTCCTTGGAGACCCAGACAACAATTGGTTATGGTGGACGGGCACTCACTGGGCACTGCCCTGGCACCGTGGCCCTCATTGTCGTCCAATCCCTCATTGGTGTCTTTGTCAACTGCTTCATGTGTGGAGTGATCCTGGCCAAGATCTCCCTTCCCAAGAAGAGGGCAAAGACAGTGACCTTCAGTAACACAGCTGTCATCTGCCTGAAGAAGGGCAGCCTGTGCCTGCTTATCCGAGTGGCCAACCTCCGCAAGACCTTGCTAATTGGGAGCCAAATCTACGGCAAGCTGCTTAGGACAACTGTCACGCCGGAAGGTGAGACTATAATTCTCGACCAGGTAGGCATTGACTTTGCAGTGGACGCTGGCAAGGACAACCTGTTTTTTGTCTGCCCGCTGACATTGTACCACATCATCGACAAGGCCAGTCCATTTTACGACATGTCAGCGGACACCCTCCAGCAGCAGGACTTTGAGCTGGTGGTCTTCCTGGACGGGATGGCAGAGTCCACCAGCTCCGCCTGCCAGGTACGTACCTCCTTCATTCCCCAGGAGGTCCAATGGGGATACAGCTTCCTGCCCATCATCTCCCGCACCAAGACAGGCAAGTACCATGTGGACTTCTCCAACTTCTCCAGAACCGTGCCGGTGACGACCCCACACTGTGTCCAATGCTTTCA
Source organism: Oncorhynchus kisutch (assembly GCF_002021735.2). Taxonomy (NCBI): domain Eukaryota; kingdom Metazoa; phylum Chordata; class Actinopteri; order Salmoniformes; family Salmonidae; genus Oncorhynchus; species Oncorhynchus kisutch. The sequence goes on from NC_034179.2 coordinate 48,445,867, forward strand.
GAGTGATCCAGACCAAACCAATCACAACAATAACCAAAACAACCACCACAGGAAGCTAGGTATTGACAACCCCGGATTCGAGGTGATTGACATTCAAGACACAATGGATATCACAGAAATGTGAGCCGGAGGAAACCACAGACTAACAGACAGCAGCCCCCTGGATGTGGGACGTGGCTCGCCGAGAGAGATATGGATTAAGCACTTGTTTATGAGAGTATTCATGTCCTCTCTATAGTCCGATGTGATTGACAGAAAGCTCATATTGGGGTCAGGGGCTCATAGTGAGTCATAGAGAATGAGCAGGTAGCCCCAGTTCTAATAACCAGTGAGCCAAAGAATAATGTACACCTTGGATATGGTGCAAATCTTTACTTTGCTTCATGTGAGCATTGGGTATTACACTTGAGTTAAGATTGAACAACTCAGTATTATTTATGTCTATGCCTTTAAAAGACAAAATATCAGCCTTTATGTGTTGTTTAAAAAAATGACATACAATGCAAAAGACCGAAGAAATCAATGATCCCTGGAAACATTGCTATGTGTTGAGAGGTTCGCTCTTGTCAATGTTGAACTGGTGTTTTCAAGCTCTGGTAGGAGCTAAACTCTTGGTAAGAACAGCTCATTACACTCAAAGCACCTTTGTGACATACAAACAGTAACTATTGTACTAGGTACAGTAACTATTAAAAAGGGCTTTGGTCATGACCTGAAGGAGAGAGTGGGAGAGAGAGTAAAGCACAGGGGGTATTCATGAGAAGCTTATGACCTGAGCCTGTTTTAATGAAATATGTCAGAGATGGGGGGAATAACAATAGGGTAGAACTTGCTTCCCTAGAGTCATTACATAGTCTTTTTCTTAACTGGAATGACAAAGTACATATTATGTGCCATAACAGATTCATCATGTATGCCTTAATTCCTTTAGAATACTGTGAATAGCTGCTAATTGCACTGACTGGGAATATTAATGTGACTAATCTACATTGTGTAGATGTCTTATTTTGTAATATTGAGTTACTTGTTCTCAGGGAAAGCAGCATTCCTGGTTAGAATAAATAAATGTTTTTTGACAATGCCTTGAGTATTATCCTTTCTGACACATGGGCCTGTATCCCACAAAGCATCTCAGAAAAGGTCCTATGAATCCTGTTTTAAGACAACAAAAAAACACAGCTCAGAGTAGATTTTAAAATGATGTTAAGACAATGCCCAGACAAACTCTGAGCCAGGAGTAAAATCAACTCATCAACATTTATCTCAGCTGGTAATAATAATTGCTTGATGTACCACAAAGGAAAGATAGTGATGATGCTCATTGACCATGGGCGAGTTCGTTTTGCATGGCACAGGGCCCCGATTGAGTGGAGATTTCACTTCAGGACCAATGGAATGGACTAAAACAGTGGTTTCCAAACCGTGGCACACCATGATGGGATAGAAAATTCTTCGGCACACCTAAAATTAATTAATTTAGTGGTAAAGACCTCCATCTGATCAGTAATGCTAATCATGTATTTTCTGTGAGACACGTTATTTATAGATTAAATAGGGATTATTTGAAATGTTTTCATAGTTTTGATAGTTCCTTACTTATGATGATTAATTTGTGTGTACCCGTTAAGAGCGTCCTGGGAGTCTGAGCCAGAAAGTAGAAACATGTAGGTCAGGTAAATTAGGTCTTTAGTTTTGAATGATTGGGCTACAGACGAGTGTTTTCTGCAATGTAAAAGTGAAACCGCGGACACAAAGCCATGCTCTGTTTGTTTCTATGACAGAGGCTGTGGCATAGGTAAGCCCTACCAGAGACCTATATTAAGAAATAAATGACTCTGGCTTAGCCTAATCAGACTTGTCTGTGCTAATGGTTTTCACAGAAAAAGTAAAATGATACAAATTACTTTGCTCTTGATGCACATGCCTCAAATGATACAAATGTAACAATAGCCTGAGGCACTGGACTTAAAACAAAGACACAGATGTAACCATGTGCCATTTAAAAAGGTAACTGCCCCTTAGAACCAATTTATCTGGGTTTAAGTGGCCTTTGTGCATTGATATGAGTCAGAAACATTCATTCTAGTGTTAAAGTGTACTACATAGTGTAAAATGAAGATAATTTTGTTCATAGTCAGTCTCGTCCAAAATTGAGTTTTGTAAGTGAGTTCATCACGACTTACTGGAGGGTTGGGTATGGATTATTTATTTGTGACTTGCTCTAACATAATCAGTCACATTGACCCCAAAAACACATTTAGAGTTTTATAGTAATGAATCCTAGCTTTCTAATGAGACCAACATGTTCTCTCTACTCCAAATATCAGGCGACTTACGTGCCCAGGAAAGCTCAGACCAACAACTAAACGTAGTCTAACAAAGACTACAGTCGTGGCCAAAAGTTTTGAGGATGACGCAAACATTAATTTTCACAAGGTTTGCTGCTCAGTGTCTTTAGATATTTTTGTCAGATGTTACTATGGAATACTGAAGTAGAATTACAAGCATTTCATAAGTGTCAAAGAATTTTATTGACAATTACATGAAGTTGATGCAAAGAGTCAATATTTGCAGTGTTGACCCTTCTTTTTCAAGATCTCTGCAATCCGCCCTGGCATGCTGTCAATTAACTTCTGGGCCACATTGATGGCAGCCCCTTCTTGCATAATCAATGCTTGGAGTTTGTCAGAATTTGTGGGTTTTTGTTTGTCCACCTGCCTCTTGAGGATTGACCACAAGTTCTCAATGGGATTAAGGTCTGGGGAGTTTCCTGGCCATGGACCCAAAATATTGATGTTTTGTTCCCCGAGACACTTAGTTATCACTTTTGCCTTATGGCAAGGTGCTCCATCATGCTGGAAAAGGCATTGTTCATCACCAAACTGTTCCTAGATGATTGGGAGAAGATGCTCTCAGAGGATGTGTTGGTACCATTCTTTATTCATGGCTGTGTTCTTAGGCAAAATTGTGAGTTAGCCCACTCCCTTGGCTGAGAAGCAACCCCACACATGAACGGTCTCAGGATGCTTTACTGTTGGCATGACAAAGGACTGATGGTAGGGCTCACCTTTGTCTTCTCTGGACAAGCTTTTTTCCGGATGCCCCAAACAATCGGAAAGGCGATTCCTCAGAGAAAATAACTTTACCCCAGTCCTCAGCAGTCCAATCCCTGTACCTTTTGCAGAATATCAGTCTGTCTCTGATGTTTTTCCTGGAGAGAAGTGGCTTCTTTTCTGCCCTTCTTGACACCAGGCCATCCTCCAAAGGTCTTTGCCTCACTGTGCGTGCAGATGCACTCACACCTGCTTGCTGCCATTCCTGAGCAAGCTCTATACTGGTGGTGTCCCGATCCCGCAGCTGAATCAACTTTAGGAGACAGTCCTGGCGCTTGCTGGACTTTCTTGGGCGCCCTGAAGCCTTCTTCACAACAATTGATCCGCTCTCCTTGAAGTTCTTGATGATCCGATAAATGGTTGATTTTATTGCTATGGCTCTGGCAGCAAATAGCCAAATGTTATGAGCAAGCATTCAGCAACGTACACAACTGGTTGCATAGTAACAGTGTCAGCGTCACCGGCCTGAATGTATTCTGTAGTTACAGTCCCTCTATTAGCAAATAAATCACTTATAAACTAGAGGAAGTTATTTTTCTCACTATGTGTTTATTGAGCTATGAAATTTAATTTAATTCACAGGCTACTTACAAAACCTGGTGGATTTGTTGATCAGCAGTGTTGTGGGAACCCCCCTACCATCAGTAGCGGTGAGTGGGTAAAATCACTGGGGAAGCCAAGCCAGGTAAAAAAATAAGAAGCCATACAACCTATGTGTTGTGATGATTGCGTGGCTGGCTCTATAACGTGTTTGTTCATATGCCTTGCCACCGTGATATACAGTAGAGGCCTAAGGACGAGACAATAAGAAGACACATTGGCAGAATAAATTCAACCACGCCTTTGTTTCATCACAAAACCGGGGAAAGCAAAATCTGCCCAGTGAAGTCCACAAAGCATTTTGCATGTAACAAACAGTTACATAACCTTCAGCATAGTTAATGACATTTTCCGACTACTAAACAACCATTGTTTAAAAAAAGTTTCTGACTCCACTATTCCACTATTCCAACATAGAATGCCAATCATTTCAACTTCAATATTTCAATGTCATCAAATCACCTATGCTTTGTTTAATAAAGTAGTTTAAGAAACTAAAAGATACCAAAAACAACCAGTCAACGTAAGCTAAATATGATGTGGCTGTCCATGGTACTGATGTGTGTGCGTGTCTGTCTGCTTGCGTGCAAGTAGAAAAAACATGTTGACTCACCCTACTTGTAGAGAAACGCCAATGACATCCTCCTCGCTTTCATATAGCCGAAACGGTCTATGACTCTGTCATACAGTACACGCTTTTAGTTTTTATTGTCCTAGGCTACCTAGCTAAAATGCTTGCACACTAGCCTAACTTCCTTTCATGGGCAACAATGCGCCAAGCCAGCTAGTTAACATTAGCCTACTATATCTAGCTACATATTGAACTTCCATCCTCTCAAGCCAGAGGCATAATGTATGAATTTATGGTTGGATTAGAATCACCATTATAATTACTGGCCAGTACGGAGAATTAAGTAAAACCAGTCCAAATCCCTATTTCCATCCATGGAAAGGGACGATATAAGTTAGCTAACTAGCCATCAGAGGACAACGACCCAATGAGATTCAACAATTCAATTTTTTTCTGTAAATTACATTCTTCTTTTAATGTGATGTGATTAGTGTGAAGCCAAATCCAAACTGGCTTCTCTTAACACTTTTTTTTTGGTGCGCCAGGACCATTCACAGTTGACCTCATGCAGTTTAGCTCAATGCTGATTTGCTATTATTTTATTTATTTATGTTTATCAAGAGAGGCCAAATGCTAGCTGGCTTCCGTTGCATTAAATCTTTGGGTGGCAACAATGTCATATTATTTTTCAGATAAATGGTCTACACATCCTGAGAAAGAGGGGCGCTGTTTTACTTGCTCGGATGCTTTCTCCGGTGAGATACTTTTGTATATACAGTGTATGTGGACATCCATTCAAATGAGTGGATTTGGCTATTTCAGCCACACCTGTTGCTAACATGTGTATGAAATCGAGGACACAGCCATGCAATCTCCATAGACAAACATTGGCAGTAGAATGGCCTTACTGTGGAGCTTAGTGACTTTAAACAAAGAATGCCAACAATTCAGTTCATAACATTTCAGCGCTGATAGAGCTGTCCAGTCAACTGTTTGTAATGAATTGGAAACGTCTAGAAGCAACAAAATCTTAGCCGCAAAGTGGTAGGCCACACAAGCTCACAATATGGGACGTCCGAGTGCTGGAGCATATGGCACGTAAAAATCATCTGTCCTTGATTGCAACACTCCCTACCAAATTCTGAAGTGCTTCTCGAAGCAATGTCAGTACAAGAACTGTTCGGTAGGAACTTCATGAAATGGGTTTCCATAGCCAATTAGCTGCACACAAGCCTAAGATCAGAATGCGCATGCCGAGCTTCAGCTGGAGTGGTTTAAAGCTTGCCGCCATTGGAGCGTCCTCTGGAGTGATGAATCACGCTTAACCGTCTGACTGCCGAATCTGGGTTTGGCGGATGCCAGGAGAACACTACCTGCCCGAATAAATAGTGCCAACTGTAAAGTTTAGTGGAGGAGGAATAATAGTCTGGGGCTGTTTCATTGTTCGGGCTGGGCCTCTTAGTTCCAGTGAAGGGACATCTTAACACTACAGCATACAATGACATTCTAGACAATTCTGTACTTCCATCTTTATGCAAACAGTTTGTGGAAGGCCCTCTTCTGTTTCAGCATGACAATTCCCCCGTGCACAAAGCGAGGTCCATACAGAAATGGTTTGTCGAGATCGTTGTGGAAGAACTTGACTGGCCTGCACAGAGCCCTGACCTCAACTCAATCGGACACCTTTGGGATGAATTGGAACTCAGGCCTAATCACCCAACATCAGTGCCCGACCTCACTGATTCTCGTGGCTGAATGGAAGCAAGTCCCTGCAGCAATGTTCCAACATCTAGTGGAAAGCCTTCCCAGAAGATTGAAGGCTGTTAGAGCATCAAAGGGGGGACCAACTCCATATTAATGCCCATGATTTTGGAATAAGATGTTCGACGAGCAATCCACATACTTTTGGTCATGTGGTGTACGTTCAGGCTCTTGCGAATTGAAGGGAAATTATGAAACACAGAGAGACGAAAGATACATGAATCTTTTTTTATTGATAACATTTTTGGAGAAGCCTGGCTTCCCTTGGCATCCATGAGTATATGCCACTGACTACCATATCAGGTGCTGTTACAGAAGGCTGAGGCCAGACCCCAGTCCTGCTTCAGAGTAATGGAAGACACTTGAATCAACTTGGTCACATTTGATCTGCTCAACAGTCAAACTACTTTATGTCCTGGAATACACCTAAGCACCATTGATAATGTAATCTGTGATGTGTGTCTTGTATGTTGTAAGGAGGTGCCCCCTTCCACTGTGCCAATGGACTACTCATGGGCCCAATTGAGTAGTGTCTGCCAGTCAGTACTCTGCTGGCATGTATCCCTTGTGATTAGCTGTAAATCAGGATCTCTGATTGGCTGTTCAACCATGCATTTATTGTTGGCTTCCATGACTGTATGGTAACCACTGTATGGTAACAGTCCTTCTCTGTGGTATTGAAGCTGGGTCCAATATAGGCGCTGATCTATGCTGCAATGCAATCAGGCATTGGTAAACACCTCAGAAGTGACGAAAGGTGATTACTAATAAGACACTACAAGTGTTTAGTAATATCACCCTTTCAATATATGTCACACATCAACTATTCCTAATAAGTTCAGCAATTACATTCAATAGCAATATTACTCTGTATGCTACTGACTCCTGGAGGAAGCTTTCCATTTTTCAGTAACCTACAGAGTGGTATGATAAGAGTGCCAGCCAACTGCATCTCACATCTGCCTGTAGTTATTGAACACTGCCTGCTGGACCCATGAGGCAAACTCTGTCATATCCAGGATGAAGTGTTATTCACTCCACCCTTCCTGCAACCTGACTGCACCTGTCCACAACCTGTAAACCATTACATAGATGGAAGGGACTTCATCACCCACTCGAAACTTGAAGACAGAACCTCACTCAGAGGGCTGTGCATGTCAATGTGTGGTTAGACAGCCAAGTCCTTAGATTTGGCAAAATAGACAAATAGAATGCGTTCCAGTTCTGGTTAGACAGTTGAAGTTATACTCTACAGACAACTTATTTGTATTTACTAGGTACGTGTAGGCATGCTGTCTTTATAAGCACCTCAATATGATATTTACAGCAAAGAAATTGGTCTTTGTAACACACTCATAAATTTTTTTGTGATGTATCTACACTCAAGCTGGGCATTGTTTGTGCAATGTCCACATGTAGCCTATACCTGTTGTAGGGTTATTATTAGTTTGACCTTTATTTAACTAGGCAAGTCAGATAAGAACAAATTCTTATACAATGACGGCCTATCCCAGTCAAAACCCGGACGACGCTGGGCCAATTGTTCAGCGCCCTATGGGACTCCCAATCACGGCCGGATGTGATACAGCCTGGATTCGAACCAGGGACTGTAGTGACACCTCTTGCACTGACATTCAGTGCATTAGACCACTGCGCCACTCAGGAGCAAATTCTGGGGTTTGTCTCCAGAAATGCTCTAACAGCGAACATAAGGAGAGACGAGACTGGAAAGTTATAGAATATTTTGTTTTAGGACAGCTGAGCTGACTCAAGACCAGGCTTTCAATTCACAGATGATACCATTTCCATGGTAACATGTATTTACATAATTAAACTTTTAAACTGAGTTGCAAGCTATTTTCGTAGCAAGATTTTTTTAACTAACTAAGTCAGTTAAGAACAAATTCTTATTTACAATGACAGCCTACCAGGGAACAGTGGGTTAATGAACTGCCTTGTTCAGGGGCAGAACGACAGATTTTTACCCTCCCGTCTGGGATTCAATCCAGCAACCTTTCCATTACTGGGCCAACGCTCTAACCACTAGGCTACGTGCCACTCCCAAGGTGTTGTAGAACAGGTGTCTTATGAAACACATTCTAGACACTGACTCTTGCTATCTTAGCATGAATTATTTGACAGAGAAATATATTTATGTTGTTCAGCACCCTCAGCACCCCTACTTCCCACAGCTATGTACCTGAGAGTTCCTCAAGGCACAGCATGTTATATATTATATATACTGTACATACTCCGGACTCTGACATTGCTCGTCCTAATATTGATATATTTCTTCATTCCTTTCTTTTACTTTTAGATTTGTGTGTATTGTTGTGAATTGTTAGATATTTCTGCACCCTCAATCCCATCTGCTAAATATGTGTACGTGACCAATACAATTTGATTTGTTAAAATACAGTGCAGTCGGAAAGTATTCAGACCCCTTCACTTTCTCCACATTTTGTTTGGGTTACAGCCTTATTCTAAAATGTATTGAATATTTTTCCCCATCATCAATCTACACACAATACACCATAATGGCACAATAAAAACAGATTTATAGAAAGTTTATTAAATGTAAAAAATAAAAATAATAATTGAAATATCACATTTACACAGAGGTGGAAAAGTACCAAATGTCATACTTGAGTAAAAGTATTGATACCTTTTAATAGAAAGTTACTAGAGTAAAAGTGAAAGTCAGCCAGTAAAATACTACTTGAGGAAAAGTCTAAAAGTATTTGTTTTTAAATATACTTAAGTATCAAAATAAAAAGTATACATCTTTTAAAATTCCTTATATTAATCAAATCAAATGTATCTGTCACATGCACCGAATAAAACAGGTGCAGACCTTACCGGGAAATGCTTCCTTACAAACCCTTAACCAACAATGCAGTTAAGAAAATATTTACTAAAGTAACACAATAAAATAACAATAACGAGGCTACAGTATATACAGGGGGTACAGATACCGAGTCAATGTGCTGGGGAACAGGTTAGTCGAGGTAATTGAGGTAATACACCTTAGCCAAATACATTTAAACTCAGTTTGTCACAAACTCTGTTTGTCACATGTTGTGACATTTAATCAAAGTAAAAATTCCCTGTCTAAGGTCAGTTAGGATCACCACTTTATTTTAAGAATGTGAAATGTCAGAATAATAGTAGAGAATTATTTATTTATTTCAGCTTTTATTTATTTTATCACATTCACAGTGGGTCAGAATTTTACATACACTCAATTAGTATTTGGTATCATTGCCTTCAAATTGTTTAACTTGGGTCAAACATTTTGGGTAGTCTTCCACAAGCTTCCCACAATAAGTAGAATTTTGTCCCATTCCTCATGACAGAGCTGGTGTAACTGAGTCAGGTTTGTAGGCCTCCTTACTCGCACAAGCTTTTTCACCTCTGTCAACAAATTTTCTATTGACTCAACTCCAGCCACTTTAATAATGGGAATTGATGGGAAATGATGTAAAATATATCACTAGCCACTTTAAACAATGCTACCTAATATAATGTTTACATACCCTACATTATTCATCTCATATGTATACATATATACTGTACTCTATATCATCTACTGCATCCTTATGTAATACATGTATCACTAGCCACTTTAACTATGCCACTTTGTTTACATACTCATCTCATATGTATATACTGTACTCGATACCATCTACTGTATCTTGCCTATGCTGCTCTGTACCATCACTCATTCATATATCTTTATGTACATATTCCTTATCCCCTTACACTGTGTATAAGACAGTAGTTTTTTTTGGAATTGTTAGTTAGATTACTTGTTGGTTATTACTGCATTGTCGGAACTAGAAGCACAAGCATTTCGCTACACTTGCATTAACATCTGCTAACCATGTGTATGTGACAAATAAAATTTGATTTGATGATTTGATTTGATTTGTTTTGTACCTGTTTCCTCCAGCATCTTCACAGGGTCCTTTGCTGTTGTTCTGGGATTGATTTGATCTCTAGGAGACAGAACGCGTCTCCTTCCTGAGCGGTATTGTCACGGCTACTATAAGTAGTGGGTGGAGGAGTCAGGCGCAGACAGCAGGGTAGTTCAAAAGATGTGGATCTTTATTTTCCCAAAAAAACAGAGACGGTCACGCCACACACACAAGGGTGCGTAAAGACTCAGTCCAAACAAACAGGACAAAACTGATCGGAAAAATGAATACCACAATACCACAAAATAATCGCACAACATAAACAGAAAAACAAGCCCGCACAAAAGCCGGCAGGCCTACTGGGTTTAAATAGCCCACAACCAAAACCTAATCACGAAACAGGTGCAACTAATCTGACACAACTAAATGAAACAGAAAAGGGGATCGCTGGCAGCTAGTAGGCCGGCGACGACGACCACCGTGCGCCGCCCGCACCATCTTCGGCGGGACTCGTGACAGAACCCCCCCCCCCGACGCGCGGGTCTCGCAGTGCGCCGATTCCCGGCCTCCAGGGCGAACCGGAGGGCGATCCAGAGGGCGATCCGGGTGGAGGCGGTGGAAGTCATTCAAGAGGTTAGGATCCAAAATGTCCCCCATCGGTACCCAGCACCTCTCCTCCGGACCGTACCCCTCGCAGTCCTCAAGGTACTCAGAGGGGGCGGAGGGACCTCCGGCACCTCTCCTTCTTGTAGGGGACCAGCTACCACCGGCCTGAGGAGAGACACATGAAGCGAGGGGTTAATGCGATAGTAAGAGGGAAGTTGCAATCTATAACACACCTCGTTTATCCTCCTCAGGACTTTAAATGGCCCCACACACTGCGGCCCCAGCTTCCGGCAGGGCAGGCGGAGGGGCAGGTTTCAGGTTGAGAGCCAGACCCTGTCCCCTGGTGCGAACACAGGGGCCTCACTGCGGTGGCGGTCAGCGCTCTTCTTCTGCCATCCACCAGCCTGCTTGAGAGTGTCTTGGACTGCCCGCCAGGTCTCCCTAGAGCGCTGTACCCACTCCTCCACAGCAGGAGCTTCGGTCTGACTCTGATGCCACGGAGCCAGGACCGGCTGGTAGCCCAGCACACATTGGAATGGCAACATGTTCGTGGAGGAGTGATGGAGTGAGTTCTGGGCCAACTCCCCCCATGGGACGTACCTCACCCATTCTACTGGCTGGTCCTGGCAATACGACCACAGAAACCTACCCACTTCCTGGTTCACACTCTCCACCTGCCCATTACTCTCGGGGTGATAACCAGAGGTCAGGCTGACCGAGACACCAGGCGCTCCATAAACGCCCTCCAAACACGGGATGTGAACTGGGGACCTCGATCAGATACGATGTCCTCCGGCACCCCGTAGTGCCGGAAGACGTGGGTAAATAGACTCCGCAGTCTGTAGGGCCGTAGGGAGACCAGGTAATGGGAGGAGATGGCAGGACTTCGATCCACAACGACCAGAATGGTAGTGTTCCCCTGAGATGGGGGAAGATCAGTAAGAATGTCCACCGATAGATGAGACCAGGGCCGTTGTGGAAGCGGGAGGGCTGTAACTTCCCTTTAGGAAGGTGCCTAGGAGCCTTACTCTGGGCGCACACCGAACAGGAGGAGATATAGAGCCTCACATCCTTGGCTAAGGTGGGCCACCAGTATTTCCCCCTAAGACCCTGCACTGTCCTCGCAATCCCCGGATGACCTGAAGAAGGTAGTGTGTGAGCCCACCGACACAATTGATCACGGACACCAAGTACCTGAGACCAGTCGGACACTGTGAAGGCACAGGTTCCAACCGCAATGCCCGCTCAATGTCTGCGTCCACCTCCCATGCCACCGGAGCCACCAGCCTAGAAGCTGGAAGGATGGGAGTAGGATCGATGGACCGGTCCTCAGTGTCAGAGACGGGACAGCGCGTCGGCCTTAGTGTTGAGGGAACCTGGTCTATAAGAGATCGTAAATCTAAATCGGATAAAGAACATGGCCCACCTAGCCTGACGCGGATTCAGTCTCCTTGCCGCCCGGATATTCTCCAGATTGCGGTGGTCAGTCCAGATGAGGAAAGGGTGCTTAGGCCCCTCAAGCCAGTGTCTCCACACCTTCAGGGCTTTTACCATAGCCAGCAACTCCCGGTCCCCCACATCATAGATCCGCTCCGCCGGACCCAGGTTATTAGAAAAGAAAGCGCAGGGACGGAGCTTCTGTGGCATGCCCGAGCGCTGAGACAGCACGGCTCCAACCCCAGCCTCGGACGCATCCACCTCCACTATGAATGCTAACGAAGGGTCCGGATGCGCCAACACGGGCGTGTCCGTAAACAGCGCCTTCAAATGGTTGAAAGCTCCATCTGCCTTGGCGGACCACCGTAAACGCACCGGCCAGCCCTTCAGCAGTGAGGTAATAGGCGCCGCCACCTGGCCAAAACCCCGGATAAACCTCCGGTAGTAATGCACCGTCTGTTATTTCTAGGAAGATTTGAACACACTTAACCACAACATTTCAAAAAAAGATTTGCCATCATTGTAAAGCCCAAGTTCTTTTGTTGAATATTATTATTTATTTCATGCGATTTGTGATTCATTTACATCTGTCCCTCATTTTAAGGTCATCCCTGTTATGTGAACTGAACTCTTGTTTTACTAATATGGTAAAACTATTCATTTTTTCATTTTAAAGAAACATTATAAATCGTATTGTCAAATCATAGTGTAAAAGCAGGTGAGCCGGTTCTACTCTTTTCTGGTGTTTTGTGGTGGATAACTGAGCGTGTCAAGCATGACACGTCAACCCTATTACCCATAGATAGACAGGCTAGAAATGTTTTATTAAACACAATTTGTTTATCATTAAGCTCACATTCAGTTGCTCCTCCCTGTTGCATACAACAATCTTCCATTCCCCCTGTCACAAGGGGATTTTTGGCTGATTTAGGATGAAATCGTTAACCATACTACTTCATTTGGCACTTAATAGGCACTTACTAGGTGGGAAAACATGTTTTTTATGACAATGAACATGTACCCATTATGACATCAAGTTTTTCCAAGTTACACTTCTCAAAATGCACCGAATAGGTGCAATTATTTAAGTAATGCCTGGTCTCCCTTTGTTGTTATGTAACATAGGTCACTGATGGTGAGGGTAGGCAACAACATTTCCACCCCGCTGATCCTCAACACTGGGGCCCCACAAGGGTGTGTTCTGAGCCCTCTCCTGTACTCCCTGTTCACCCACGACTGCGTGGCCACGCACGCCTCCAACTCAATCATCAAGTTTGCGGACGACACAACAGTGGTAGCCTTGATTACCAACAACGACGAGACGGCCTACAGGGAGGAGGTGAGGGCCCTCGGAGTGTGGTGTCAGGAAAATAACCTCACACTCAAAGTCAACAAAACTAAGGAGATGATTGTGGACTTCAGGAAACAGCAGAGGGAGCACCCCCCTATCCACATTGATGGAACAGTAGTGGAGAGGGTAGTAAGTTTTAAGTTCCTCGGCGTACACATCACAGACAAACTGAATTGGTCCACCCACACAGACAGCAGAAGGCTGAAGAAATTCGGCTTGTCCCCAAAAGCACTCACAAACTTCTACAGATGCACAATCGAGAGCATCCTGTCGGGCTGTATCACCGCCTGGTACGGCAACTGCTCCGCCCACAACCGTAAGGCTCTCCAGAGGGTAGTGAGGTCTGCACAACGCATCACCGGGGGCAAACTACCTACCCTCCAGGACACCTACACCACCCGATGTCACAGGAAGGCTATAAAGATCATCAAGGACAACAACCACCCGAGCCACTGCCTGTTCACCCCGCTATCATCCAGAAGGCCATCACTGCACTCAATACCATCTACTGTATCTTGCCTATGCCGCTCTGTACCATCACTCATTCATATATCTTTATGTACATATTCTTTATCCCCTTACACTTGTGTCTATAAGGTAGTAGTTTTGGAATTGTTAGCTAGATTACTTGTTGGTTATTACTGCATTGTCGGAACTAGAAGCACAAGCATTTCGCTACACTCGCATTAACATCTGCTAACCATGTGTATGTGACAAATAAAATTTGTGACAAATAAAATTGGATTTGATTTGAGTTGTGCGTGGCCACACAGTCGTGGGTGAACAGGGAGTAAAATATGGAACTAAGCACACACCCCTGTGGGGCCCCTGTGTTAAGTGTCAGCGTGGTGGAGATGATGTTGCCTACCCTCACCACCTGGGGTCGGCCCGTCAGGAAGTCCAGGATCCAGTTGCAGAGTGAGGTGTTCAGACCCAGAGTCCTAAGCTTAGTGACGAGCTTGGAGGGGATAATGGTGTTGAATACTGAGCTGTACTCAACAGCATTCTAACATAGGTATTCCTCTTATCTTGTTGGGTGAGGGCAGTGTGGAGAGCAATTGAGATTGCGTCATCTATAGCTCTATTAGGGTGCTATGCAAATTGGAGTGGGTCTAGGGTGGCTGGGATTGTGGAGTTAATGTGTGCCATAACCATCCTCTCAAAGCACTTCATGATTACGGTGGTAATCATTGTCGGCATGAAGCCTTAGTTCTTAGGAACAGGAATGATTGTGGTAATCTTAAAACGTGGAGATTACATACTGGGACAAGGAGAGGTTGAAAATTGCCGTGAATATGCCTGCCAGCTGTTCTGCACATGCTCTGAGAATGCACCCTAGAATACCGTCTGGGCCTGTGGCCTTGCGGGTATTGACCTGATAAAAGACCCTTCTCACATCGGCTTCGGAGAGCGAGATCACCCAGTTCTCTGGATCGGTGACGGCTCTCACACCTGGCTTGACAATATTTTTCTATAGACACAGTAGTGGTTCACAGGAAGTTAACTTTGATAAATCTGGTCTCATAGAAACCCGCCAAAATAAATATAAATAATTTATTGAATTTTTAAATGTTATCTATCCCACTACCTGGCATAAGAGAGTCAAGGGCATTCAGGATAAAAAATTAATAGTCAACATTGCCCTCTTGTGGAAATATCATTGTTAAACACCATTCAGTCCAAGGACAGGACCTGTATCCACAAAGCGTCCCACAAAGCAGCAAATTGGTCGTAAATGCTGAGAATAGAGACATTTTACTCCTACTCAAATACAAGCAATACATGACGCCTCTTTAGTCACAAGAGTCCCACCTAGTCGATAGATATTTAGGAGACCTCATGAACTGTCCTTAATAATAGAAAAAAGCAGCAAGTCAGTGTTTCCTGTGCCGCATACAATGGCTTTGGAGTAGAATGTTTTGATATTTCTATATGATCAATCCAGAAATAATCTAGACCTACATGCAACAGTATCTCTTGCACTTTTGACAATGATTTCACGAGGCCTATTTCACATGATATGCGTAAATACTTATAACCACAAGCCTAATAAACACTGTTTTCTTTTGATTATTAATTTATCATGTTATTTCAAGTTCTCTTTGGAGTGCAACATCTCGTTGTTAAGAAAATATGCCTAAATTGAGCATGTCTATACATTTCTAGGGCTTATGTTAACTTTGATTGTATTCGATGAAAATGATCGCCCTTTCAAAACATTGTATGCAACATTGTATGCAATGCAACATTATCAATGAGTGACTGGATGCTTACTGTGCCAAAGTGATTTAAGTTGTTAAATGGGAGTGACGAGTGTGTTGATAAAATGAAAAGGTTATGCATACCAACATAGTAGACAATAATTAAGAGTTAGAAAAGTGATCGTGTAGGAAAAAAATTGTATCAAATGTTTTAACATTGCAACATTTGATGTACAGTCACATTCACTGTGGTTGTCTGAAACGTGCTATAGAGTTCACAGCTGGCGATGCCTCATCGTGATTGCTTATTCCCTATCATTTGCAACATTGGGCGAGTTCGTTTTGCATGGCCCGACGCTTTAAGTGATAGTAGACTATGTGCTCACCCCTCCTCTCCATAGCTTTCTCTGTGTCGTCTGATGCAGTCTCTTTGTCTGTCTTCTTCTGTTGCTGTATCTTAGTATTCTATGTTGCTGTCTCTCGTCTACCCTCATCCTGTGCCGGTTGTAAAAAGTGTCAAAGTGAACAATTGTTTTAATAGCAATTTCACTGGCTTTTTCACCTCACCTGCAAATTATTTGTAAACTATTACTTTTTCCACTGTCTGTATTTCACCTGTAATAATATGTGCAAATAAATCAATTAGAATCTATAGAGCTTGAAGTGTTAGTCTACTGTGTGCTCAACCCACCTCTGTTCTCTCTCCATCTGCCCTCTTCTGTCACTTTCTCTGTGTCTTGCTTGTTGCTGTCTCAGGCTCTTGTTTGTCACTATCTTCTTTGTCTATCGTCTCCTGTTATGGCCTGTTCTGTTCTACTGGTGTCTCTCTCCATCATATGGCACCGGAGAAGAAGGCAGACATTTTAGGTGTCCCCAACCGATTGTGTTTTTTTGTTAGTTTATTTGCATTTTTTGTAACTCGTTTTTTAAACTGATTTTGTACATAATGTTGCCGCTACCATCTCGTATGACCAAAAATAAGGTCTGGACATCAGGACTGCGATTACTCACAACGGACTGGCAGAATCCTTTTTTTCCTTTAACGAGTCTGACGAGCCCGACTCGAAATATATACTGCTTTCTTGGGAACAGGCCCAGATCCCCCTCATTTGTGTGAAGAGGAGGTGGAGAAAAAGGGGTCAAAGGGTGGGCTGCCATCTGAGAATTCGTAGGCGATCGAATAAACACCAACTTTCTTCCATTCTGCTAGCAAATGTGCAATCAAAACTGTAATATCTTAAGCTTCACGGAGTTGTGGCTGAACGACGACACGATCACCAAACAGCTGGCTGGTTATGCGCTCTATCGGCAGGATAGAACAGCTGCGTCTGGTAAGACAAGGGGAGGCGGGCTATGTATTTTTGTAAATAATAGCTGGTGCACAATATCTAAGGAAGTCTCGAGCTATTGCTCGCCTGAGGTAGAGTATCTCATGATAAGCTGTAGACCACACTATCTACCTAGAGAGATTTAATCTGTATTTTTCGTAGCTGCTTACATACCATCACAGTCAGAGGCCGGCACTAAGACAGAATTGAATGAGCTGTATTCCACCAAAAGCAAACAAGAAAACGCTCAACCAGCGGCGCTCCAAGTAGCAGGAGAATTGAATGCAGGGAAACTTAAATCCGTTTACCCAAATTTCTATCAGCATGTTAAATGTGCAACCAGAGGGGAAAAACTCTGGACCACCTTTACTCCACACACAGAGACACATACAAACCTCTCCCTCGCCCTTCATTTGGCAAATCTGACCATAATTCTATCCTTCTGATACCTGCTTACAAGCAAAAATTAAAGCAGTGACTAGATCAATAAAAAAGTGCTCAGATGAAGCAAATGCCAAGCCAGGACTGTTTTGCTAGCACAGATTGGAATATATTCCAGGATTCATTTGATGGCATTGAGGAGTACACCACATCAATCATTGGCTTCATCAATAAGTGCATCGATGAAGTCGTCCCCCCACATTGACCGTATGTACATACCACACCCAACAGCCATGGATTACAGGCAACATCTGCACTGAGCTAAAGGCTAGAGCTGCCGCTTTCAAGGAGCGGGACTCTAACCCGGAAGCTTATAAGAAATCCCGCTATGCCCTCCGACTAACCATCAAACAGGCAAAGCGTCAATACAGGACTAAGATCGAATTGTACTACACCGTCTCTGATGCTCGTCGGATGTGGCAGGGCTTGCCAACCATTACAGACTACAAAGGGAAGCACAGCCAAGAGCTACCCAGTGACACGAGCTTACCAGACGAGCTAAACTACATCTATACGCCCTAGTAAGCAAATAACAGTGAAACATGCATGAGAGAACCAGCTGTTCCGGAAGACTGTGTGATCACGAACTCTGCAGCCGATGTAAGTAAGACCTTTAAACATGTCAACATTCACAAGGCCGCAGGGCCAGATGGATTACCAGGATGTGTACTGCGTGCATGCGCTGACCAACTGGCAAGTGTCTTCACTGACATTTTCAACCTCTCCCTGTCCGAGTCCGTAATACCAATATGTTTAAAGCAGACCATAATAGAGCCTGTGCCCAACAACACTAAAGTAACCTGCCTAAATGACTACCGACCCGTAGCACTCATGTCTGTAGTCATGAAGTGCTTTAAAAGGCTGGGCATTGCTCACATCAACACCATTATCCAGGAAAGCCTAGACCCATTCCAATTTGCATACCGCCACAATAGATCCACAGATGATGCAATCTCTATTGCACTCCACACTGCCCTTTCTCTCCTGGACAAAAGGAACACATATGTGAGAATGCTATTCATTGACTACAGCTCAGTGTTCAACACCATAGTGCCCACTAAGCTCATCACTAAGCTGAGGGTCCTGGGACTAAACACCTCCCTCTGCAACCGGATCTTGGACTTCCTGACGGGCCGCTCCCAGGTGGTGAGGGTAGGTAGCAACACATCTCCCACGCTGATCTTCAACACTGGAGCCCCCCAGGGGTGCGTGCTCAGCCCCCTCCTGTACTTCCTGTTCACTCATGACTGCATGGCCAGGCACAACTCCAACACCATCATTAAGTTTGCCGATGATACAACAGTGGTAGGCCTGATCACCGACAACAATGAGAGAGCCTATAGGGAGGAGGTCAGAGACCTGACCATGTGGTGCCAGAAGAACAACCTCTCCCTCAATGTGATCAAGACAAAGGAGAAGATTGTAGACTACAGGAAAAAGAGGACCAAGCACGCCCCCATTCTCATCGACAGAGCTGCAGTGGAGCAGGTTAAGAGCTTCAAGATCCTTGGTGTCCACATCACCAACATACTAACATGGTCCAAGCATACCAAGACAGTCGTGAAGAGGGCACGACATAACCTATTCCCCCTTAGGAGACTGAAAAGATT
Source organism: Oncorhynchus kisutch (assembly GCF_002021735.2). Lineage (NCBI taxonomy): Eukaryota > Metazoa > Chordata > Actinopteri > Salmoniformes > Salmonidae > Oncorhynchus > Oncorhynchus kisutch. The sequence continues at coordinate 48,464,803 of NC_034179.2, forward strand.
TGGCATGGGTCCTCAGATCCTCAAAAGGTTCAACAGTTGCACCATCGAGAGCATCCTGACTGGTTTCATCACTGCCTGGTATGGCAACTGCTCGGCCTCCGACTGCAAGGCACTACAGAGGGTTAGTGCGAACAGCCCAGTTCATCACTGGATGCCAAGCTTCTTGCCATCCAGGACCTCTATACCAGGCTGTGTCAGAGGAAGGCCCTAAAATGTGTCAAAGACACCAGCCACCCTCGTCATAGTCTGTTTTCTCTGCTACCACACGGCAAGCGGTACCGGAGCGTCAAGTCTAGGTCCAAGAGGCTTCTAAACAGCTTCTACCCCCAATCCATAAGACTCCTGAACACCTAATCATGGCTACCCAGAATATTTGCATCGCCCTCCTTTTACACCGCTGCTACTCTCTGTTATTATCATCTATGCATAGTCACTTTAATAACTCTACCCACATGTACATACTACCCCAACTTACCGGTGCCCCTTCACATTGACTATGTACCAGTACCCCCCTGTATATAGTCTCGCTATTGCTATTTTACTGCTGATCTTTAATTATTTGTTACTTTTATTTCTTATTCTTATCTGTATTTTTTATGTTGTATTCGGCACATGTGACTAACACAATTTGATTTGATATCCTATTCTTCTGTTTCCGTCTCTGTCTTGTCTGGTGTCTCTCTCCATCATCTACTCTTGTGTCTGACTCTTTCTCTGAGTCTTGTCTTTAGTTTTGAAATCCAAAACAGTCAGTGGGATACTGGACTAGCTTAACTTGTTTTGGGCCTGTGTCTGGGTCACCTAAATCATCCTCTTCCCTACCATTTTTCCCTGGCTGCTGCTGCTCTAAGTGCTCCTCTGGCCTGCTGCTCTCATCTTTCCTGGTTCCGGGGTGTGGTTTGATGTGGGTGTCTCATGTGTGTTAGCGAGTGGGAAGAGTTAGTCAAATTATTTGCCCAGTTAGCTTCAGACGGCTGGTGTGCGACCTGACATTGACTTTATGTATCTCCGGGGCTAGTTAGGAACCGTCAACAAATTACACAATGTAATTGAGACAATATTTTAATGTTTCACACCTTTTAGTTCTCTCATTAAACGCTTTCAATCTTTGTATATGAATATCTACAATTTAGTTGGTTTAAGGTTAAGTCATTATTAGGAGCTATAGCACATTCGGAAAGTATTCAGACCCTTTGACTTTTTCCACATTTGTTTATGTTACATACTTATTCTAAAATGTATTAACTACATTTCTTTCATCATCAATTTAAACACAATACCCCATAATGACAAAGCAAAAACAGGTTTAGATTTTTTTGCAAATGTATTAAAAATAAAAATGAGATATACCTTATTTACATAAGTATTTAGAACCTATGCAATGAGAATTGAGCTCAGGTGCATCCTGTTTCCATTGATCATCCTTGGGATGTTTCTTCAACTTGATTGGAGTCTGTGGTAAATTAAATTGATTGGAGTTGATTTGGAAAGGTACAAACCTGTCAATTGACAGGGCATGTCAGAGCAAAAACCAAGCCATGAGGTTGAATGAATTGTCCGTAGAGCTCCGAGACAGGATTGTGTCGTGGCACAGATCTGGGGAAGGGTACCAAAACATTTCTGCAACATTAAAGGTCCCCAAGAAGTGGTCTCAATCATTCTTAAATGGAAGAAGTTTGGAACCACCAAGCACTCCACCAATCAGGCTTTTATGGTAGTGGCCAGATGGAAGCCTCTCCTCAATAAAAGGCACGACAGCTCATTTGAAGTTTGCCAAAAAGGCACCTAAAGGACTCAGACCATGAGAAATAACATTCTCTGGTCTGATGAAACCAATATTGAACTCTTTGGCCTGAACACCAAGCGTCACGTCTGGAGGAAACCTGGCACCATCCCTACAGTGAAGCATGGTGGTGGCAACATCATGCTGTGGGGATGTTTATCAGCGGCAGGGACTGGGAGACTAGTCAGGATCAAGGGAAAGACGAACGGAGCAAAGTATAGAGAGAACGTTGATGTAAAGATCCTGCTCCAAAGCTGTCAGGACCTCAGACTGGGCGGAAGGTTCACCTTCCAAAAGGACAACGACCCTAAACACACAGCCAAGACAACGCAGGAGTAGCTTCGGGACAAGTTTCTGAATGTCCTGCTCAGACTTGAACCCAATCTGAGTCCCCAGATCGCATCACCGCCTGGTATGGCAACTGCTCAGCGCTACAAAGGGTATTGCGTACATCCCAGTACATCACTGGGGCCAAGCTTCCTGCCATCCAGGAACTATATACTAGGCGATGTCAGAGGAAGGCCCAAATTTCCAAAGATTCCTGTCACGCAAGTCATAGACTGTTCTCTCTGCTACGGCATTATCTATGCATAGTCACTTTAGGACATCTACTTTGTGCATGACACAACTCATGTTTCCAACAATTGTTTACAGACAGATTATTTCATGTTTAGGTTTTGGTTGTGGGCTATTTAAACCCAGTAGGCCCGCCGGCTTTTGTGCGGGCTTGTTTTTCTGTTTATGGTGTGTGATTATTTTGTGGTATTGTGGTATTCATTTTTCCGATCAGTTTCGTCCTGTTTGTTTGGACTGGGTCTTTAAGCGCCCTTGTGTGTGTGTCGTGACCGTCTCTGTTTTTTAGTTCAAAAGATCCACATCTTTTGAACTACCCTGCTCTCTGCGCCTGACTCCTCCACCCACTACTTATAGAAGCCGTGACAGAAGCCCGCACCAGCAATGGAGTCAGCAGGAGCAGCGACCACCACTCTTCCATCGATGGAGGAGAGCGGCCTCCATCACACAACTGTCCTCCATCGGATTGGTTTGGCGATGGACCTAATGATGGAGAGGATGGGAGCGATGGGAGAGGAGTGGTCTCCTGACATCCACCCCAGCTCCCCCACAGACGACGCAACCCACTCCTCCAACGTCATCGTCTGGTTCTGGCACGTTGCGTCTCGCGCCCCCGAGGGAGTACGATGGAGCGGCGGCTGGGTGCCAGGGTTTTTTGCTCCAGCTTGAGCTCTACCTGGCTACCGTTCGTCCAACTCCCTCGGGTGAGGAGAGTGTGAGACTTCTCGTCTCCTGTTTGAGCTCCTGTAGAGCCCTGGAATAGGCCAACGCTGTCTGGAACGGCCCAGACTCGGCTCGGGACCATTACCCGGAGTTCTCCCGCCGTTTTCGGGCCGTGTTCGACCACCCTCAGGAGGGCTGAGCGGAGGGTGAGCGACTGTTCCACCTCAGACAAGAGACGAGGAGCGCGCAGGACTTCGCCTTGGAGTTCCGGACCTTGGCTGCTGGTGCAGGGTGGAATGACAGGGCCCTGATGGACCATTACCGATGCAGCCTCCGGGAGGACGTCCGCAGGGAGCTAGCTTGTCGGGACACCACACTCTCCCTCCCTAGCTTATAGACATGTCGATCCGACTGGACAACCTGCTAGCTGCCCGCGGGTGTTCAGAGGGGGTCCTGTCAGTTCCACCTCCCAGCCCTCCCGCTCCAACTCCGATGGAGTTGGGAGGAGCTGCATCTAGGGGGACCGGAGAGGAGGCTCCTCCTGCACCTACTGCGGCCGGAGAGGACACACTTCGGACCGGTGCTGGAGGAGTCCGTCTGGGAGTCGAGATGGCAGGCAGAACATTTCTCGGCCACCCCAGGTGAGTAGGCACCAAACTCACCCAGAGCTCCCTGTTGGTCACATGTTTTTATTAGATTTTTTCCCTGCGTTTTTTCCCTCTCTCCAGCATAAGGCGCTAGTCGAGACAGGCGCAGCTGGGAGTTTTATGGATCACGGACTCGCCCATAAGTTGGGTATTCCGTTGGTGCAGATAGACACACCTTTCCCCGTGCACTCCTTAGATCGCCGACCGTTAGGTTCAGGGCTGGTCAGGGCGGGTCTTAGGGAGCGGATCAGTTTCTACCTTATTGATTCACGCAGCATGGTAAGCGTATATTATTTTATTTTAAATGTCGCCAACAAAACAATAAACAACAAAATGAACGTGAAGCTCTGTAAGGCTATACATGCCCACTAACAAAGACAACAACCCACAAATGAGAAAAGGAAAAAAGGCTGACTAAGTATGATTCCCAATTAGAGACAACGATAGACAGCTGTCCCTGATTGAGAATCATACCCGGCCTAAAACAAAGAATCAGAAAGCATAGACTTTCCCACCCAAGTCACACACTGACCAAACAAAGATAGAGAATGAAAGGATCTCTAAGGTCAGGGCGTGACAATTTCAAGTCTCAAAGGAAAGGGTCTGAATTATTATGTAAATAACGTATTTCTGTTTTATACATTTGCTAAAATTTCTAAAAACCTGTTTTCGCTTCGTCATTATGGGGTTTTGATGAAAAAATAATCATTTCATTAATTTTAGAATAAGAGTGTAATGTACTGTAAAAAAATGTGGAAAAAAGGAATGAGTATGAATACTTTCTGAATACACCATTGGGGTGAAAGCCATTTTCATTACCATCAAGCCATTGAGACTTGAGTTTTGACATTCTAAAATGGTGGATTGAGACAGCACTGGGCGAAATTGTGAGTTTTTCTTATTGACCCACAGTGAAAACATTCCTGTATTCCTGTCTTGCTAGTTACCTACTTAGATATATTTGTAGATTAGATTGAAGGATGGCATGCTAGCTAGTTAGTCTATATTTGGTAAAAGACAGAGAAAGTAGTCGTGTGGTCAGTAGCCTAGTAGTGGTCAGTAGTTGTTTGGTTGTAGTCAGTAGTTTTGGTCAGTAGTTGTGATCTGTAGTTGTGTGGTCAGTATTGGTGTGGTTGTGGTTAGTAATTGGGAGTTTGCTGTCAGTAGTTGTGTGGTTGTGGTTCAATAGTTTGGTGGTTGTGGGGTATAGTTGTGGTCAGTAGTGTTGGTCAGTACTTTTTGTGGTCAGTAGTTATGGTCATTAGTTTTTTGGTTGTGGTCAGTAGTAGGGCTGTGGCGGTCATTACATTTATTCATCCGGTAACTTCAATAAGATAACACTTTTAGCATTTCCGGGCTTCCACGTGCAGCCTACAATCCGGTTGGCAAAGACAGGTTGAATCAACATAATTTCAACAACAAAAATTTATAAAGTTATGACGTTACATCAACGTGGGAAAATGATTGGATTTTCAAAAAGATGAATTCATGGTTGGTTGACAACTCAATCAAATGTAAATAAAATCTAGATGTTGAACTGATGTCTGAGCACAGTGGGAAGCCACTGATGCAGACTTTTGGAACATCTACAACTCCTCTGTTGTGACCTGTGAATGCATTCGGTCACATGACAGCTCGACAGCTGTTCAGTTTCACTTACAGATGTTGTTTTGTTTTAGAAACATACATAGCTGAGGGAAGGGGGCATGGATCTCTTTTGAAAGACTCTCTCCAATAAAAATTATTTCCTATGAATCGACTGTTTTGGTCACTCATCTGTAGAATGTTTTTGTTTTTCCCCTGCCTATTTGCATTTGTTCAGTTTCCCAAATATGTCTGTTATATAGGCAAAGAGACATATTTTCCTTTCATTACACAAAAAGTCACCTAAGTCTGTTTTGTCTGTAAATCTGTAAATATATTTTTTTTCCATCTATTGTTAATGACAACAGTTCCTCTCTCAGTGCAAAAAGTCTTACCAACATCTTTCCCCCTCGATAACCATCAAATAAAACATTGTCCTGCTCTGATTCCATATGTCCACATTGTTTTGCAAACAGGCTTGCATGCATTGGATGTGTTTTAATGTAGTTTACATTCAAATTTACCTGCTGCAGTATATCTCAGAGTTCTGTGCTCAGCTCAGTTGCTCTCGTTGTTTCATACAATACATCCACATAGCAGAGGGAGACACATTCTTTAACTAGAGTGCAGAGGCCTGCCCACCATCCCACCATAGATGGAGCCCACAATTCGATCCTAGGGAATCAGTTTTTCGTCAATATAGCCACACAGCACACTAAACATCCTCTGTGCCGTTTCATGCTCAGGAATCGTGAGAAAGAACAATATGTCCTTGTGATAGCATCCCCCGATATGTATAGCGAACAGAAGTAAATGCATAGGTATCTTGGCCCTCACAGCTAATATATAAAGCCCTTCTTAAATCATCTGATGTCACAAAGTGCTGTACAGAAACCCAGCCTAAATCCCCAAACAGCAAGCAATGCAGATATAGAAGCACTGCCACTATCCGGAAGGTGAGGGCGTACTCCGCAGCAGTCTGGCCTACCTACTGTAATCGGAGTAGGCGCTCACCCCCCTCTCTGCCCTCCTGTGGAACCCAGCTCTCCTCTCTCCTAGACAGCCGTGGCCCACTCCAACGCCCATCCGTCAGCAGGGAAATAACCATGGACCTCTTGGGGGTGGGGGCTTCCATCTGATTGGTGAAATAAAGGGAGCAGTGGAGTAGGAAACCACGGTATTTAGATAGAGTCCCATCATATTTGTCCGGGAGGGACAACAGGGCATCGCTGACCTGGGTGGACTGCTGGATGAGCTAGGGTGCTGGGTCAACTCGTGTTAGAGAATTCTCCGCTAGTTGGAGGTGACGCCCCTTGGGTAATGTCAAGGCGTTGAATAACGTGGAGGACCTCATCCCATAGCCGTTTTTTGTTGTTGTCATGGACAGCCCTGATTGCCATAGATTTTCAAGCCGATTTAAGTCAAAACTGTAACTAGGCCACTCAGCAACATTCAATGTCATCTTGGTAAGCAATTCCAGTGAATTCTTGGCCTTGTTTTAGTTTTTGGTCCTGATGAAAGGTGAATTTGTAGACTGCAGACTGAACAAGATTTTCCTCTAGGATTTTCCCTGTGCTTAGCTCTATTCCGTTTCTTTTTATCCTTAAAAAAAACCTTAGTCCTTGCCAAGGACAAGCATACCCATAACATGATGCAGCCACCACCATGCTTGAAAGTATTAAGAGTGGTACTCAATGATGTGTTGTGTTATGTTTGGGGCAAATCCAACACAACGCTTTGTGTTCAGGACACAAGTACATTTCTTTGTCAATTTCTTTGCAGTTTTTGCTGTAAAATGAGTATCAACAGGTATATAGAGTACAGGGAACATAAGGTTGAATATATTATTATAGACCTGCAAGATCTACTGTCTCTTTTATATATTGACATTTCAGCTAGATCTACTGTCTCTATTATATTATGACACCAGCTAGATCTACTGTCTTTATTATATTACAACAGACCAGCTGTATCTACCTGTCTCGATTTCACTTTGGCCATTGTTGTGGGCCTGCCCTCCCCTCAACAGCCTCAAATAGGCTATTTCATGTGGGTTGGGGTGGGGCGGCAGAAACACGCATCTCACATTTCATTACATTACATTTTTCTATATTGCTTCTAAAATTGAAAAAAAATCACAAATAATATTTTATATTATTAATTTCAAACAAGGGCATTAGCATGAGAAGAACTTACCAATCCAAAACTTGTCCTCTCCTTTCAAAAAATATTCATCCACTTGGGAATCGCTAAATTAATCGTCCTACAACAATCTCTGTCTCACTTTTCCGATCAATTTCTTCTAAAATTGTGTGTACACCTGTATATCTAGACTTCGATTTTGCTTTCCCTGACTTAGTCGCCATACTGATTGATATATAAACAGCTGAATCTGAGCGTTTACCAAACAATGCTGTGCGTAATCTGTGTAGCTCCTTCCGGTATAAAACTTCATTAGCGAATGACTCTCATTATGCCGGAGTTTACTACATGGGTTGGTCTTGCAACACATAACCATTGCATATTGCCGTTTACCTCAGCTCATTGGCTATCTACCCAGCTAGATTTAAAGATGGTCAGTGGTCATTGGGTTAAAAGACAGTCAATCAACAGTGGTCTTATCATTGGTGCACAGTGCTGTCCTTACTTGTTGTCTTCAAATCGGTTTCTTTCAGTCAATACGTCCCGCGAAATGGCCCATCAGGTTTGGTTGTGTTGCAAACAAACCACTTGATTGCAATTAAACTAAACATGACTGGAAAAGTCACGTTTTGTGTGGGTATTTACCCTCAAATTTGTCGTCAAAAATGGAATGAGACGGAATTCACGACACAAGCCGTTCACAAAATGTTTCGTGTTAGGCTATAAAAACGGATTTTATCAAACAAAAGATCATTCATTGTGTAACAATGAGCATTGGGATTGCAAACAGACGAAGATCGTCAAAGGTAAACAATTTATTTGAATGCAGTTTGTGATTATGTTACGCCTGTGCTGGTTGATTTATTTTTTATTTTTTATGGGGCTCTATCCTCAGATAATCGCATCGTATTCTTTCGCAGTAAATCCTTCTTTAAATCTGACAACGCAGTTGGATTAGCACGATTCTAGGCTTTCGATACATTTGAGACACTTGTATTTTCATGAATGTTTAATATGACTATTTATGTAGCAATCACCGTATGTTGTGGAATTTCAGCCCGCTACCGGGTTCCGTGCTCAGAGAGGTTAATGGAATGAACAACAGAGACAGGATGCAATATGGAATTTTATTAAATAGTTTGGGGTATGCTCCTTAGAGCCAGAAGCTGATGACAGGCAGTCCTTTGCTGGGCAGCTGGCATCGAAAGGAGTTCCAATGACGGGCCTTAAGGTTATTATAATTGGTGGTGCTGGGGAGGTGGATGGTTGTCGAAGACTTTTGCTGAAAAACAGCAAGTGAGCGAACATGGGTAAGTGGATGTTTAAATACATCCCAAGATTTACACCTATTGATAGAGGTGGGAAAGTGATAATTGCAAGAGTGAGCCCATAGGTTAAACAGCAAGCATGCAGAATGTGTATTATTGTGCCGTTTTATTAATAGGCTAAAGGTAAACAGATGAATGGCATTTCCCACATGGCTAATAGGAAGAGGAGAAGAGCGAGACGCTATGTTGATGATTATATATTTATATTAATTCCCACTATGCCTGTGTAATAGTAAAGAGAGTGAATTATGTTATGATGAAGTTAAATGAGCATTCAGACCAGCCTTCCTGATTGAACTTTAGTAAACTACATTTTATCACTAGGCCCATAATCACTGTTCTCTTATCATTTATTAACAGGATTCTAACTGCAGGGCGAGATCAGAGATTTCGTGAGAAAGGAGGTGTGGAGGAATTGGCTGGAGGCGTCTGTGGTGCAATGTGCAAAACAAATCTAGCATATGCAGATGTAATACATCTCACACATTCTTCTTTTATGATTCTATATGTTTTACATGTAAATAAAAATCCCCAAACTCCTAAAAATGTCCTCAATTACCAGTAAGTTTAGAAGGCTGTCGGAAGTTTACGTACACATTAGCCAAATACATTTAAACTCAGTTTTACACAATTCCTGACATTTAATCCTAGTAAAAATTCCCTGTTTTAGGTCAGTTAGGATCACCACTTTATTTTAAGAATGTGAAATGTCAGAATAATAGTGGAGAGTGATTTATTTCAGCTTTGATTTATTTTGTCAAATCAAATCGAATCAAATGTATTTATATAGATCATTAAGAGTATCTCTACCACTCCTGCTGTCTCAAGAGAGTTGAAAACAGCAGCATGGCCAGGTGGACTGGGGACAGCAAGGAGTCATCATGTCAGGTAGTCCTGAGGCATGGTCCTAGGGCTCAGGTCCTCCGAGAGAGAGAAAGAAAGAGAAAGAGAGAATTAGAGAGAGCACACTTAAATTCACACAGGACACCGAATAGGACAGGAGAAGTACTCCAGATATAACAAACTGACCCTAGCCCCCCGACACAAACTACTGCAGCATAAATACTGGAGGCTGAGACAGGAGGGGTCAGGAGACACTATGGCCCCATCCGATGATACCCCCGGACAGGGCAAAACAGGAAGGATATAAACCCACCCACCTTGCCAAACCACAGCCCCCACACCACTAGAGGGATATCTTCAACCACCAACTTACCATCCTGAGACAAGGCCGAGTATAGATCTTTGTGGGCTATACTCTGCCTTGTCTCAGGATGGTAAGTTGGTGGTTGAAGATATCCCTCTAGTGGTGTGGGGGCTGTGCTTTGGCAAAGTGGGTGGGGTTATATCCTTCCTGTTTGGCCCTGTCCGGGGGTGTCCTCGGATGGGGCCACAGTGTCTCCTGACCCCTCCTGTCTCATCCTCCAGTATTTATGCTGCAGTAGTTTATGTGTCGGGGGGCTAGGATCAGTTGCTGGAGACATGCTGGACAAAACCCACTGAGTCGATGATGGCTCCGAAAGCCTTTTGGACTGGGTCTGTGGACTTTTCCATGTGAATATTAAAGTCACCAAAAATGTGAATATTATCTACTATGACAACAAGGTCCGAAGGGAATTCAGGGAACTCAATGAGGAACGCTGTATACGACCCAGGTGGCCTGTAAACAGTGATTGAGTAGGCTGCATAGATTTCATGACTAGATGCTCAAAAGACAAAAACGTCTTTTTTTTTTTTGTAAATTGAAATTTGTTATCGTAAATGTTGAGCAACACCTCCGCCTCAATGAGTTGGGTGAATTCGGGCCCATTCCTCCTGACAGAGCTGGTGTAACTGAGTCAGGTTTGTAGTCCTCCTTGCTCGCACACACTTTTTCAGTTCTGCCCACATATTTTCTATAGAATTGAGGTCAGCTCTTTGTATTGGCCACTCCAATACCTTGACTTTGTTGTCCTTACTTAAGCCATTTTGCCACAACTTTGGAAGTATGCTTTGGGTCATTGTGCATTTGGAAGCCCCATTTGCGACCAAGCTTTAACTTTCTGACTGACATCTTTAGTTGTTGCTTCAATATATCCATATTTTCCCCGTCTCATGATGCCATCTATTTTGTGAAGTGCACCAGTTCCTCCTGCAGCGATTCACCCCCACAACATGATGCTGCCCCCCCAGGGCTTCATGGTTGGGATGGTGTTTTTTGGCTTGCAAGCCTCCCCCCTTTTCCTCCAAACATAACGATGGTCTTTATGGCCAAGCAGTTCTATTTTTGTTTCATCAGACCAGATGACATTTCTCCAAAAAGTATAATCTTTGTCCCCATGTGCAGTTGAAAACCGTAGTCTGGCTTTTTTATGGCGGCTTTGGAGCAGTGGCTTCTACCTTGCTGAGCGGCCTTTCAGGTTATGACGATATAGGACTCTTTTTACTGTGGATATAGATACTTTTGCACCTTTTTCCTCCAGCATCTTCACAATGTCCTTTGCTGTTGTTCTGGGATTGATTTGCACTTTTTGCAACAAAGTACTTTCATCTCTAGGAGACAGAACGCTTCTCCTTCCTGAGCGTTATGACGGCTGCGTGGTCCCATGGTGTTTATACTTGCATACTATTGCTTGTACAGATGAACGTGGTACCTTCAGGTGTTTGGAAATTGCTCCCAAGGATAAACCAGAATTTTGGAGGTCTACAAATTTGTTTTCTGAGGTCTTTGCTGATTTCTTTTGATTTTCCCATGATGTCAAGCAAAGATGCACTGAGTTTGAAGGTAGGTCTTGACATCCACAGGTACACCTCCAATTGACCCATCAGAAGCTCCTAAAACCATCACATAATTTTCTGGCATTTTCCAAGCTGTTTAAAGGCACAGTCAATTTAGTGTATGTGAACTTCTGATCCACTGGAATTGTGATACAGTGAATTATAACTGAAATAATCTGTCAGGAAACAATTGTTGGAAAAATTACTTATGTCATGCACAAAGTAGATGTCCTAACCGACTTTTCAAAACTATAGTTTGTTAACAAGAAATGTGTGGAGTGGTTGAAGAACAAGATCTAAGTGCATGTAAACTTCCAACTTCAACTGTGTGCCCTTTCTTTGCAACTCCACACATATTGTTTTTTATGGGGAATCATCTGAAAAGAAGACATCTTGACATATTGTCTCTTATCAAAGTAGCAGTTGAAATACAGGTATGTGACTGTGTGGTGAAGCATTGATACAGCGTTCTTGGTGTGGTTGATAGCTAATTTTCTGAGGAAGGTTTCACTTGCAATGACTGAGATGTGGTTTGCTTATCTACCTTACTTGAATACAATGACGGTAAATCACTCTGGATTAGTGTCTACTAAATGACCAAAAAATGTATGTAATGTGTGGTTTACAGTGAGCAGACTATAGGTTGCTTTCTGGATATGTTTTGCTACCACAGGGCACAGTTTAGTTAAATTTGTTCAGTTGTAGATCAACGTGCAGACTTCCCACTTTGATTAGGCTTGCCTTTTTCACAAGGTGGCAGTAATGTCAGCATCAGCATCAGCATGCCATACACATACAATCTTGGCTGTTGCCCAGTCAGTGATATTGATTGACAGTGGATGATTCAAAGGAAGACAATATTGGCTGGACTTATTTGAGAATATGTCATGCCTGCTCCCGCTCTCCCTCTCTGGCTCTCGAGGAAACCAGGCTGCCCTTCATTACGCAGACCTGTCACCATCATTACGCGCAGCTGCACAATTTTGGACTCACCTGGACTCCATTACTTTGTTGATTAACCCTCTATCTGTCTGCTCCTCACTTTGTTCCCATTGTCAGCATGGATGTTGTTATTTTTCCCCTGTCCAGACTCTGTTTCTGTTCTTTTTCATGTCCGTTAAATTAAATGTTACTCTCTGTTCCTGTTTCTTGTCTCCAGTGTCGAGCATCACAGAAGGCTGACACCCCTAAAGGAAGCATCAGGGAGTTTTTTTATTTTTGTTTTGATTGGTGACGTCGGGTCCCGGTGTTGTCGCCGATGGAACTGGGGGTGCCTCAGTTTGCTCATCGGGCTTCCATGCCTTAGCTGGCCCGAGAGGCCTTCTTGCCTCTGTGGGCTAGGCAGGCACCCACCCCACATAATGCTTCAGCTGGCCCTTCAGGCTTTCACGCCTCAGCCGGATCGTCAGGCTACCACGCCTCAGCCGGCTAACCAGGCTCCTATGGCTCTGCTTGTCGGGCTTCTATGCCAGCTTGTCGGGCGTCTATGCCTCAGTCAGCTTGTGCAGTGTCCATGGCTCAACCGGCCCGTCAGGCTCACCCAGGTGGGATCCCGGGTGCTGCCCCTAGAGGGGGGGATACTGCCATTCCTGCTCCCGCTCTTCCTCTCTGGTGCTCCAGGCTGCCCTTCATTACGCACACCTGTCACCATCATTACGCGCAGCTGCGCGATATTCGACTCACCTGGACTCCATTACTTTGTTGATTACCCCCTCTATATCTGTTATTTTTCCCCTTTCCAGACGCTGTTCCTGTTCTGCTTCATGTCCGTTGTTTATTAAATGTTAACTCCCTGTACCTGCTTCTCATCTCCAGCATCGATCCTCACAGAATAGCTACATTAGCTAAAAGTATTACTCTGTTCTAATCTCTTGTGGACAGACTACGTAACATACATGTCCTTGTTTTTGAAAGAAAAGCAAAAAAATGTTTCCATTAAAATAACATCAAATTGATCAGAAATGCAGTGTAGACATTGTTAATGTTGTAAATGACTATTGTAGCTGGAAACGGCAAATTATGGTACAACGCTGTGTACTACTCCCTTCACAGCGCAAACTGGCACTAACCAGAATAGAAAGAGGAGTGAGAGGCCCCGGTGCACAACTGAGCAAGAGGACAAGAACATTAGAGTGTCTAGTTTGAGAAACAGACGCCTCACAAGTCCTCAACTGGCAGCTTTATTAAAGGGTACCCGCAAAACACCAGTCTCAACGTCAACAGTGAAGAGGCGACTTCGAGACTTCTAGGCCAGCATCCCGGAGTCGCCTCTTCACTGCCTCTTCACTGCCTCTTCATTAAAAGTATGTGGACACCTGCTCGTCGAACATCTCATTCCAAAATTATTGGCATTAATATGGAGTCCCCCTTTGCTGCTATAACAGCCTCCACTTTTCTGGTAAGGCTTGCCACTAGATGTTGGAATGTTTCGGCGGGGACCTGCTTCTATTCAGCCACAATAACATTAGCGAGCTCGGGCACTGATGTTGGGCAATTAGGCCTGTCTTGCAGTCGGTGTTCCAATTCATTCTGTTAGGTTCTAAATTAACCGAGTAGAAACTCAGATGATTATTAAAGCTCAAACCATGTTTATTCACATTGTTCCCACCAGCACAAGTGTATATATACCCAAATTTATGTGAAATATCCTCTTTCCCTCTAAACATCTTTATTGCTAGGCAGGAAGTTAAGTGATATGGGTAATAAACGGTTCCTTTTCCCTTACTGTGACCTGACCTGATCTAACTTTGGAACCCATTCCTCACTAATCCACAGACTTCCAAGCTTATCAGTGACTGCAACTGCGTGATTGCCTTTCCCTTACTCAGTAACATTCCAAGCCCCTGGCTCATATCTAACCTTAATTGACCCCACCATATACATTCCTCCTACAGATAACCATTAACCTCTGGTGTAGAAACCAGACTGTGGACCTTCTCCTTTCCATAGGATACCTGATGATTAACAATAATCCCAAAGGTGTTCGATAGGGTTGAGGTCAGAACCCATCAATCCTAAAGGTGTTCAATTGGGTTGGGGTCTGAGCAGGCCAATCAAGTTCTTCCACACCGATCTCAACAAACCATTTCTGTATGGACCTCACCTTGTGCACTGGGGAATTGTTATGCTGAAACAGGAAAGGGCCTTACCCAAACTGTTGCCACAAAGTTGGAAGCACAGAATCCTCTAGATATGTCATTGTATGCTGTAGTGTTAAGATTTCCCTTCATTGGAACTAAGGGGTCGTAGCCCAAACTATGAAAAACAGCCCCAGACCATTATTCCTCCTCCGCCAAACTTAACAGTTGTCACTATGCATTCGAGCAGGTAGCGATCTCCTGGCATCCGCCAAACCCAGATTTGTCGTAGTCCTGCCAGATGGTGAAGCATGATTCATCACTACAGAGAATGCGTTTCCACTGCTCTAGAGTCCAATGGCAATGAGCTTCACACCGCTCCAGGCAACACTTGCTACGCACTTCAGCACACAGTAGGTGTGGCCTACCACTGCGGCTGAGCCATTGTTTCTCCTAGACTTCACAATAACAGCTCTAACAGTTGACCGGGGCAGCTCAAGCAGGGCAGAAATTTGACAAACTGACTTGTTGGAAAAGTGACATCCTATGAGAGTGGCATGTTGAAAATCACTGTGCTCTTCAGTAAGGCTGTTCTACTGCCAATGGTTTTTGATGGAGATTGCAGAGCTGTGTGCTCAATTTTATAAACCAGTCAGCAACGGGTGTGGCTGAAATAGCCGAATCCACTAATTTGAAGGGGTGTTCACATAATTTTGTATAAATAGTGTAAAGACATTCCTGAACACTTTTAAATTGTCTCACTGCTGGGAATATCATTGCGCAGAGGTAACAAACAAGCAACAGAATTAGACAACTAAACTCTAAAATAATAAACCAGAAGTTGGATCATTCCTTTCCGTATTCCTCAATCATGACCCCCTACAATCTTCTTATGATAACCTGCAATCATCGTTTAATATCCAACCTGCTTGTCAAACTAATTTTATATTATTAAATTCTAACATGAAAGAGGAGGATTGTGATGAGTCATACCTCCTCCTCAGTACAAAAATGTCAGTCTGCTGTTCTTATCTCCTTTCTCTTACCGTATCAAAAAAGGCAGCTCTCGCTCCTGTTCTGGCTGCTTTTTTAATGAGCATGTAATTGAGACAACATGGTGCTAATTGAGATTGGCATTTCTCCATTATCACGAGCTGTCTCAGTTGACAAAGGCCACGGATGAAACAACCGCCAGCCTGTCTCTTCTGTAGCAGAGATTTAATTTTAAACTCACAGTAAGTAGGAGCCTAGCACTTCAAATGTAAGTTTGTGAAGTTAAGAAAATAGATTTCATCGCTGCAACTCCTCAATGCAGTGGCGGTTCTAGCTTGTATGTCTCCCTCGGCGACTCCCTCCTTCAGCACCCCCATCTCGTACTTCTGAGTGGGAGAACTTCCCAGGCAGTAGCCTGCATAGCTCACAAACTAGATTCAGGGCGCCCACTCTGACAAGGTTAATTGACCCACAGTCCCACACGGTCACATGATATCATTGATGTGCCTTGCAAATGAGCGATAGAAATCCGATCACACAAATGTTACCATTCCTAGTTTTTTTTGCGGGCGACAGTGTCTGAATACCCATACTTGCGTTCTAAAAAGAATACTTTTTGCGTATACGAAAATAGATAGTTTTATAGTATGTGAAACGTAGTATGCTTTAAATGCCAAGATGTCATACAGGTAACAGGTACCTTTAAAAAAGTTAGGGTTGTGAATCAGATAACCAGTCAGTATCTGGTGTGCAACGCAACACATCTCCTTCGCATAGAGTTGATCAGGCTATTGATTGTGGACTGTGGAATGTTGTCCTACTCCTCTTCAATGTCTGTGTGAAGTTGCTGAATATTGGCGGGAACTGGAACACGCTGTCGTACATGTCGATCCAGAGCATCCAAAATAAGCTCAATGGGTGACATGTCTGGTGAGTATGCAGGCCATTTCAGCTTCCAGGAATTGTGTACAGATCCTTGTGACAAGGGGCAGTGCATTATCATGCTGAAACATGTGGTGATGAAGGGGGTGAATGGAACGACAATGGGCACCACGATCTCATCATGGTATCTACAGTATGTGCATTCAAATTGCCATAGAGAAAATGCAATTGTGTTATTTTTCCATAGCTTATGACTGCCCGTTCCATAACCTCACCACCACCATGGCACATTCTGTTCAAAACGTTGACATCAGCAAAACGTTTGCCCGTAACGCCATACACGTGGTCGTGGACTACAGGAAAAGGCGGGCCGAACAGGACCCCACCATTAACATAAATGGGGCTGCAGTGGAGCGGGTCAAGAATTTCAAGTTCCTTGGTGTCCACATCACCAACAAACTATCATGGTCCAAACACACCAAGACAGTCGTGAAGAGTGCACGACAAAACCTTTTCCCTGTCAGGAGACTGAAAAGATATTTGGCATGGACTGTGAGGCACTACAGAGGGTAGTGCGTACAGCCCAGTACATCACTAGGGCAGAGCTCCCAGGACCTCTATACCAGGCAGTGTCAGAGGAAGGCCATCAAAGAAAACGCTATGTCTGGTGCAAACCCAACAATCCAATTGAGAATCTGTGGTATGACTTAAAGATTGCTGTACACCAGCGGAACCCATCCAACTTAAAGTAGCTGGAGCAGTTTTGCCTTGAAGAATGGGCAAAATCCCAGTGGCTAGATGTGCCAAGCTTATAGAGACATACCCCAAGAGACTTGCAGCTGTAATTGCTGCAAAAAGTGTCTCTACAAAGTATTGACTTTTGGGGGGGATAAATAGTTATGCACGCTCAAGTTTTCAGTTTTTTTAAATGAATTGTTTGTTTCACAATAAAGAGTATCTTCAAAGTGGTAGGCATGTTGTGTAAATCAAATGATACAAACCCCCCCAAAAATCTATTTTAATTCCAGGTTATTCAAAATAGGAAAAATTGCCAACGGGGTGAATACTTTCACAAGCCACTTTAAGTGTTTCCAATTACATCATCGGTGTGCATCGTGTGATTTTTAACCAATTATCAGTAGGCATTGCTTACTAATTTGTTGTCATTGGAAACACCTTAGAGAAAGATATATTTTTCCTACAAAACATAGAAACATGCCATTTTCAAATATGTTGATGCTGGTGTGGTTCTGGAGATAAAGAATATGAAGTTGATAAATGTCCCTTTAACCCTAACCTTAACGAAACCCTTAACCATAACCAAACTCTTAACCCAAACCTTGACCTAATTCTAATTCAATATCAGTTTGCAGGCCAGGAGTGGAATTCCACATGTGGAATGTACAACTTCCATGAAAGATACTTAAACAAAGTGTGTGCAAGAGACACACACAAGAGGATGTCTTGATACTCTTGATTTCAAATAAAAACACTATGAACCAAAAGTAAATGTGTAACTTACACATTCGGAAAGTATTCGGACCCCTTGACTTTTTCCCACATTTTATTACGTTACAGCCTAAAATGTATTAAACATAAACATTTCCTCATCAATCTACACACAATACCACATAATAACAAAGCGAAAACAGAAATACCTTATTTACATAAGTATTCAGAACATTTGCTATGAGACTATATTTAGCTCAGGTGCATCCTGTTTCCATTCATCATTCTCGAGATGTTTATACAACTTGATTGGAGTCCACCTGCGGTAAATTCAAATGATTGGACATGATTTGGAAAGGCAAACAACTGTCTATATAAGGTCCAAAAGTTGACAGTGCATGTCAGAGCAAAAACCAAGCCATGTGGTCGAAGGAATTTTCCGTAGAGCTCCGAGACAGGATTGTGTCAGCACAGATCTGGGGAATGGTAGCAAAAAATGTCTGCAGCATTGAACCACCAAGACTCTTCCTGGAGCTGGCCGCTTGGCCAAATTGAGCAATCGGGAGAGAAGGGCCTTGGTCAGGGAGGTGACCAAGAACGTGATGGTCACTCTGACAGAGCTCCAGAGCTCCCATCTTCACAGAGGAAGGACAACCATCTCTGCACCACTCCACCAATCAGGCCTTTATGGTAGAGTGGCCAGACAGAAGCCACTGCTCAGTAAAAGGCACATTACAGCCCGCTTGGAGTATGCCAAAAGGCACCTGAAGGACTCTCAGAATTGGCACTGACATGTACTGAGCTGTCTGTTTGTTTGAACATCTCGGACACCCATGCATACCCACAAGATATGCCACAAGAGGTCTCTTCACAGTCCCCAAGTCCAGAACAGACTACATAGAACCATGACTACATGGAACTGTATTCCACATCAAGTAACTGATGCAAGCAGTACAATTTTATTCAAAAAACAGATAAAAAAGACTTTATGGAACAGCTCGGACTGTGAAGCAACATAAACATAGGCAAAGACACATGCATACACACACAATAACATACGCACTATGCACACGCATACACATGGATTTAGTACCTTAGGTATGTGGTAGTGGTGGAGTAGGGGCCTGAGGGCACAGTGTGTTGTGAAATCTGGTAATGTATTGTAATGTTAACATTTTATTAATAAACTGCCTTAATTTTGCTGGACCCCAGGAATAGTATCTGCTGCCTCAGCAGCAAAAGGGGGATCCATAATAAATACAACTAAAACGCCTCTCCCCCATGTGACCTACTTGTTGTGTATATTTACTGACATGTATTTGTAACTGATAGATGCACACACAAACACACACACACACACACACTACATATTAATGTTTTTAAATGTATGTCATCTCTGATCTCACCCATGCCATCGGACGCCAGTAAGACTAGCTGTCACCACTGGCGTCAGCTATTGGATATCCTAGTTACCACACCCAGTCAAAAGATTGGTTGGCAAAAAAATACTCATGGATCAAAAAACACTGCATCCACAGGTTAAAATCCCATGAACTATTTACTGTAAATCCCTCATAGAAGGGGCTGTACAAAACACATTGTCTTGACAGCCCACAACTCAATCTCCCCGCCAGACTGCATAAGAGTGTTCGAGGTCACACCCAAAAGACAATAGATGAAAGGGGAAGGCGTCGACTACGACTGCCACACACAAGTATCCTCCACTCCCACACCTCTAAAGAGGGCCACAGAAACCGTAACTCCAAGTGTGGAATGAGCCCTAACGCCTGCAGCCTTGTAGGCTAGTCCACACCATCACAAAGCCAATGAGATAAACGCTGTTTCGAGAATGACTTTCCAAGCGCTGCATTGCCTTGGCACACAAACACTGCCGATAATCGAATCGGCGCCGTGCGCTCTACTTAGCGTGCCGAAGCGTTCACTGGGCACAGGTGATCCAGCTGTTTCTCTCTCTCTTCCCAGTGAGGAGGCGGAGAGAAAGCCCATAGCACCAAAGGGGGGGGGGGCAAAACGAACATCTGGATAACCTCTGCGAACCATGGAGCCCCCAAGCAATTGGCAGCTATCAGAAGGTTTGACAGCTCTTCTGATCTCACCCGTGCAATCAGTGGTAGGATTCAAAACAATGAAGGGTGTGAACGCCACTCGTCATCTCGAGGGACCCCTCTGCTCCCTTGTTGAGGCAGCCCGGGATATGACAGGCCGTCATATGAGCGAAGGCGCCTGTGCGCCCACAACTATAGTCTCTCTTCCAGCTGGTGGAGCACAGGAGACCTGAACCCTCCTTGGCGATTGATGTATGACACTGTTAAATTGTCTGGCTAGAAGCCCTGAAGCCTGTGAGCGAAATGTTGTAGAACTAACAGCACCATCTTTAACTCTAGAAGATGTGTAGCAGCCCTAACGGGACTACAAAGTGGGCTGATAACATGATTCCCAAAGGGGATATCCCTGAAAGTGATGTTGCCATGCGCCTTGAAAATAACCGCATGAGAGCTGAGAGGAGGGCCTCTCTTCTGGGGTCCGAGATTTGTGCCAACATTACTGCGGTGTCTAGCTGGAGCCCCAAGCAGACAATCCGCTGAGCTGGCCATGGCGCACTTTTTTCCCAATTCACTGCGAAACCAAGATGCATGAGATGCATTACCCGTCTCATTGTGTGTGTGGTTGCCAGGTCCACTGATGGGGCGTGAACCAACAGGTCATCTAAATAAGCCAGGTCTCTGACTCCTTGATGAGGCAATGACTCGATAGCTGCCTCAACACATTTGGAAAAAGTGCCAGAGAGTAATCAAATGGCAATCTCCTGTATTCGTATACTATCCCCTGGATGGTAAAACTTCCTCTGATGCAATGTTTCAGCATATGAAAGTATGCAACCTTCAGGTCGTTTGCGTGGATACATTCCATCAGACGTTTTGTCGTGAGCATGTGAAAGGGTTGTTTGGCCACACTCTCATTCCAAGATGGGCCTAATGTCTCCAGTCTTTTTTGGAACAAGGAAATAGGGCAAGTAAAACCCCCTGTTCTCCTTTTCCGGGGGAACCAATGTGACTGCCTCTTTCACCAGTAATTATGCATTCTCTGACTTCAGAGCTGCTTTTTTCTATGGTAATGACATCACCGTCTCCACCACACCGTGTAAGGAGGGAGAGACTGGCGGAATTGGATAACATAACCCAGTCTCGCAAAATGGAAAGAGTGCAAATTTCACACCACTCCCAACAATGCTGTGAGAGCGGGAGAGCACGCAGCTGGGGAGTGTTTATTAGAAACTGTCTGAATTATTGTGGCACAGTCCAAGGTGGGCCCCTTGAAAAAGGGAGAGGAAACACAGTCTGGCTCTCTGGAATCCATCTCCTGATAACACTGACCTAGGCTCAGGCTGTGGCCCTGTACATGGGCCAGAGCTCATCCCCGCTGCCTGCTCCAAATGGGACTTGTATTGTGTCAGAACCCTTATTGTCACACGCGCCATCTGCTCTGGTGAGCGATGGATGCATGAGCCAGAGATATGAATGTCTGGCATGAGAGCGTAGACATGAGTGCATAGACACCTCTAGACAGAGAGTGAGAGAAAGGGAGAGGAGCGACCTGTGAGTTCTTATGTTTGTCATGGAACAGGGGCCCTTTTGCGACAACGTCAGAATATAGTGCCATCTCTTTATTACAATTTGACAAAGCATACACAACAGGTCCATGCACCTCTCCAACAGGAGGGTGGGGGATGATGGAAGTAAAACTGGTCAGAGTCTGTTCTCCTATCTGCTCTCCCACATTGTGTCAACATGGGGTCACTTCTGATAAAAAGGGTTTTGCCCTGGCTCCTTCCCCGGCACATACTGCTGAGCAGGAGGGTCAGCTGGTTGCGGAGGGGTAGCTGGAACAGCAGGAGACTTGCTTGGAGCTTCCGCCGGACCCGGTTTATGAGATGAGGATCACGATGACGGCCGTTGATGCTGTACGGTGACGTCGCAAAGGGCCAGCTGCTTCCTCCCCTTCTCTAATTTCCCGATCACAGCAGCAACGAAAATAGCCTTGGAGATAGGCGCGTTGAGAAACCTGTTCCTTTTCGGCTCCTTCATGGTAGTGAGAGAGAGCCATAGGTGCCGCTAAATCACGATGGATGTAGTCATGGCCCGCCCAGCACAAATTGCGGAGGCCTGTGTCAAATGAAGGATGGCACCGGAAATCCAAGCCATTTCATCCACTTCCTCCCCTGTGAAAGCGTCCTTCCCCATTGATAACTTGGAGAGAGAAGCTGTAAGGAGTGCCATATTGCTGGCAGCAGCTTTTGCCTGATGGGTTGAGAGTGAAACACCTTTTTTGCCTGCTTTGCTGTGAATCGGTCCTTTGGACTAAGCAGTGTGGGTTTCTTCTTAGACAGCCAGGAGCCCGGGAACAAGATGTCACGTCATGGTGTCATCCAGCTTAGGAATCCCTGTTAAGAATGCGTCTTGGAGACCGGACAATCTTGTGAATGGCACGAACGATTTCGCCGGGGCCTTTGCCATCAGCGGGCTGTGCCAGGTGCCATCCACGTACTTGTCGAGAGCTGACATCTGCCTTCTTTTGACGCTTGTAGGGTCACCCACTCAGCTGCTTCCATCACAGGAGGAAGAGGGGGAGGGTAATCTCGAGACGGGTTACAGCCCCCTCAATGAGTCCAAATTTTATTTACTCTTAGATAGGAAGAGCCTGTCGACTCCTCCACATAGTCATTGTCATTGTGAGGAGTGGCTCCAGATCTCCAAGCCCCTTCTCCAGAGGAGAGGGTGTGTCTCTGTGTCTGGGTCAGCGGCAGTGACCAGTCCATGTGGCTGGCACCGGCGTCCCAATCTCGTCTTCATCTTCGTCTTCCCCAGATGAGGCCTCTGAGACCGAGACCAGCAGAGAGACGGCATCTTCAATCGGAACCTCTTCTGTGAAGAATGCCAAACACATCTGCCTCTTCCCCATAGGAAGGATGGCACAGGAGGCGCACTCTAGTGAGTCCATGGCGTGGTTCCTGGTATAATGTGAACCCAGACATATGAAACAAAGATTAGAGTCCCCTGCCTTCACCAGGCAGTGGCCCTAAGAGGGCTTTTGGGGGGGATGTTGAATTCCCGGCGTGCTCATGACGGTGTAGAATGACTTGAAATCCTACTACGCTTTTGTCAACTTATTTTATTCTAAGGCTTTCCAGCTTCTTCAAATAGCGCTAAAAATTATTGGAACTCTGGGAAGGTTTTCCACCAGATGTTGGAACATTGCTGGGGGGGAATTGCTTCCATTCAGCCACAAGAGCATTAGTGAGGTCGGGGACTGATGTTGGCGATTATTCCTGGCTCACAGTTGGCATTTCAATTAATCCCAAAGGTGTTCGATGGAGTTGAGGTCAGGGCTCTGTGCAGGCCACACCGATCTCGACAAACCATTTCTGTATGGACCTCGCTTTGTGAATTGTCATGTTGAAACAGGAAAGGGCCATCCCAAAACTGTTGCCACAAAGTTGGGAGCACAGAATTGTCTAAAATGTCATTGTATGCTGTAGCACTAAGATTTCCCTTCACTGAAGCTAAGGGGTCTAGCCTGAACCATTATTCCTCCTCCACCACACTTTACAGTTGGCATTAGGCATTCGGGCAGGTAGTGCTCTCCTGGCATCAGCCAAACCCAGATTCGTCCTTCGCACTGCCAGATGGTGAAGCGTGATTCATCACTCCAGAGAATGCATTTTCACTGCTCCAGAGTCCAATGGTGGCAAGCTTTACACCACTTCAGCTGACGCTTGGCATTGCGCATGGTGATCTTAGGCTTGTGTGCGGCTGCTCGGCCATGGAAACCCATTTCAAAAAGCCCCCGACAAACAGTTATTGTGCTGACGTTGCTTCCAGAGGCTGTTTGGAGCTCGGTAATGAGTGTTGCAACCGAGGACAGACGGTTTTTAGCTGCTACTCGCTACAGCACTCACCGGTCCCGTTCTGTGAGCCTGTGCGGCCTACCGCTTCGCGGCTGAGCCATTGTTGCTCCTAGACATTTCCACTTCACAATAATAGCACTTACAGTTGACCAGGGCAGCTCTAGCAGGGCAGACATTTTATGAGCTGACTTGTCGGAAAGGTGGCATCCAATGACAGTGCCACGTTGAATGTCACTGAGCTCCTCAGTAAGTCCATTCTACTGCCAATGTTTGTCTATGGAGATGTTCTATGTTCTTTAAAAGTAATTCCCTCACCATCTTAAATAAGCATGCCCCTTTCAAAAAGGTCGAACTAAGAACAGATTTAGCCCTTGGTTCACTGCAGACCCGACTGCCCTCGACAAGCACAAAAACATCCTGTGGCGCACTGCACTAGCATCGAATAGTCCCCGCGATATGCAACTTTTCAGGGAAGTCAGGGACCAATATACACAGTCAGTTAGGAAAGCAAAGGCTAGCTTTTTAAAACAGAAATTTGCATCCTGTAGCTCTAACTCCCAAAAGTTCTGGGACACTGTAAAGTCCATGGAGAATAAGAGGACCCCTCCAAGCTGCCCACTGCACTGACGCTAGGAAACAGTATCACCACCGATAAATCCATGATAATCGAGAATTTCAATAAGCATTTCTCTACGGCTGGCCATGCTTTCCTCCATGCTTTCCTCTGTTCAATCTCTCTTTCGTAATGTCAGAGATTCCTAAAGATTGGAAAGCTGCCACAGTCATCCCCCTCTTCAAAGGGAGTGACACTCTAGACCCAAACTGTTACAGACCTATATCCATCCTGCCTTGCCTTTCTAAAGTCTTTGAAAGCCAAGTTAACAAACAGATCACTGACCATTTCGAATCCCACCGCACCTTCGTCACTGTGCAATCTGGTTTCCGAGCTGGTCATACAACGCTCAAGGTACTAAATGATATCACAACCGCAATCGATAAGAGACAATACTGTGCAGCCGTCTTCATCGACCTGGCCAAGTCTTTCATCTCTGTCAATCATCGTATTCTTATCGGCAGACTCAACAGCCTTTGTTTCTCAAATGACTGCCTCTCCTGGTTCACCAACTACTTCTCAGATAGAGTTCAGTGTGTCAAATCGAGGGACCTGTTGTCAGGACCTCTGGCAGTCTCTATGGGGGAACAACAGGGTTCTAATCTCGGGCCGACTCTTTTCTCTGTATTCATCAATGATGTCGCTCTTGCTGCGGGTGATTCCTTGATCCACCTCTACGCAGACGACACCATTCTGTATACATCCGGCCCTTCTTTGGACACTGTGTTAACTAACCTGTGTTAACTAACTAACCTAGCCATACAACTCTCCTTCCGTGGCCTCCAACTGCTCTTAAATGCAAGTAAAACTAAATGCATGCTCTTCAACCGTTCGCTGCCCACACCTGCCCGCCCATGCAGCCTCACTATTCTGGATGGTTCTGACTTAGAATATGTGGACAACTACAAATACCTAGGTGTCTGGTTAGACTGTAAACTCTCCTTCCAGACTCACATTAAGCATCTCCAATCCAAAATTAAATCTAGAATCGGCTTCCTATTTCGGAACAAAGCATCCTTCACTCATGCTGCCAAACATACACTCGTAAAACTGACTATCCTCCCGATCCTTGACTTCGGCGATGTCATTTACAAAATAGCATCCAATACTCTACTCGGCAAATAGGATGCAGTCTATCACAGTGACATCCTTTTTGTCACCAAAGCACCATATACTACCCACCAACACTCTTGTTGGCTGGCCCTTGCTTCATATTCATCCCCAAACCCACTGGCTCCAGGTCATCTAAGTCTTTGCTAGGTAAAGCCCCGCCTTATCTCAGCTCACTGGTCACCATAGCAGCACCTACCCGTAGCACGTGCTCCGGTAGGTATATCTCACTGGTCACCCCCAAAGCCAATTCCACCTTTGGCCACCTTTCCTTCAAGTTCTCTGCTGCCAATGACTGGAACGAACTGCAAAAATCACTGAAACTGGAGACTCATATCTCCCTCACTAACTTTAAGCACCAGCTGTGAGTGCAGCTCACAGATCACTGCACCTGTACATAGCCCACCTGTAAATAGCCCATCCAACTACCTCATCCCCATACTGTTATTCATTTATTTTATTTTGCTCCTTTGCACCCCAGTATCTCTACTTGCACACTCATCATCTGCACATCTATCACTCCATGGTTTAATTGCTATATTGTAATTATTTCACCACTATGGCCTATTTATTGCCTTACCTCCCTTATCCTACCTCATTTGCACACACGGTGTATAGACTTTTTCTATTGTGTTATTGACTGTATGTTTGTTAATTCCATGTGTAACTCTGTGTTGTTGTTTGTGTTGCACTGCTTTGCTTTATCTTGGCCAGGTCACAGTTGTAAATGAGAACTTGGCCTACCTGGTTAAATAAAGGTGAAATAAAATAACAAATAAGATGAGTATACCATGATCCTTAGGTCTTCCATTGCACATGTGTGCCTGTGTACGTAGTAGGTGCACATGCCAAGGGAAATAAGACCAAGGATCATGGTAACAGCCAGGATACTGTCCTGCACCGTCCAAGAGCGGGTGACAGACCAATCTTTTGGCTTGTAAGTCAGTCGGGTCGACTAAAAGTGCTTAATCCAGTACGTTAAGATCAACAGTCATTGGTCCCTGGATTTGGTTTTGAATGGCTTGTGGTAACTGAAGGGAATGATTAGCAAAAGTGTCAGGCATTTCAATCTCTTTGTGTAACAGCCGTTTTTATTGGAAGAGGGTGAGGACCAAGGTGCAGCGTTGTACGTGTTCATCTTTTTAATAAAGTAAACTGAACACTGAAAAACAAAACAACTAAGAAACAACCGAAACAGTTCTGTCTGGTGCAGACACACCATCACTGAAAACAAACACCCATGAAACACAGGTGGAAAAAGGCTACCTAAGTATGATTCTCAATCAGAGACAACTAACGACACCTGCCTCTGATTGAGAACCATACCAGGACACTCTCTAAAACCAACATAGAAAACCAAACAGACTACCCACCCAACTCACGCCCTGACCATACTATAACAAAGACCTAAATAAAAGAACTAAGGTCAGAACATGACAGTTTATTTAACCAGGTAGGCCAATTGAGAACAAGTTCTCATTTACAACTGCTACCTGGCCAAGATAAAGCAAAACAGTGCGACAAAAAACAACATAGAGTTACACATGGAATAAACAAAAGAACAGTCAATAACACAATAGAAAAATCTATATACAGTGTCTGCAAATGGAGTAAGGAGGTAAGGCAATAAATAGGCCAATAAAAACGAAGTAATTACAATTTAGCAAATTAACACTGGGGTGAGAGATGTGCAGATGATGATGTGCAAGTAGAGATACTGGTGTGCAAAAAAGTAAATAAAAACAATATGGGGATGGGGTAGGTAGTTGGATGGGCTATTGTACAGCTGCAGCGATTAGTAAGCTGCTCTGACAGTTGACGCTTAAATTTAGTGAGGGAGATAAGTCTCCAACTTCAGCGATTTTTGCAATTCGTTCCAGTCATTGGCAGCAGAGAACTGGAAGAAAAGGTGGCCAAAGTGTGTTGTTAGCTTTGGGGATGACCAGTGAGATATACCTGCTGGAGTGCGTGCTACGGGTGGGTGTTGTTATGATGATCAGTGAGCTGAGATAAGGTGGAGCTTTACCGAGAAAAGACTTATAGATGACCTGGAGCCAGTGGGTCTGGCAATGAATATGTAGCGAGGGCCAGCCGACTAGAGCATACAGGTCACAGTGGTGGGTGGTATATGAGGCTTTGGGGAAAAAAAGGATGTCACTGTGATAGACTACAACCAGTTTACTGAGTAGAGTCTTGGAGGCTATTTTGTAAACGACATCGCCAAAGTCAAGGATCGGCAGGATAGTCAGTTTTACGAGGGTATGTTTGGCAGAGTGCGTGAAGGAGGCTTTGTTGCGAAATAGGATGCCGATTCTAGATTTAATTTTGAATTGGAGATGCTTAATAATATGAGTCTGGAAGGAGAGTTTACAGTCTAGCCAGACACCTAGGTATTTGTAGTTGTCCACATATTCTAAGTCAGAACCATCCAGAATAGTGATGCTGCATGGGCGGGCAGGTGTGGGCAGCGATCGGTTGAAGAGCATGCATTTAGTTTTACTGGCATTTAAGAGCAATTGGAGGCCATGGAAGGAGTGTAATTATGGCATTGAAGCTCATTTGGAGGTTTGTTAACCTCTCTGCGCACCGAACCCGTTAGCTGGATTAAATTCGACAACATACGGTGATCGCTACATAAATAGTCATATTAAACATTCATGAAAATACAAGTGTCTCACATGGTTCGAAAGCCTAGAATCTTACTAATCCAACTGCGTTGTCAGATTTAAAAATGATTTATTGCGAAAGAATACGCTGCGATTAACTGAGCACAGACCCCCATATCAAACTACTTATTCAACCAGCACTTGCGTAACAAAATCACAGATTGCATTGAAATAAATCATTTACGTTTGTAGATCTTGCTCTGGTTGCAATCCCAAGGCTCATTGTTACACAATGAATGGTCTTTTGTTCGGTTAAATCCATTTTTTATAGCCTAACACGAAACATTTTGTGAACGCTTATCTCGTTGAATTTCGTGTCATTCAATTTTCGACGTAACATCCAACGTAAAATAGACAGACTTTCCCTGACTTTATCCAGTCATGTTTGGTTTCCTTGCAATCAACTGTTTGTTTGTAAAACAACCAATGTTGATGGGTCATTTTGCTGGACGTATTGACCCGGAAAAACGATTGGAAGACAACAAGTGACGAGCCCATTGTGCACCAATTATATGACCACTGTCTCGTTGATTGACTGTATTTTAACCCAATGACCACTGATCGTCTTGAAATCTAGCTGGGTAGATAGCCAATGGGCAGAGGTAAACGGCAATATCCCATGGTTCTTTGTTGTAAGACAAACCTTTCCATTGAACGCTGGCGTAAGGACCGTTCTTTCGCCATTGCCAATTCAACCGTGAAGGAGTGACGCTTAATACGCACAGCAGTATTTCGGTGACTTGCATCTTCAGCTGTTTATTTAGACTAGATATACGAATGTAGAAACAATTTTAGAGGAAATTGTGAAATCGTGAAAATGAGACAGATATGCTTTTTTAAGACTCCATTATCTCCCATAGCTTTGATTCTGAAACTGAGGCATATTTTTTGAACGGAGAGGACATTGTTTTGGACTGGTATGTTGCTCTCATGCTAATGCTGTTGTTTGAAATTAATATAAAATATTATTTGTGATTGTTTTTACATTTTATTTGCAATATATAAAGATGTAATGAAATAGGTAAAGTACACGTTAGCTAGTCCTTGTGAGTGAGGGTCTGTTTGTTTGTATGCGAACGACCATAGCCTATATATACAGTGCCTTGCGAAAGTATTCGGCCCCCTTGAACTTTGCGACCTTTTGCCACATTTCAGGCTTCATACATAAAGATATAAAACTGTATTTTTTTGTGAAGAATCAACAACAAGTGGGACACAATCATGAAGTGGAACGACATTTATTGGATATTTCAAACTTTTTTAACAAATCAAAAACGAAAAAATTGGGCGTGCAAAATTATTCAGCCCCCTTAAGTTAATACTTTGTAGCGCCACCTTTTGCTGCGATTACAGCTGTAAGTCGCTTGGGGTATGTCTCTATCAGTTTTGCACATCGAGAGACTGACATTTTTTCCCATTCCTCCTTGCAAAACAGCTCGAGCTCAGTGAGGTTGGATGGAGAGCATTTGTGAACAGCAGTTTTCAGTTCTTTCCACAGATTCTCGATTGGATTCAGGTCTGGACTTTGACTTGGCCATTCTAACACCTGGATATGTTTATTTTTGAACCATTCCATTGTAGATTTTGCTTTATATCATTGCCTTGTTGGAAGACAAATCTCCGTCCCAGTCTCAGGTCTTTTGCAGACTCCATCAGGTTTTCTTCCAGAATGGTCCTGTATTTGGCTCCATCCATCTTCCCATCAATTTTAACCATCTTCCCTGTCCCTGCTGAAGAAAAGCAGGCCCAAACCATGATGCTGCCACCACCATGTTTGACAGTGGGGATGGTGTGTTCAGGGTGATGAGCTGTGTTGCTTTTACGCCAAACATAACATTTTGCATTGTTGCCAAAAAGTTCAATTTTGGTTTCATCTGACCAGAGCACCTTCTTCCACATGTTTGGTGTGTCTCCCAGGTGGCTTGTGGCAAACTTTAAACAACACTTTTTATGGATATCTTTAAGAAATGGCTTTCTTCTTGCCACTCTTCCATAAAGGCCAGATTTGTGCAATATACGACTGATTGTTGTCCTATGGACAGAGTCTCCCACCTCAGCTGTAGATCTCTGCAGTTCATCCAGAGTGATCATGGGCCTCTTGGCTGCATCTCTGATCAGTCTTCTCCTTGTATGAGCTGAAAGTTTAGAGGGACGGCCAGGTCTTGGTAGATTTGCAGTGGTCTGATACTCCTTCCATTTCAATATTATCACTTGCACAGTGCTCCTTGGGATGCTTTAAACTTCTTCACAACAGTATCTCGGACCTGCCTGGTGTGTTCCTTGTTCTTCATGATGCTCTCTGCGCTTTTAACGGACCTCTGAGACTATCACAGTGCAGGTGCATTTATACGGAGACTTGATTACACACAGGTGGATTGTATTTATCAGCATTAGTCATTTAGGTCAACATTGGATCATTCAGAGATCCTCACTGAACTTCTGGAGAGAGTTTGCTGCACTGAAAGTAAAGGGGCTGAATAATTTCACGCCCAAATGTTCAGTTTTTGTATTGTTAAAAAAGTTTGAAATATCCAATAAATGTCGTTCCACTTTATGATTGTGTCCCACTTGTTGTTGATTCTTCACAAAAAAATACAGTTTTATATCTTTATGTTTGAAGCCTGAAATGTGGCAAAAGGTCGCAAGGTTCAAGGGGGCCGAATACTTTCGCAAGGCACTGTATATATATATACACTGCTCAAAAATGAAAGGGAACACTAAAATAACACATCCTAGATCTGAATGAATGAACTATTCTTATTAAATACTTTTTTCTTTACATAGATGCATGTGCTGACAACAAAAATCACGCAAAAATTATCAATGGAAATCAAATTTATTAACCCATGGAGGTCTGGATTTGGAGTCACACTCAAAATTAAAGTAGAAAACCACACTACAGGCTGATCCAACTTTGATGTAATGTTCTTAAACAAGTCAAAATGAGGCTCAGTAGTGTGTGTGGCCTCCACGTGCCTGTATGACCTCCCTACAATGCCTGGGCATGCTCCTGATGAGGTGGCGTATGGTCTGCTGAGGGATCTCCTCCCAAACCTGGACTAAAGCATCCGCCAACTCCTGGACAGTCTGTGGTGGATGGAGCAAGACATGATGTCCCAGATGTGCTCAATTGGATTCAGGTCTGGGGAACGGGCGGGCCAGTCCATAGCATCAATGCCTTCCTCTTGCAGGAACTGCTGACACACTCCAGCCACATGAGATCTAGCATTGTCTTGCATTAGGAGGAACCCAGGGCCAACCGCACCAGCATATGGTCTCACAAGGGGTCTGAGGATCTCATCTCGGGACCTAATGTCAATCAGGCTACCTCTGGCGAGCACATGCAGGGCTGTGCGGCCCCCCAAAGAAAAACCACCCCACACCATGACTGACCAACCGCCAAACCGGTCATGCTAAAGGATGTTGCAGGCAGCAGAACATTCTCCACGGCGTCTCCAGACTGTCACGTGTGCTCAGTGTGAACCTGCTTTCATCTGTGAAGAGCACAGGGCGCCAGTGGCGAATTTGCCAATCTTGGTGTTCTCTGGCAAATGCCAAACGTCCTGCACGGTGTTGGGCTGTAAGTACAACCCCCACCTGTGGACGTCGGACCCTCATACCACCCTCATGGAGTCTGTTTCTGACCGTTTGAGCAGACACATGCACATTTGTGGCCTGCTGGAGGTCATTTTGCAGGGTTCTGGCAGTGCTCCTCCTGCTCCTCCTTGCACAAAGGCGGAGGAAGCGGTCCTGCTGCTGGGTTGTTGCCCTCCTATGGCCTCCTGTACTGGTCTGTCTTCTGGTAGCGCCTCCATGCTCTGGACACTACGCTGACAGACACAGCAAACCGTCTTGCCACAGCTCGCATTGATGTGCCATCCTGGATGAGCTGCACTACCTGAGCCACTTGTGTGGGTTGTAGACTCAGTCTCATGCTACCACTAGAGTGAAAGCACCGCCAGCATTCAAAAGTGACCAAAACATCAGCCAGGAGACATAGGAACTGAGAAGTGGTCTGTGGTTATCACCTGCAGAACCACTCCTTTATTGGGGGTGTCTTGCTAATTGCCTATTGCCAATTTCCACCTGTTGTCTATTCCATTTGCACAACTGCATGTGAAATATATTGTCAATCAGTGTTGCTTCCTAAGTGGACAGTTTGATTTCACAGAAGTGTGATTGACTTGGAGTTACATTGAGTTGTTTAAGTGTTCCCTTTATTTTTTTGAGCAGTGTATATAAATGGTATGGTGTAGAATGTGTAGAATGCAAACCCATACATCTCAACACAGCCAGCATGCTTCCTCCAATCAGTCTACATTAGAGGGAGCATGGTCTACCAGCTGCTGCTCCACCCCACCCCCACATGAAATAGCCTATTTGAGGCAGGCCCACAACAATTCCCAAAGTGAAATGGAACAGCACTTTATGTTTCCTGTACTCTATATATATGTTTATTATACCTGTTTTTACATTTTATTTGCAATATATAAAGATGTAATGAAATGGGCAAAGTACACGTTAGCTAGTCATTGTGAGTGAGGGTCTGTTTGTTTGTATGAGAACGACCATAGCCTATGTCTGTGTGTGTGTGTATATATATACATAAATGGTATGGTGTAGAATGTGTAGAATGAAAACCCATACATCTCAACACAGCCAGCATGCTTCCTCCAGTCAGTCTACATTAGAGGGAGCATCAAGGAGCTTGCTGGCTACAGCACCACTGCACCAAGCACTGTCCCTTCTGCTCCTGCCACAAGTGTTCATCTTCCCAAATATATTTGTGCAGGCATGGATGTGCCTAAGGGCCAAAAGGTCACAGCATGGAGGCGTTGCTGTGTTGTTTGCAGGATGAAGTCTCCCATCACATGCACCACATGCTCAGTGAAAGAGGCTGCTATGGTATCTGGCATCAGCAGCAGAATATTTTCTAGAGTTTTGGCAAAGTTGGTGGGGTTATATGGCAAAGTGGGTGGGGGCTAGGGTCAGTATGTTATATCTGGGATACTTTTCCTGTCTTATCCGGTGTCTTGTGTGAATTTAAGTCTGCTCTCTCTTTCTTTCCTTCTTTCTCCCGGAGGACCTGAGTCCTTGGACCATGCTTCAGGACTACCTGCCATGATGACTCCTTGCTGTCCCCAGTCCACCCAGCCTTGCTGCTGTTCCAGTTTCAACTGTTCTGCCTGCGGCTATGGAACCTTAAACTGTTCATTTTTACTCTTGAGGTGCTGTCCTGTTGCACCCTCTACAACCACTGTGATCTCCACCCGGCACAGCCAGAAGAGGACTGGCCACCCCTCATAGCCTGGTTCCTCTCTAGGTTTCTTCCTAGGTTTTTGCCTTTCTAGGGAGTTTTTCCTAGCCACCGTGCTTCTACACCTGCATTGCTTGCTGTTTGGGGTTTTAGGCTGGGTTTGTGTACAGCACTTTGATATATCAGCTGATATAAGAAGGGCTATATAAATCAATTTGATTTAGATTTGATTTGTTCTTCGGCTTGCAAGCCTCCCCCTTTTTCCTCCAAACATAACGATGGTCATTATGGCCAAACAGTTCTGTTTTTGTTTCATCAGACTTAAGGATATTTCTCCAAAGAGGACAATCTTTGTCCCCATGTGCAGTT
Source organism: Oncorhynchus kisutch (assembly GCF_002021735.2). Taxonomy (NCBI): domain Eukaryota; kingdom Metazoa; phylum Chordata; class Actinopteri; order Salmoniformes; family Salmonidae; genus Oncorhynchus; species Oncorhynchus kisutch. Next base: position 48,498,622 of record NC_034179.2, read on the forward strand.
ACAAACTGTAGTCTGGCTTTTTTAGGGTGGTTTTGGAGCAGTGGCTTTTCCATGCTGAGCGGTTTTTCCGGTTATGTCGATATAGGACTCGTTTTACTGTGGATATAGACAGTTTTGTACCTGTTTCCTCCAGCATCTTCACAAGGTCTTTTGCTGTTGTTCTGGGATTGATTTTCACTTTTCGCACCAAAGTACGTTCATCTCTAGGAGACAGAACAAGTCTCCTTCGTGAGTGGTAAGACGGCTGCGTGGTCCCAAGGTGTTTATACTTGTGTACTATTGTTTGTACAGATGAATGTGGTACCTTCAGGCGTTTGGAAATTGCTCCCAAGGATGAACCAGACTTGTGGAGGTCTACAATTTATTTTCTGAGGTCTTGGCTGTTTTCTTTTGATTTTCCCATGATGTCAAGCAAAGAGGCACTGAGTTTGAAGGTAAGCCTTGAAATACATCCACAGGTTCACCTCCAATTGACTCAAATTATGCCAATTAGCCCATCAGAATCTTCTAAAGCCATGACATAATTTTCTGGAATTTTGTTTAAAGGCACAGTGAACTTAGTGCATGTAAACTTAATCTAAACATAATCTGTCTGTAAACAATTGTTGGAAAAATGACTTGTGTCATGCACAAAGTAGATTTCCTAACCGACTTGCCAAAACTATAGTTTGTTTCCAATACTTTTTTTGGAGTAGTTAAAAAATGAGTTTCAATGGCTCCAACCTAAGTGTATATAATTTTATGACTTCAACTGTAAGTATTCAGACCCTTTACTCAATACTTTGTTGATGCACCTTTGGCAGCAGTTACAGCCTCAAGTCTTCTTGGGTACGACACTCCAATTATTTACCTTTATTTAACTAGTCAGTTAAGAACAAATTCTTATTTTCAATGACGGCCTAGGAACAGTGGGTTAACTGCCTGTTCAGGGGCAGAACGACAGATTTGTATCTTGTCAGCTCGGGGGTTTGAACTTGCTACCTTCTGGTTACTAGTCCAATGCTCTAACCACTAGGCTACCCTGCCTGGCTTGGCAGACCAATATTTGGCAGTGGTGTAAAGTACTTAAGTAAAAATTCTTTACAGAACCACAGAACCACTACCACTTACGTCGTTTTTTCTGTAGTTTACTTTACTATTTCTATTTTTGACAAAGTTTACTTCACTACATTCCTTAAGAAAATATTGTACTTTTTACTCCATGTATTTTCCTTGACTCCCAAAGTACTCGTTACATTTTGAATGCTTAGCAAGACAGGAAAATAGTCAAATTCACGCACTTATTAACCAAATATCCCTGGCAATCCCTGCTGCCTCTGATTCTTCTCTCAGTACCTTACTTCATTCATCTTTCCCTCAATCCTGACTAGTCTCTTGCTGCTGAAAAACATCCCCACAGTATGATGCTGCCACCACCATGCTTCACCAGAAGGATGGTGCCAGGTTTCCTCCAGATTTGACGCTTGGCATTCAGGCCAAAGAGTTCAATCTTGGTTTCATTAGACCACAGAATCTTGTTTCTCCTCGCCTGAGAGTCCTTTAGGTTTCTTTTGGCAAACTCCAAGTGGGCTGTCATGTGCCTTTTACTGAGGAGTGGCTTCCACCTGGCCACTATCATAAAAGCTTGATTGGTGGAGTGCTGCAGAGATGGTTGTCCTTCTGGAAGATTCTCCCATCTCTACAGAGGAACTCTGGAGCTCTTTCAGTAACCATCGGGTTCTTGGTCACCTCCTTGTCCAGCTCTAGGAAGAGTCTTAGTGGTTCCAAACTTCTTCCATTTAAGAATGATGGAGGACACTGTATTCTTGAGGACCTTCAATGCTGCAGACATTTTTTGGTACCCTTCCCCAGATCTGTGCCTCGTCACAATCTTGTCTCAGAGCTCTACAGACAATGCCTTCAACCTCATGGCTTGGTTTTTGCTGTGACATGCACTGTCAACTGTGGGACCTTATATAGACAGGTGTATGCCTTTCCAAATCTTGTCCAATTAATTGAATTTACCACAGGTGGACTCCAATCAAGTTGCAGAAACATCTCAAGGATGATCAATGGAAAAAGGATGCACCTGAGCTCAATTTTCAAGTCTCATACCAAAGGGTCTGAATACTTATGTGAATAAGATATCTGTTTTTATTTTTAATAAATTTGCAAACATTTCTAAAAACCTGTTTTTGCTGTGTCATTATGGGGTATTGTGTTCCGAATGCACTGTATGTTACAACAGATCTAAACATTTATGTCATGACAGTGTTATGTTATATTATATATAAGACAAGTTATGTCAGCTGTAATGACAAATTATGACATGGTTATGACCGTTTCATAACGTGTTATAATTCTGGGTAAAGTGTTACCAAAAAAGAAATACCAAAATGGTCTCTGAATAAGACATGAGCGAGACCAGTGCAGTGGGGAAAAAATGCAGTCCAACAGAGCATGTATGTTAGCCTGTTTTTAAAAAGAGTACACATTTACACATTTCAGCATGATAATGCATGGCCCCATGTCGCAAGGATCTGTAAATTATTCCTGGAAACGGAAAATGTCCCAGTTCTTCCATGGCCTGCATACTCAGACAGACATTGAGTCACTCTTTGAGGAGTTTGGGATGATCTGGGTCAACGTGTACGAGAGCGTGTTCCAGTTCTCGCCAATATCCAGCAACTTTGCACAGCCATTGAAGAGGAGTGGGACAACACGCCACAGATCACAATCAACAGCCTGATCAACTCTATGCAAAGGAAGATGTGTCACGCTGAATGAGGCAAATGGTGGTCACAGCAGATACTGACTGGTTTTCTGATCAATGCCCCTTCCTTTTTTTAGGGCATCTGTGACCAACAGTTGCATATCTGTATTCCCAGTCATATGAAATCCATAGAGTAGGGCCTAATTTATTTATTTAAATTGACTGATTTCCTGGAACTGTAGTTCTGTAAAATCTTTGAAATTGTTGCGTGTTGCACTTATATTTTTGTTTAGTATACATCTAACACTTCTGTGAAAATACAGCTATGAACAGTTTGAAAAAAGTTATGAAGACATTTTACATGAGCTCCATCTATGTCCCTGAATGGTAGGTCCATATCCAAAGAAGTTATCCAATCTATGAAAATCAAGAGAGGTTTTTAATGAAAGAAAAGACTAACCAAGACAGACTTTACCACACACTGGATGTGGCATGTGAAAATCTTGATCACCTGTTTCCAATATATTTAAATGTATTTAGAAACAACAAAAACACTCCAAATTAGATTTTCATATGTTTGTGAAAGCAAAGACGATGTACAATGCAATTTTTCACGTTACAATTGAATTTGTGCTACAATGAAAACATTGATTGTGTAAGTATTGAATTTCCAACACATTTTTAACATGTACATTTCCGGTGTTGTGTACTTACAAAGGTGTGCGACTCCTCTGAGACCAGGTAGATAAGCTCTGTGTGTTGGGTGGCCCGGTCAAGGCGTTTCTCCAGGGAGCAGGCGTTGCTAGGATCCTGACACTCCGCCGTAGACCCTGTGGTGCCCTGGAAGGGCCAGAGTAGCAGTAACACACAGCCATGCAGAGCACATGGCAGGCAAAAGGTAGTACACAAACACAGGTCATGTGTATCATGCAGGATGTCCTCTTTTTTTAATAATCTTGTTCTCAACGACTACACGGTGACACACGCACATCTATAAACTCTCCTGTGGCGTCTGCGTTTTGATGTTGTGACTAGGGTAATACACAATAACACACAGTAACACAGTTGGTGAGATTTTAATTTAGCTGAGAGTAATTCAAAGCACACGAGAAAGTGTAGTCGGTTCCAAATAAAACATTTTGCAGGGCATTGTAATTTATGTTGCATTTCAGAGGATAGATTACCTTTTGTTTTTGTTGATTTTGCTGGTTTTGAGGCAAAACAAAACTCTGGATAACCTACCTTGTTTGGACTGAAGGTTTCAATGGTCTTCTTATACTATCCAGGTGTTATGAATGGTTATGAGGGCTCATGTGGCTCCAACATAAGAGGGGCTGAGTTGATCTTTAAAGACCATTTTCCTCTCTTGATTTTATTCATCATCTTGAATGCCAACTTTACTGAGCAGGAGTACATTTAATACGAAAGAAGATTCTTGCTATAATGTATAGTGTGTCGGTGGGAAAACACTTTGAACGCAATAATGATTGACCAGTTCTCAACCATGGTCCATCACTCATCTTGTGAATATCCCTTCAGCGTCTATGGCTATTTCATTTACATAAGAGGAGAAAAGTACCAGTCAAAAGTTTGGAAACACCTACTCATTCAAGGGTTTTTCTTTATTTGTACTATTTCTTTATTTGTACTATTTAAAACTATGAAATAACACATATGGAATCATGTAGTAAACCATAAAGTATTATACAAATCAAGATATATTTTATATTTGAGATTCTTCAAAGAAACCACCCTTTGCCTTGATGACAGCTTTGCACACTCTTGGCATTTTCTCAACCAGATTCATGAGTTAGTCACCTGTAATTATTTTCAATTAACAGGTGTCTTGTTAAAAGATAATTTGTGGAATTTATTCATTTTTAAAGTGTTTGAGACAATCAGTTGTGTTGTGACAAGGTAAGGGTGGTATACAGAAGATAGCTCTATTTGGTAAAAGACCAAGTTCATATCATGGCAAGAACAGCTCAAATAAGCATCATTACCTTATGACTTGAAGGTCAGTCCATCCATTTCAAGAACTTTGAAAGTTTCTTCAAGTGCAGTCGCAAAAACTATCAAGCGCTATGATGAAACTGGCAGAGTTACCTCTGCTGCAGAGAATAAGATCATTAGTTACCAGCCTCAGAAATTACAGCCCAAATAAGTGCTTCAGAGTTCAAGTAACAGACACATCTCAACATCAACTGTTCAGAGACTGCGTGAATCAAACCTTCATGGTCGAATTGCTGCAAAGAAACAATTACTAAAGGACACCAATAAGAAGAAGAGACTTGCTTGGGCCAAGAAACATGAGCAATGGACATTAGAACGGTGGAAATCTGTCCTTTGGTCTGATGAGTCCAAGTTTGAGATTTTTGGTTCCCAAAACCGTGTCCTTCTGAGACGCAGAGTAGGTGAACGGATGATCTATGCATGTGTGGTTCCCACCGTGAAGCAGGAAGGAGGTATGATGGTGCTTTGCTGGTGACACTGTCAGTGATTTATTTAGAATAGAATTTAGAACACACTTAACCAGCATGACTACCACAGCATTCTACAGTGATACGCCATCCCATCTGGTTTTCGCTTAGTGGGACTATCATTTGTTTTTCAACAGGACAATGACCCAACACACCTCCAGGCGGTATAAGGGCTATTTGACCAAGAAGGAGAGTGATGGAGTGGTGCATCAGATGACCTGGCCTGTACAATCACCAATTGAGATGGTTTGGGATGAGTTGTACCATAGAGTGAAAGAAAAGCAGCCAACAAGTGCTCAGCATTTGTTGGCTGCATTCTAGGTGAAGCTGGTTGAGAGAATGTCAAGAGTGTGCAAAGCTGTCATCAAGGCAAAGGGTGGCTACGTTGAAGAATCTAAAATATAACATATGTGATTTGTATAACCCTTTAGGTTACTACATGATTCCATATGTGTTATTTCATAGTTTATGTCTTCGCTATTATTCTACATGTAGAAAATAGTCCAAATAAATGAGTAGGTGTGTCCAAACCTTTCACTGGTACTGTATATGGTAAAGGTTAATTAAAGGTTAATATGACGCTGCTTTTGAACCTGTCATTATGACATAATGAAGGAAGAGACCTAGGTGTGATCTTGTAAGCCAACCTCGGGACATTGTCAGAAACTCATCTTGAGTTTCGCAACACTCATTTTGTGTTTTGCATTTCAAATAAATGGTAATGTGATTGATACCGTTTGTGTACAACAATGGAAGAAAGAAAAAGCGAGTTAAAATAATGTGAAATTAAAATGCCATAAATGTTTTGAAGCCAAAAGTATGCTATCGACTAATTCCGTGACCAGGTTAGAATTGATCCGAACAATCTTAACTTGAGATACTGCAGATGCACAAAACTTGACGTACAGAAAGGTGCAAATTCACTTGTGACTGCACTTTTAAATCACTCTGTGAATAACAATACATTACAATACATTAATCAAAATAGAACACCACGCTGAGATCCAAATACGTGCCTATACATATCATACAAGTATAGTATAACTGACCAAACAGGAAACATCAAGAGACAGTAGAACATTCACATTGATTTATTTTGCATATGGTATCACTGTGCATCGATGAGAAATTGTTTGATTCTTATTTTTGTAAAAAATAACGAATCTATACATTTGAATAGAGTAAGATTTGTTTAAAATAGAGTAGAGAAAATCTAAATAGTGTAGGTCTCAAGATGTTGTTTAGCTATAAGTCAAGGTTACACAGTGTAGTATTATTTGTGATCTTGCTACAAACAGCCACAAATCCATTTGATTATATGGGTTTGCTAATCCTAAAAGGGAGTAATTTGGTCTGTAGTGGCACTTGCTGAACCAGTTCATCCATGCTTTAGCATATAATAAATCTGCCATGAGTGGGGTGTGTGTTTGTTGAGGGGTGGAGGGTTGGGGGCATTTCATAGGATTAGGGAGTTGATTGGATGTATTCCAAGCATATAGTCTGTAAAATTGTATCCAATTTGGTTGAGTCTGCTCTTGGAACCATGGCAATTTTATACTATGTTAAGAGTGCAGTGTGTGGAGGATGAAAAAGGACCACAATTGCAGAATTTACACCACAATCTTACACCACTTCTGATATCACCGAAATATCCTTCAATCTTCACACACAGCCATCAGTTCTTGGACTGTGTTACATTTTCAGTAAGATCCATCTGTTGGAAAACAGTGGAATTGGCGAACATATGGTTCCATTGCCCATCCTGAGTTGTCTCCCTCTCCTCAAATCCCATAGAAAGACCATCTTCTATCTGTCAGAATGTGCCAAACAGCAGAGTGCATGTCCTCAGAAGTCAGCCCCATATGAACTGAAGGCCATTTGGCAGCACTGCAATGGAAGGAATGACTCAGTCAGCCTGTGGTCATGCGGTAGACTGCAACCGACGCCACGTACACTGGCAAATTAATGACATTATGCTGCCTAGAAATTCACTTTGATATTCAGAATATGCATGTTTTATACATTACTTTTCTCTCTCACTCACTCTTCTAATCTTGGAGAGAAAAAAATGTTTAGAGCTGTTATGGTTTGAGGTTTATGATTCCGTAGGTGTCTTGTTATTTAATATGATGTATGAAAACCAAAATGTTATGTTTTTTATTCGAGAATTGTAATAATAAGCACAGAGACAAAAATGTGTCAAGCATTTAGAAATGTTCACAGGCTTCGGGCTGACCTATTAAACATTCACATATAATCCTGCTAGAATTTATGACCGTTTCAATTGAAGGTGCTACACAGCATATTTTTTTTTTTTGCATTGTAATTTCATAAAATGTCCATATTATACCATATCTGCAGTAATAGTGGAATGATTTACAGTATTGCTTACTTGCCAGTGTTGTGATTGGCTGCAATATTCGTCTATTGATTTCTCCCGCCAGAGCGGCATCTGTTGTCAGAATGGGAAAGTTGTTCTGACTTTGTGGCTGTGTTATTTAGTGGGAATCGCTCAGTTTACATAAGAAAACAAGCACTGAATAGTGTAGGTAATCATTGTACCATCTAAATCGCTGTGAAATATATTTTAAATAACAAATAAAGCTGCATAAAGGTGCTACACAGGATATTATATATATATTTTTTGTACTGTGATTTCTAATGGTCGCCCCAGTGCAAGTTTTCTTTTATGCGCATGATGTCAGAATGCACTCACTGCTGCAAAATGTGATTGTTATGCAACAGGACAGTTAACCCACGCTGACCTCAAACTAAGGCCCTCTGCCTGAAAACATACCTAAAGGATCATTTCCACTTGTCAATTTCTAATTGTGTTCTGCCTCCTTATTAATACATGTAGAAATTGGCCCATTTCACTGTTGACCAAAATCAAATAAAATGTATTTGTCACATACACATGGTTAGCAGATGTTAATGCGAGTGTAGCGAAATGCTTGTGCTTCTAGTTCCGACAATGCAGTAATAACCAACGAGTAATCTAACCTAACAATTCCAAAACTACTACCTTATACACACACAAGTGTAAAGGGATAAAGAATATGTACATAAAGATATATGAATGAGTGATGGTACAGAACGGCATAGGCAAGATGCAGTATATGGTATCGAGTACAGTATATACAGTGCCTTGCGAAAGTATTTGGCCCCCTTGAACTTTGCGACCTTTTGCCACATTTCAGGCTTCAAACATAAAGATATAAAACTGTATTTTTTTGTGAAGAATCAACAACAAGTGGGACACAATCATGAAGTGGAACGACATTTATTGGATATTTCAAACTTTTTTAACAAATCAAAAACTGAAAAATTGGGCGTGCAAAAGTGAACTTCATTGTTGTTTAAGGGCTTGTGAGTCAGCATTTCACGGTAACCTGTTCACCTGTTGTATTCTGCGCATGTGACAATAAAATTTGATTTGATTTGATTTTGATTTGAAAGGTGGCAGAGCTATAGCGGTGCTTGTCAGACCATGAGACATTCAGAAAATCTGTCTTCTCATGAAAATGTCTGTAGCATCCAAATGGCATGGGTTACACACTAATATGACCCTTCTGTGGAAAGGTGAGTCTCACGAACATGGACATGTTGGTTGCTCTAAGATGCCTACAAGCCTCACAAGAGCCTCTGTTGTTCCATGTAGAGAATCTGTTATTCAATGCGTTGGACTAATAGCAGTAAGGCCAAATTACATTTTAAATGTATACAGTGTATACAAATGTATACATAAATACAGTACTAGTCAAAAGTTTGGACACTTTTGACTAGTATACTATTTAAAGTGGGCCTCTGGGAGATTTTACACTGACAGGAGATTTACAATGTCTTTGGGTGATACCGCATTCCAGAGCATGAGTTAATGTTTCTGTTCTATAAGGGGGTGTCTCTTGGCTATAAAATGGCTATAAAATGGCTATAAAATACCTTTATACCTTTGTCACGGGGGCTGTCAATTAATCATCTGAGGGTGATTCGTCGACCACCCATCATTATTGAAGAGCAGTCAATCAATTCACTTTATGTGTGTGTGTGTTGTATTGACCTGCTCGCTTATTAATAAGTGAATAAGATTTTATTTAAGTATAACTCTACAACTCTGAGACTTGTGTGATAAGTTTGTCTCTCCTCGTTTGATTGTAAAGAAATGAACCACCACAGTTGGCGACGGGATCGGGATGTGAATCTTCACTTGGTGACCACGCCTGACAACCTGGTTAAATGGTGCACGAGGGATCCCTCAAACTTGGGATCTCAGGGAGACCACACTGCGGGAACGAAGCAGATGGACCCACCTTCGTTCTGAGAGGCAGCGAGCCGAGTGGAAACCATATCCCAAACTTAGTTTAAAAAAAGAAAGAGATGAGCAAAACACGCAGTCGAGTTTTTAAGAAAAACCTCTGTTACGTAGACTCTGAGTGTGTATTCCTGTGTGAGAGGGGTACCTTGGAGGCGTAAACAGGGCCAAGTCAGTGGAGAATGATCTGAGAGTTAGTCGACTCAAAGACACCTACATTAGTCGGTTGCGGGAGACCTAGAGCCGTCCTGACACTGAATTGATCACAGTGGGGATTGGTGCGGTCTGTAGGGGCGAGGGGCCAGGGTGACTGTGGGTTCTGTGTGAGGCATGGTTCCAGGTGAAACCCTATTGGAAGAAGGACCTCATTCTGAAAAGTGTCTGTGTGACCGTCTAAGTGACCCTCATAAGTGGTGAATTTCAAATATTTTAAATGTGCTAGCCAGGTATGCCCTGGGCGTGGTCATTTATTGTGTGACACACACAATATGTGGTACAGTTGTGTGTGTCTGATGGCAGGGTATTCCAGACATAGAATGCAGATTGACTGAAGGTGCTTTTCCTGTAGGGAACTATACAGTCACCTCTCATGGCAGAACTTGTGGATCTGCTGCCATAGGTTTGGGTTTTCTGTTTAATGTTGTACAGCAAGCTTGGGCACAACTAGTCAAGCAGTATGTTAAGTGGGGGAGTATCATAGATTTGAAGTACAGTTTTGCGACATCTGTAGTCAAACAATTTCGGATATATTGGAAATTAGCTAGGTTGAATTTGGTTATTTGAGTTACCTTTTTCATATGCTTTTTAAAAGAGAGGTTGGAATCAAGTATGATGCCAAGGTACTTAAAATCAGATACCACCTGACGCTTCTCCCCTGACACATAGACATCTGGCTCAGTGGCATCAGTTGCTCTCTTTGTGAAGAACATGCAGACAGTTGTTTTCACATTGACATGCAAACATGAGTCACTGAGCTACTTTGTAACCTGGACCAGTTCAGTTGTGAGTTCTTGAGCAGCTTGTTGTTTGCTCTTTGCATGCACATATATCACTGTATCATCTGTATACATTTGAACTTCTGAAGCATGCTTTCTGGTCACGCGCTTCTATCTTTTTATTTATTTTACCTTTATTTAACTAGGCAAGTCAGTTAAGAACAAATTCTTATTTTCAATGACGGCCTAGGAACAGTGGGTTAACTGCCTGTTCAGGGGCAGAACAACAGATTTGTACCTTGTCAGCTCGGGGGTTTGAACTTGCAACCTTCCGGTTACTAGTCCAACGCTCTAACCACTAGGCTACCCTGCCGCCCCAGGGTAGCCTAGTTTCTAAAGACTGTTGACATCCAGTGGAAGCGATAGGAACTGCAAGACGGTCCCTTAGAAATCTGGAGCGACCTCAAAAAAAAAGAAATCTGAATGGTTTGTCCTCGGGGTTTCGCCTGCTAAATAAATTATGTTATACTCACAGACATGATTCAAACAGTTTTAGAAACTTCAGAGTGTTTTCTATCCAAATCTACTAATAATATGCATATATTATCTTCTGGGGATGAGTAGCAGGTAGTTGAATTTGGGCATGCATTTCATCCAGACGTGAAAATACTGCCCCCTGTCACCAAGAAGTTAATTGAAATGCAGTCTACCAATTGAAGCTGGTTGAAAGGATGCAAAGAGTGCAAAGCTGTCATCAAGGCAAAGGGTGGCTACTTTGAAGAATCTCAAACATAACATATATGATATGTATAGCACTTTTTAGGTTACTACATGATTCCATATGTATTATTTCATTGTTTATGTCTTCACTATTATTCTACAATGTAGAAAATAGTAAAAATATAGATAAAGAAAAACCCTTGTATGAGTAGGCGTTTCCAAACTTGACTGGTACTGCATATTTTTTAGATACTTCAAGGGATCTTAAAATATAAAATCAAATAGTTAACTGATCCTTGATAGGATGTTCTTAAAACAATTCCATATAACTTAGTAGAGAATAACAATAACAGGGGAGGTTAGCATATTTTGGGGGTATGCTATTTATGCCTCTGCAGCTTCTCACTCATCAATATTCATGATTCATTCAGGATTTTCCATAATCATGGTAGCTTTCACATTAATGTAGAAGTGTTTAGAAACATATTGTATTCTTATTCACAATAAAAGTGATACAATACATTATTTACCATTCATTTCTATTGGGCACAAAATGATCTGAAACACAACCATAACAAACTGTTATGACTTCTTTGAATGGTCAGTGGAGGAGTCAAGCGCAGAGAGCAGGTAATTCCGTACGTGGATCTTTTATTCCAAGCGGAGACACGGACATGCTAAACACAAGGGCGCATGAAACAACCCGTCCAAAATAAACAGGACTAAAACTGTCCGGAAAAATAGAGGTCACACTAATCAACCAACACCAATAAACAGAGAACAAGCCTGCACAATACCCAGTGGGCCTAGTGCCCTTAAATAGCCTACAAACAAAACTAACTCAAAACAGGTGTAACCAATTAGACCCAACTAACAGAAACAAAAGGAAAGGGAATCGATGGCAGCTAGTAGGCCGGCGACGACGACCGCCGAGCGCCGCCCGAACAGGAAGAGGCACCATCTTCGGCGGGATTCGTGACACAAACAGCAAATGCATCCAACAAATTTATAGTCACAAGCTTGATAGTCATTGAGGGCTATGAATATGGGACCAAATAATTAACTTTTTACTACTTTAATACACATATAAGCTAATTTGTCCCAATACATTTGGTCCCCTAAAATGGTAGGACTATGAACAAAATGTGGTGTAATTTCTAAACGGTTCACCCGATATGGATGAATATACCCTCTACAATTTAACCTCTTAGTCATTGTATCATTTCAAATCCACAGTGCTGGAGTACAGAGCCAAAACAATACAAAACATGTCACTGTCCCAATACTTTGGGAGCTCACTGTATTATGAGGACATTTTCTGAAATTGCAATGCACATTTTTTTCTCCCCTTTTTAAGAAACGCTGCTAACATTTTAATAACGAGAAGTGTATTCCCTTGTTTTCTTTACTAGTTAAACATTGTAATTTGTTACAGATATGGACAGTCTTCAAGTATTCCAGAAAAAGTATACATGAGTTCAAATAGTTTCACTTCATGAAAGGTGACATGTGTCAAAGTTACTCTACCAGATGTTTTACTAACACATATTTGGATTCACCAAAGTGAAGGTGTTATCAACCATTGAAATAAATTACGATTTTTGGGGTAGTATCCTGAACTGCAATCGGTGTGCATAACGCCTAGTTTTTTATGGATAGCTCCCATAGACATCAGTCAACCACTGAAGGAAAGTTAATTTGGAGCAGAGAACAAAGTTACTTCGAGGGATAGAGCAATCCATCCTTATGTGCTGTGCACTTTGCCAAAAACTCTTTAAAGAATGGAAAGATGGGTAAGATTAGGAATTAGTATTTCTTTCCTCGAATTTACATTAAATACCCCCTTGAGCAGTTTTATTTCTCAAATGGAGACAAGTGACTATTTCATATTTGCATAGTTTCTGTGTATCCGGCAGCATTTTTTTAATACTTAGAAAATATAGTGCTTTTGAATAATAATATCATTTTTCAATTCATGGATAACTCCCCAAAGCCTCTTTTCCTTATGTATGAATGAATTTACTCAATGCGAAAGTCACTAAACAACACTTATTAAGTGTCTCAGTTTAAATGTGTCAATAGAACACTACCTTGTCACATTCAAACCAACAAGCAGAATGGTTTTTTTTAAAAGTATTAAATTACCTTTTTATAAAAAATAAAAATGTACCCCCTTTTTCACACAATTTTGTGATTACGATCTTGTCACATTTCTGGAACTCCCAAACGGGCTCAGGAGAGGCAAAAGGTCGAGTCATGCGTCCTCTGAAACATGACCCGCCAAACCGCGCTTCTTCACACCCACTCGCTTAACCCGGAAGCCACCTGCACCAATTTATCTGTCATAATCCAAGTTAAGCCCCCCCGGCCAAACCCTCCCCTAACCCGGATGACGCTGGGCCAATTGTGCGCCGCCCTATGGGACTCCAGGTCACGGTCGTTAATGACACAGTCTGGGATTCAACCCCAGGCTGTAGTGACCCCGCAACACTGCGATGCAGTGCCTTAGAACGCTGTGCCGCTCGGGAGGCAGCAAATGACTTTTTTGCTGAATGTCATTCATGTTGGCATGTACACAAAAACATGCACGCACGTGCGCACACACACACTTGTGTAAATCGATGTTGAACAGATCCCAGCTGCTTTTCCCTGAGAGTGTGAGATGGCTGATGAGCAACATCTTGCGGCTACTTGCCTGCTCTCCTCAGCACAGACATAACTCCAAACACATGACTATGGATGAGACAAGTCCACTCAGAGGAGGGTATACCAGCCCTCCAGCGCTGGAGTACAAAGACTGCATTCTCTCTCATTTTCTCTCTGCCTCTCTTTCTCGCTCGCTCACTCTCTCCTTTTCTCTACTCTCTCACTCAACCCCCTCTCATTCTTCTTCCAATTTATTTATCCTCACTCTATCCCCCTCTCACCCATCCTCCTCGACTTCCTACCTGTCTGTCATTCCCAGGGGGAGCCAGTCAGCTAAATGAAAGCATATCAAAGCCAACAGCTCTGTCAGGAGGTATAGGAGCGATACATCCACCAAGGACACTATAATTGGGACTAATTGGCTTCTTCCAAAGGCCACTAAATTGTGCAGCTCACTAATCTTCATTATACCGAGCACAGGTGCTAAGTGATCAACACTTAAGACATGAGGTGTCTAAATGAAGTGAGTGATGTTATGTACAGTGTCCATATTATGACAGCCTGAGACTGATGCTGTCCTAATATGTTCACTGTAGTTAAGTATTGAATTTAGGCCTACCTGGTTCCGGTTCTGATTTAAATTTGTCAAATCAGAAAGGTTCCAGTGCATCTAACAACGTGGACTGAAACCAAATGAAATGGCTCTCATCAACTGCAATTGTACCGAGAGGAAATAGCCCAAACAATGTAGCCCAGACAATCTTTTTAGGGGTCATTTTTGTATTGGTACAGTACATGCTAGATAATATTTTATCAAAGCAATTTATTTATAAAGCCCTTTTTACATCAGCAGATGTCACAAAGTAATATACAGAAACCCAGTCTAAGATCCCAAACAGCAAGTAATGCAGATGTAGAAGCGCGGTGGATAGGAAAAACTCCCTAGAAAGGCAGGGACCTATAAAGAAACCTAGAGACGAACCAGGCTCTGAGGGGTGGCCAGTCCTCTTCTAGCTGTGCCGGGTAGAGATAAGAAAGGTTTCTTATACCATTCACCGCATGCCATGTTTGCCCTAATGCTTTTGTTGTGACAGAGAACTTTGAAGCCCAAATGCATGGATCAATGGCACTCACACTGAACCCAATTTTATTTTCTCAGTAACAAAGAACAACCCAGGGCCGTAACTACATATCAGGACATCGACGTCCAGACCTCAGTCTATGCTATATATTTGTACACAATAATGAAAACCAATTACGAGTCAACATCTAAATATTGCTCCCAATGTTGATCAAAGCTCAGAATGCTTATATTCTTGATCTGACTGAAATCTATTTTCACCTGCCTCTTTACGAACGAGTGGAATCATGAACCGTGAGATTGTTCGTTATGTTCGCATGCGTTCCCCGGAGTTGGCTCCCGGATATGCCTTTTTAGCAGCACATTCACCACATTCTCAAATGGCTAACTTGTGGGCCTGAGAAGTGAAACAAACTACCCTCTCTCACAATCAGCTCAAGTTGACACCACACTCCAAAAAGCAAGTTGTGCAGGCTCTAGTTTTGTCTAATCTTGATTATTGTCCAGTCGTTTGGTCCAGTGCTGCAACCAAATCCTAGTTAAGCTGCAGCTGGCCCAGATCAGAGCTGCACGTCTTGCTCTTCATTGTAATCAGAGGACTGATATAAATACTACGCATGCCAGTCTCTCTGGAGAGGTGAGAAGAGACTGACTGCATCACTTCTTCTCTTCATAAGAAACATTGTGTTGAAAATCCCAAATGGTTTGCAGAGTCAACTTACACACAGCTCTGACACACACACTTACCCCACCAGACATGCCACCAGGGGTCTTTTCACAGTCCCCAAATCTAGAACAAATTAAAGAAAGCGTACAGTATTATATAGAGCCATTGTTGCATGGAACTCAGTTCCATCTCATATTGTTCAAATAAACAGCAAACCTGGTTGAAAAAACAGAAATCAACACCTCACGGCACAACGCCTCTCCCCTATTTGACCTAGATAGTTTGTGTGTATGCAGTGATATGTAGGCTACGTGTGCCTTTAAAAAAATGCACTTGAGCTATTCTTGTTTATTAATGTTCTGTTTTATGTCATGTTTCATGTTTTGTGTGGACCCCAGGAAGAGGAGCTGCTGCTTTTGCAACAGCTAATGGGGATCCCCTAATAAAATACAAAATATCAAACTGACTTAACAGTTGCTGTTGCTATGTATCAGTATGAATTGTTTCTCATATTTCCCTCCGTTCAAAGGTATAACATTACAATTCTAGAGCTAAGGCTATGTGTTTGTAGATTGACTGAGGTAAGTGAACATACATCAGCCAAGGCAATAATATCTGGGTCATTTTTGCTTGTTTTTGCTGTTCTTCAATTAGCATTTATATGTTTATTTTATTCTATAGAAATGCAGTAATTTAGCCCCTTCCAGACCTCAAAAAAACTCAAACCCTGGTTACGTCCTCAGAACCACCTCCGAGAGCTTAGAAGAAATCAAATTAAAATATTAAAGAGATTAACAGTAGCCAGGGTGGTCTATTGTATCCTGGCTTTAATCGCAACCAACAAAATGGAGAGGCAACCTTATAATGTACATATTGAAAAGTATTAAGTCAAATAAAGCAAGTCAGATCATCAATGACTGAAAATGTTTCTTAGGGATAGCCTGATTTTTTAAAATTTTCGCCTAAATGACATACCCAAATCTAACTGCCTGTAGCTCAGGCCCTGAAGCAAGCATATGCATATTTTTGGTACCATTTGAAAGGAAACACTTTGACGTTTGTGGAAATGTGAATTGAATGTAGGAGAATATAACACAATAGATCTGGTAGAAGAAAATACAAATAAAAACCAACCAGTCTTTTCCTACTACCAACTTTGAAATGCAAGAGAAAGGTAACAGTTCTTTGATATGCTTGTTGTAATTCAGATAGTGTCCTTCTAGATGGCAGAAGAGCATGTGCAAAGTTTCAGATGGATAACCTGAAGTATGAATGAACTACAATACTTTTAGTGTGAAGTCCCCAGGTATATTTGAGCAAACTGTGAAGGAGACATTCGCAATCATATAACATTTTTCTACAAGAATATCATCAAATCTGTATACTTGGACTTTGATTTAGCTTTCCAAGAATTAGTAGCCATATTATAAGTTCAACATTTGCAAAACAACCAGTTTTCATAACTTTGAATGCCCTTATAATTTTTGTCCAAAATAAAAAGGCATGCTGTCATACAAGGTTAGTAGCTACATTTTACGACAGGAACATGGTTTCCGGATACTCCCGTAAAGCCCAACTCATTGGCTATCTAGCTAGCTTTGTTTGACCCCGAGTGGTGCTTCTTTGACAAAGATACAGTTGCTCATGTGATGACCACCGGCGTCATCGGCGTGCCATGATCGCTCTCTGAACAAATATGGTGTCCTATAGGATATACTACACATGATATAGTGAAGTCTTGTTACCTTCTAGGATCTCTGAGGAATACATGCGAATGTGATTTGACTCGTTGAAACAACTTTTAGGGTGAGATTTTCACAGATTCCTTTCTTTGCAAATTGAACGAGTGGAAATACAAAATCAATCGGGCATGCTATATGGACCTTTTTAGGATATGATTTTATCTAACAAAATGACACTTCATGTTACCTCTGGGACCCTTTGGATTATAAATCAGAGCAAGATTTCAGAATGTAAGTACACATTTCACCTTCAGAGGTGAATTTATCAAACCTATCTCGGTGAAAAAAATGTTTTGTTGTTAGGAGCTCTCCTCAAACAATAGCTTGGCATTTTTTCGCAGTAGTAGCTACAGTAAATTGGACAGTGGGGTTATATTAACAAGAATTTAAGCTTTCAGCCGATATAAGACACACTGATATGTCCCAACATTTGTTGTTTCTCTAAAATCTGCAATCTTGACATAACGCGCTGCATGATTTACAACTGTCCTGTGACTGGACGCCAATCCTTAAAAAGTTACACTATTTACATTTACATTTTAGGAGGCATTCTTATCCAGAGTGACATACAGGAGCAATTAGAGTTAAGTGCCTTGCTCACAGGCTCACAGGCACATTTTCACCTCAGGGATTCTTAACCGCTAGGCTACCCGCCCTCCATAACTATTCCTAAGACTATTCAGAGTTGTCTACGGACCAAAACACATAGCGTTTCTGCAGTTTGTTGTGCAATTTGAAGGGACAATAAAAACACATTGCCAACTGCTGAACATTACTTCACCCTCATATAGTCCTGGGCAACGGAGACATGATGTTGCTAGGCCAGCTCTCCCCTCAGTATCAGAATAACTTAATTTAGAGAGAGAGAGAGATGCCTTGCAGGGAAGCCAGAGCGGAGGAGGGCTACTATCAGGACTACCAGGTTCCACCTCACCAGACTGGCTCTCATTACACAGCTAGCCCACGCAGAGAATGGGTTTCAATTAGCATGTCAGTCAGGCAGAGAGGCCCGAGACTGGGCCACCACGGGGACCTGGCACTCCCAACACCACAGGCAAACAAACTCCCAGCATTAATAAAAGGGAGAAAACACAGACGGCAGAAAGGTCGAGCCACTGTGAGGGAAATTGGAAAGTGGCCGAGCTACCTCTGCTACGAAGGCACAGCGTGCACTTGAGTGATGGGCGATAGTATACACTACCTCTCAACAGCTGTGCCGCTGCTTTCGACCGTGGGTCCTCAGGCCAGTTATTCGACTGGTTTTAATGAAGGGGGAAAAGGTGAGATGAGTGTTAACATTTGGAAGTTTGGCTCCAGGGGAGTGACTGTCTCTTGCCTGTGGTGGCTGGGTGTGATACTTGTATAATGGTGGGAAGTGTGCCAACTTGATCTCACAACAAACTCTCACATTGTCCAAATTGTAACAGCCTGATAAATGCTCACATACTCTGAATAATAATAATGAGTAATTATTGGATGGATTTCCAAATGACCAAGATTTACATGAAATAGCGAATGGTTAAGGTTAGGGTTTGGTTAGATTTAGGCAAAGGCTTAGAAAACCTGTATTAACACTTGTGGATTATGGGTCCTGCATGTTTTGTCCCCAGCCAACCAGCCTACAAGCAATGAGAAGGATAATGTTTGTATTAACACGCTGGTGAGAGATGCTGACTCCACAATGGGTCTGCTCTTGAGGTCATTGTGGAATGGAAGAGGGTGCAGAAAATGAAGGCCATAATTAGACTTTCTGTCTCTTGCATTGTGTGTTCATGTAACAGCAAAGCACCGTCAGTGGTCAATTTATTTGACCAATGTGCTCCACTGAGCCATTTGGTACTTTATACCAGCAGAGGGGCATTTTAATGTATGAAGAAGACCATTACTCTCAGCTTACATTGTTCTTTGACCCAGTGTATGATGCTTTTTTATTTGTGTAGAGATTTGGGAAATGTATCATGGCACTGTTGCACATAAGCAGTTTTTGGCTTGAATTGTTTGTTGTTATATCTTCTCTGTATGCGTTACAATGACTGTGCTCAGATGATACAGCAAAATCGTCTTACTTCAGGAAGGTAACAACAAAGGAAGATAACTGTACTGTACTCTGTACTCTTATTTCAATGCAATATTTATTTTCTTTGTTTCCACAAAGTAGATATTCAAAGGAACAAAAGCTGGAATGTTCTTCGACAACAGATATATGGTCAAGGACAATTGTAGGGGCCCAGACTTGTTCACCAAACATTATAGTTTGCTTGCTTCAGGAAGGTAAGAATAAGGTATCTACTCGTCACTGAGTCTCAAAGTAGCAAACATAAAAGTGAGAGGTCATGATGGAGCACGAGAAAGATGAGTAGGAAAATATATACAGTGCCTTCAGAAAGTACTCAGACCCCTTGACTTTTTCCATATTTTGTTACATTATAGCCTTATTCTAAAATGTATTAAATAAATACAAATCCTTAGAAATATACACACAATATCCCATAATGACAAAGCAAACAAAGTTTTTTTAAAGTTTTTTTTAGCAAATGTATATTTAAAAAAAATCTGAAATACCTTATTTACATAAGTATTCAGACCCTTTACAATGAGGCACAAAATTGAGCTGAAGTGCATCCAGTTTCCATTGATCATCCTTGAGATGTTTCTACAACTTGATTGGAGTCCATCTGTGGTAAATTCAATTGATTGGACATGATTTGGAAATGCACACATCTGTCTATATAGCCATGAGGTCGAAGAAATTGTCCATAGAGCTCTGAGACAGGATTGTGTCGAGGCACAGATCTGGGGAAGGGTACCAAAACTTTTCTGCAGCATTGAAGGTCCCCAAGAACACAGCGCAGCTGCGGTCCCCATCCAACCTGACAGACCTTGAGAGGATCTGCAGAGAAGAATGGGAGAAACTCCCCAAATACAGGTGTGCCAGGCTTGTAGCATCATACCCAACAACACTTGAGGCTGGAATCGCTGCCAAAGGTGCTTCAACAAAGTGCTGAGTAAAGGGTCTGAAAACGTATGTAAATGTGATTTTTTTAAATTATACATTTGCAAAAGTTTCTGTAAACCTTGTTTTGCTTTGTCATGATGGGGTATTGTGTGTAGATTGATGAGGGGGGAAAAACGATTTAATCCATTTTAGAATAAGGCTGTAACGTAACAAAATGTGGAAAAAGTCAAGGGGTCTGAATACTTTCCGAAGGCACTATATCACTATATATGCCAAATCCTATTGCTTGTAATGTACTGCAATGCTTACTCCTTCACATTGCTGACTGTGGTGTTGTGTGCATGAATTAGAACATAATCATCTAAACACTATTGGGTTCTTCTCTTGAAACATTAAGTCCAGGCACCATAGGCTTAAATTACATTCTTGTGTGTACTGGGTATTTTTGTCATCATAATGTCATGAAGTGTAAATACTTATAAATGGACATACAGTATATCCATAATTTCATAGCTCACTAACACTGAATCACACATCAAGTAAAAGCCCATTTCATAAAAAATCTTACAAACTGGACTATATGTAGTAACTTATACTGAACAAAAAATATAAAACATTACATGAAACATGAGACCAACACTTTACATGAGCTGAAATAAAAGATCCCAGAAATTTTCCATATGCACAAAAGGCTTATTTCTCGCAGATTTTGTGCACAAATTTGTTTTGCATCCCTGTTAGTGAGCATTTCTTCTTTGCCAAGATAATCCATCCTTCTGACAGGTGTGGGACATCAAGAAGCTCATTAAACAGTATGATCATTTCACAGGTGCACTTTGTGCTAGGGATAACTGGCAGTCCGACGGACTAATCTCGGTTTGGCGGATGCCAGGAGAATGCTACCTGCCCGAATGCATAATGCTAGCAGTAAGGTTTGGTGGAATAATGGTCTGGAGGCTGTTTATCATGGTTTGGGCTAGGCCCTTTAGTTCAATTGAAGGGAAATCTTAACGCTACAGCATACAGTGACATTATAGACGATTCTGTGCTTCCAACTTTGTGGCAACAATTTGGGGAAGGCCCTTTCCGGTTTCAGCATGACAATTGAACTAATTGCAGAAAGAATTAGTGTCACGCCCTGACCTTAGAGCTTTTTATGTCTCTATTTTGGTTTGGTCAGGGAGTGATTTGGCTGGGCATTATATGTTATTTTTTTTCTATGTTTTTGTATTTCTTTGTTTTGGCCGGGTATGGTTCTCAATCAGGGACAGCTGTCTATCGTTGTCTCTGATTGGGAACCATACTTAGGTAGCTTTTTCCCACATGGTTTTTGTGGGTAGTTATTTTCTGTTTAGTGTTTTGCAACTTACAGGACTGTTTCGGTTATTCTCTTTGTTATTTTTGTTTAGTGTTCAGTGGAAATAAAAAGTCATGAACACTTACCACGCTGTGCTTTGGTCCGATTCCTCTTCAGACGACGAAAACCGTGACAATTAGACAGTTCCCAAACGTAACAGGTGCAGATGATCTCCTGATATACCTGACCAATATTGAAAACTCAATGCCCCCTTTGCTAAAAATATTTTCAGAATACTCAGAAATCGTGGGATAAAACGAAATAATGCCATTAGGAAAAATAAAAATAACAAAATCTACAGCAATTTTTGAAATACTTAAGTCTGAGGGTGGTTTAACATTCAAGACTTGGACATGTATCAACTCTTTAACCAAGGATTTTACTTTTGACATATAGATAAATGCTCATCCCCAGAATATTTTTACATGTCTATTTTCAAAGGAAAAAGCTAAGAACATGAACAACTTCATAGTTAAGAACACGATAACAAATTATAGCAAATTAAACATGTTCTACAAGAACCAATATCAATCCCTAAAAACACAACCTTATAGAACAACCCTTGGATAGCTTTATAGGCATAGAAACTGTAAATGACTTGGTAAAAGGGAAGTACTTTTAATTCAATTACATCTTTAAAAAGCCATTTTGGATTGACTAATGTTGATATTTTCAAATACATGCAATTTAAAAGTTTATTACCAAAATGCTTTGGACATCAGATCAATCTTTAGGGAATCCTATTTGAGTCAGAAAAGGTTATTCATATGATTGGTAAACTATACAAAACCTTGCAGAGAGCCTATCCAACTGACAATCTCTAAACTATTGGATCCAAATCTTAAAAATAACTGATATTGGCACAAGATGGAGTGAATGTTGTAACATAACTAATGAGATTACAGTTAATGAATCTTTTTGCTTAATCCAGTATAAATTAACGTATAGAATGTATTATACAATAGCCATGTCTGCAGTGTAAAATTAATAATGACTCAATAATCCATGCTTTCTGGGAATGTTTTATAAAGTCCAAAAGTTATGGGCAATGTTAGAAAAGTTCTGTCAGAAGTATTACAATGTAAATATACGTTTAATCCATCTGTCTGCATTTTTGAAGACATGTAATATGAGGGTGCAGTGAGATACCTAATGGGTTGGACAATACTTTTCTTGTCAATCATCTTAAAAAAACGTATACTGGAAATCAACCAATCATCCATTGTTAAAGCAATGGAAAGGTCAAATAGACTTCCGAACTTGATCCGCAATGTTATTTTGTTGTGACTTGAGCGATATCTCTCCCTCCATTTTACAGGTAAGTTCCAAAATAAAGGAAACACTTGAGTAAAGGAGGGATACAAAGTATATTGAAAGCACTTCCGGCATGGCGGCCTTAAGCTAGGTCGCTACCATGCTTCCACTTACAGTGGTTCCTCCTTTAAAAGTTGCGAGCTTACACCACGGGACTTAGAGGTACCCAGCGTCATGGCTTCATTGCTCCAGACCACCACAAGAGGGAGTTAGAGCACTCATTATGCATTTGGGTCCCAAGGTTTATATATGACCAATAATATTGAGTAGTTCCAATGACAAATTTGACGTGAGCCGCCCATCCCTGGGTGAAAATGGCTGACAAAACATTACTGTGGAACCAAATGTAAGTAGTTATAACGTCATAACGAGTCAAGCAAAAAATGAATTTGTAATTTGTGTTGTTTAATGTTTTAGGGACTCCTGAGAACTGGCAAACCAGGCTGTCGTCTTGTGAAACAGTGGATGTAAAGAATCTAGCTAGCTAAAGCATTTACTGCAAATTGAATGTACAATTGTGTAAGCTTGCCTTGCAATGCAGCTGAAGTAACATAGCTAGCTAACTATTTACTTGCTTATTGTGTAGTGGAGGATAAAAATAACTGTATGCCTATAGATGTCTAGCTAGCTACAGTAGCCGATCTGTGTATGAACCCTAAAGTATTAGATTCTGAACTAATATTCATACCAATCTATGAACCTCAGCTATCATAGTTGTTGTATCAACTGTTGTTTCAACAACAAGTCTGAATGGCTTTAATCAAGCCTATGGATAGAGTAGAATATAATAACTTTATTGTGCCAAGGATGTAAGTCCTATATACATGTACTGTAGTTATTACCACGCATGAGATTCCCACATTGTAGCCTGTACATTGAATACGCTGGGAGTCAGGAAGCAGGTGCAGAAAGTGAGTTTAATGAAAAGAATAAAGGCAGATAAACAAAACAGGAGAAGCGTACTTAACGTGAGTAAAATAAATATTGCCTGATGACTGAGGCTATTGAGGGCTAAATATAGGGAGAATAATCAAGGTGAGGATGAGGTCCAGGTCTGCGTAACGATGGGGAGCAGTTGTGCGTAATTATGGTTGCCAGGATTGTTGGTTAGTAGACCGGTGATGTCATGCGCTGGAGCGGGGGAGTGGGAGTAGGTGTGACAGCACACGCCAATGACACACGGATACAGTAACAGGATGAGGACACGCGAGGGCAAGGCGCTCCTCTGGCTGTGCCCCTCCCACTCATCAGGTACTGGAGCTGACCGCCATGACGTCGGGAGTCCAGGAGAGACCTGATGGCATAAGCGGGGGTCCCATCGATGTCCAGGGAGAGGTGGAGGTTTGTTGTGGGGGATGGCATCAGCCAGGGGACCAGGAACCCCTGGCCTGAGGAGGGAAACATGAAAACAGGGTAAGATCCGGTAGTTGTTGGGGAGTTGTAATCAGTATGCAACCTTGTTGACCCTCTGGAGGACCTTGAAGGGGCCCATAAACCGGGGCTCAGAGTCCGACAGGGCAGGCAGAGCGGGAGGTTCCTGGTGGAGAGCATCACGTGGGAAGCCTTCCAAACCTCCTCTGTGCACCGGAACCACTCGTCCACCACTCGGGGTCCATGGGGCCAGGGCCGGCTGATATCTGAGGACGCAGTTGAAGGGAATCAGCCCAGTGGAGGTGTGAAGAAGTGAGTTCTGGGCGTACTCTGCCCAGGGAAGAAACTGGGCCCACTCCCCCTACCGGTCCTGGCAGTGACTCCTAAGGAACCTCCCAGCTCCTGGTTGATCCAGGAAATTACATAGAGGGCGACATCATGAGCCAAGGTGTGCCACCAGTACTTTGCGGAGATGGATTGAATAGTGCAGGTGATACCTGAGTGTCCAGCAGCGGGGGATGTGTGCACCCAGGTCAACAGCCAATTCTTTACCCACATGGGGATGTAAGTGCTCTCCGGGAGGGTAGGTAGCAGGTGCAGGTTCCCTCTCCAGAGCCTGGCAGATGTACATGGCTACATCCCAAAGCACGGGGGCAATGATTCAGGAGGATGTAATGATAGGCTCACTCAGGACAGGAACATCTCCCGAATCGTGGAGACTGGACAGGGCATCGGCTTTGAAATTCTTTGAACCTGGGTGATATGAAGAAAAAGACCCACCCTGCTTGACGTGGGTTCAGCCACCTCGCTGTCCGTATGTATTACAGGTTACGCTGGTTGGTAAGGATGAGAAATGGGTCCTTGGCACCCTCCAGCCTGTGTCTCCACTCCTCTAATGCCAACTTCACAGCCAGGAGCTCCCAGTCACCAACGTCATAGTTCCTCTCTGCAGTAGACCATTTCTTTGAGTAGTATGCACATGGATATAAGTTCTTTGGTTACCTTAGATCTGGGTGTTTCAGCAACGGGGCGGAGATGAACCCTGCAGAGGGTGCAATGGGAGAGGGTAGCGGTTCTTGGTGGTGATGGAATTGAGGCTACCGAGGGCTAAATAAAGGGAGAGTATTCAAGGTGATGATGAGGTCCAGGTATGCGTAACGATGGGGAGCAGGGGTGCGAATGATAGTTGCCATGAGTGGTGGTTAGTACACAGGCGACGTCGCGCATAGGAGCGGGGGTCGGCGTGAAAGATTCTACCTTTGTGTTCCATTGTCTTGTCATTGTTCAGCACCGCTCTTCCTTTCTGGAGTACAATAGTACAATCCTGTCTCACTTTTTTCATGGTGCCGGCCAGATTTGTTTTCTTTGCAAGCAACTTGTTCGCCAATGACAGTGAGCTGAAGGAATTGTCCATGATGACATTTCTCCTCTTGCCAAGGTAAGGTTCCACAAGCCTTATCACCACATTCTCTGAGACTAGCTCACCTGCTGCCAAATGTGGATATGTTCCCAGATATTGGCAGTTCAGCATGTACAATTACACAGGTTCTCACTGTGTAGCCTACTCCAAGTAGGCCAGAGTAGACTGATAACATACCATTTTTGGATTATAATCAGAACAGATCAGTTCAATAAAATGGTCCGCCTTGTTCTTCCTTCACAACTGGTGATTATATAATTAAGCAATAATGTCAGAGGGGGTGTGGTATATGGCCAATATACCATGGATAAGGGCTGTTCTTATGAAAGTCAAATTTTATTGCTCATATACACATGGTTATCAAATGTTACTGCGAGTGTAGTGAAATGCTTGTGCGAGTCTAGCGAAGTGCTTGTGCATGCAGGCTGTGGTATTTTGGCCATATTCCACAAACCTTCGAGGTGCCTTTTTGCTATTATAAATTGGTTACCAACATAATTAGAGCAGTAAAAATACATGTTGTCATACCCGTGGTATACTGTCTGATATACCACAGCTGTCAGCCAATCAGTATTCGGGGCTCGAACCACCCAGTTTATAATTATGCATCGTTTGCTTCCCCTCGCTCATCGCCTCACCCATTCACCCCCTTTCTCTCCATCAAACTTTACTTAATTTATTGAATCTGTTGTTATAGTATGTGTGAAATTAGTTTTGGTATAATTTATGTAAAGTTTTGAGGCAATTATCCGGGTGATTATCAGCTGGGTACTGCACTTTCAACTGCCGGGAGAAGGAGGGGGAACGGGGGAAAACCATTCAAAAAATGACATGCCCTCCTAAAACTGGTTATTACTCCAGTTCTGTTTGCGATATTAAGATTCTAACACTGACAGTGTGTTATATAGACTTACTTAGGATAAGTAAAGAATGGAGGGGGGCATGAGTAATATATTTTTTAAATTCATGAGCAGTCAAAATGACTACTTAAGCGCTTCTAGTGTTAAAATAAATTGCTAAGAATGTGAGATTAGGGTTAGAGACTTCCCTAGCGGGTCTCGAACCCAGGCCACCAGCACCAATGACGACCACCCTAACCACTGTCAAATGAAGGGATATCTCTAGGGGATGTGCTTATTGGGCCAGTATATTTTGGCCAAAACCCTAAATCCTAACCCCCCCTCCCTAGTAGGGTGACTACCCTAGCGGGTCTTGAACCCAGGCAACTTGCACCTAGGCACTTGTGTAGATCTGAAACAACTTGATATGTGTAAGCAATACGGTAAATGCCATTTGAAGTCAATCTCAGCTCTGTTAAAAGTACACTCAAGAAAAAAAATGTATTGATCATAGTCATTCATAAGTATCATTAAGTGTCTCCTGACCCCTCCTGTCTCAGCCTCCAGTATTTATGCTGCAGTAGTTTATGTGTCGGGGGGCTAGGGTCAGTTTGTTATATCTGGAGTACTTCTCCTGTCCTATTCGGTGTCCTGTGTGAATTTAAGTGTGTTCTCTCTAATGCTCTCTTTCTCTGTTTCTTTCTCTCGGAGGACCTGAGCCCTAGGACCATGTCTCAGGACTACCTGACATGATGACTCCTTGCTGTCCCCAGTCCACCTGGCCGTGCTGCTGCTCCAGTTTCAACTGTTCTGCCTTATTATTATTGGACCATGCTGGTCATTTATGAACATTTGAACATCTTGGCCATGTTCTGTTATAATCTCCACCCGGCACAGCCAGAAGAGGACTGGCCACCCCACATAGCCTGGTTCCTCTCTAGGTTTCTTCCTAGGTTTTGGCCTTTCTAGGGAGTTTTTCCTAGCCACTGTGCTTCTACACCTGCAGTGCTTGCTGTTTGGGGTTTTAGGCTGGGTTTCTGTACAGCACTTTGAGATATCAGCTGATGTACGAAGGGCTATATAAATACATTTGATTTGATTTTGATTTGATTAAAACAGGTTACATTTGCCCCACCAACATTAGACAACTTTACAGAAAGCCCTTAAATTTACATTTATGTCACTTAGCAGACACTTATCCAGATCAACTTACAGTTTCGATTGCATCCATCCTCAGTTTGGAAAATACATGGGCAAGTCTTTCCGTTGGCTTATGGAGAACACCCTGTACCTCACCAAGCAGGTGAAACAGGAGGAGGTGATGAGGCAGTTCAACCCATTGGGCGACCCAAAAAATTTGAACTGGATGATCCTGTCCTGGGTGATGTCTGGATGACCAGAGAGGCTATAGTGGTAGAGGTCACATCTGGAAACTTGGCAAACAATTGTGCCTCACGGAGCAAGTTCAACAGGGACATCAATGTCAAACTGGACTTGTTCCAACGCATGCAACGGCTCACCAGGGAGGGTGTCTCGGAGAGACATCCACTATACAGCTCCTTCTGCATGTTCCTGTACACAGCCTTCACTGTGGAAGACCAGGCTGACCTAGAGAAGCTGAAGGAGGTCTACATCTGTGGGATTTTCCCTGCTAACCCCACCAAGCAGCACATCCGGGAGCACTGTAGGACTAAGGTATCACATCCAAGAGAGCTGATGAAGAGAGTGGAAGATGTCCTAAAACACTTCTACCTAGCCAAGGACCCCAACGATGTACTGCTCTTCAAGCCATCGATGCTGAAGATGTGGAGAATCCAGCGTGTACACATCCTGAGAGGCTGCCTGAGTGACCCTGCAATTCAATCACGTCAAGGGTGAGGGGGTGACTGCCCATCTGTAACCCTGTCAGGGAGGGCTAACATTTTCATCAGGCTCGGTGAGTGACAGGTAACCGTGTCTCCACCGAGCCGTTCCAGGCCCAGGGTATGACTGGAGTGGCACGTTGGAATTTCCAGAGGTTGGTTGACCTGAAGCAGCCTAATGTGGTCCTACCTGCTGTTTTTGTCCCGTTGCTGACGGTGAAGCTGAACATGGCCTCTGTGAAGGTGACGGGGCAGGCCAAGTATTCAGCGATGCACGTCTCCAACAGGGACACAGGAGAGAGGTTTGGACTCCAATACCTGGAGCCAGGATGTCAACCTGCTCAGCTCTGCTGGGACAAGCACAAGGTGCAGAAGTCAGACCCTTACTCCTGTGGCTGTAGAGCCAGACCAACCTCCAGCAGCTCAGCCACTGTCATGCATGGATTACTCTGCCCGAGTTGTGGTGTTCAGTGGCCCTGCAACTCCTGCTCCTTCCACAGTGGCCATGGAGGGAGACATCGCTCAGGTAATCCAGAATGATTTCACTCACTCAATTTACTCACTCACATAGTTTAGCTCCATGATTATTTTCCCTAAAGGTAATTGGGCCCCTATTTCAGGAAAGGACATGTATCCATAACCTTCTGGCTCTGGCAGCTCTACTCTCTACTGATACTGATCCAGGCCCAGCAGCGCAGGCCCAGCCCTTACTGGTTGCCCTTTTCCGCTCCTCTTTGGCACCAGCTCCTACTTGATATAGGTAATTCATATTATATCACCAACATAGGTGAGGTATGTGTGCGGGCAGTAACTAATTCTGTCTCATGCACACACACATAATGTAGGTTAGTGTATAGTGAAGGCATTGTCATATAAAATAATATTGTGTGATGGACAGAGCCCATGAAAACTGCAATTGATGTCCAATCACCATGGGGAGAAAGACAACCTGATGTGGGTGGATGAGGATTATGATGCCCTGGTGCAGAGAACATGCATTGACCCAAACAGCCTTTTGCACCCTACCACAATGCAAAATATCTCCAGGTATATAAAACATCTGGCCAAGCGAAAGAACACCAGCTCAGCACTTAACACCAGCCAGAATAAGCCCCTGGAGACACAGCAGCTGTGGCAGTGTCTTACTACAGAGAGTGAAACGGTCAGTGTCCCAGTCACACCCATCCCACCTTCTCCAGTAAACCCACCAGCGGTGGGTCCTCCCCAGGATGCAACTCTGATGGTGGGTCCTCCTCAGGATATCCCTATGACCCAGGCCTCAGTTGAGAGGATGGTGAAAGAAATCTTGGATAATCAGCAGTAGCAGCAAAAAAAGTAACATAAGGAACTGTTTAGCATGTGGCCAGCCAAAGTTCCGCTACCTCGGTGATGGCTCCATCATTCATTTATTTCATCAGACTGGAGAGGTGAACAACTTCTACTGCTCTTTAAACCTCTTGAGTGTAGGGGGCAGTATTTTGATGTTTGGATGAAAAATGTAACCAAATGAAACTGCCTATGTCTCAGGCCCAAAATCTAGAATATGCATGTAATTGTCAGATTAGGATAGAAAACTCTAAAGTTTCCAAAACTGTCAAAATATTGTCTGTGACGATAACAGAACTGATATTGCAGGCGAAAACCTGAGGAAAATCTGGAAGTGCTGTTTTTCCTGAAAGCTCTCTGTTCCATTGCATGCCTTGCCTCCATTTAAAGGGATATCAACCAGATTCCTTTTGCTATCGCGTCATTGGATGGCTGGATGCCAGCAGCGTTTTGCATGCGCCAACAGAGTGGAGCAGACATTTTCTCTCTCTCTCCTATGGAAGAAGCTATCGTCCGGTTGAAATATTATCGATTATATATTGTAAAAATAACCTGAGGATTGATTATAAAAAACGTTTGACATGTTTCTACAAACTTTACGGATACTATTTGCAATTTTCGGCTGCCCCGTCGTGACCGCTCGAGCCTGTGGATTTCTGAACATAAGGTGCCAACTAAATGGATGTATTTTGGATATAAAAATAATCTTTATGGAACAAAATAAACATTTATTGTTACTGGGAGTCTCGTGAGTGCAAACACCCGAAGATCAAAGGTAAGCGATTCATTTTATTGCTTTTCTGACCTTCGTGACCAATCTACTTGGCTGCTTGCTGTTTGTAATGTTTTGTCTGCTGAGAGAGATGTCCTTACATAAAAGCTTGGTATGCTTTCGCCGAAAAGCTTTTTTATTATCTGACACGCCAGGTGGATTAAAGGTATCCCAGACATAAGCAGCAGACGGCCTCACAAATTCAAGAATGCCATTTGAGGAGTTTGCTGCTACTACCTTTCAACGAGAGCTGAAGGCCTCAAAGTAGAGGGGACAGTGAGGAAGGAAGA
Source organism: Oncorhynchus kisutch (assembly GCF_002021735.2). Classification (NCBI taxonomy): domain Eukaryota; kingdom Metazoa; phylum Chordata; class Actinopteri; order Salmoniformes; family Salmonidae; genus Oncorhynchus; species Oncorhynchus kisutch. Next base: position 48,529,404 of record NC_034179.2, read on the forward strand.
AAACTGAGGAAAGAAAAAAGAGAACATTCTCAGAGAAGCAACCCTCCGGCCGTCTGTGCAGGTTCTGCCACCAGCCGCTGAAGCATGGCCCCAATGGTCCTCACATCCACACTGGCTTACCTGGAGTGGCAGGAAAATATATCTACTGCCCTGCCAAAGAGTTTTCCCTGATGTTCCATCAGTTCGCCTTTTATTTTCGACATAAATATAACGTGAATATGTACTAAATTTGGAAAATAATCGCTATAGTTAGTGTGAAAAGGTTTGTTGTCCTGTTCTCAGTGTATATATTATTGTTCATTGTTATTTTGTGTAAATGTTGTACAAAGACCTCCATTTTATTCTAGTTACTGTAAATATGCCCTAAATTATAAACAAATTGCTATAGTTAGTGTTTGAAAAGTTTGTTGTTGACATGGTTGCATTTGACATTGTAATGCATATCTTGTTTATGAAGACAATATCAAGAAAACAGTCATTGCTTTACTTTGAGGTGGAAAACAATTTATTTGTACAAATAAAAAGCAATACATTAAACAGAGCTTGGAATATAACTGCCAAGGCAGAATATTAACTTCAGATTTCGCTTTTATTGACCTACGCAGAAGATGATCAGAGTGAGTCCGCTCCTGTCCTCTACAATTATTTATCCTGAGGGTATAAACTCAATTATAATAAAGAATCAAAGACCAAACATTTTTATAGGCTGATTAACATTCAAAACTATCATTAGTAAATTGTATAGTAATTGTACCAACATCCAAGGGAATAAACTCTCATGTTTATTTTCATAAACTTATCATGGGATTCATGATTAAAATACGGTGTAACAAGTATTGTAAATACTCAACAAGTAGTGTCCTTGGAGGGGATCAAATCATCTCAAAAGCAGGCAGAAAGGGTCAAATAAGGTTGCATAAATTGTACTACAGCCATACATGACCAGCCTTTTCATACTGGTACCCCATGGAAATCAAAACCACAGCCCTGGCATTGCAAGCACCATACTCTACCTACTGCACCACACAGAAATATCAATTGTTTAAATAAGGAAATTAAATAAATTAGGAGAGAATAGTCAAAATAACTGATACATGCCGTGAACCAAAATAATGGCGTGAACTAAGAGGTTGTGAGTTAGAATCGCAGGTGAGGACATTTTGAATAATAATTACTGAATAAATGAACATGCACACATTGTCAAATCAAATGTAATTTGTCACATACACATGCTTGTGAATAAATACTATGGCGAGTCAGCCAGGAGTCGAACCTAGAACCTTCTGATCCGTGGTCAGATGCGGTATCCTGTGAGGATCCGAATGGGTCAGATCAGCTTGGCAATGGATGACAGTAACCAGACCCTCTCTCACCCACAAAGGGGAGGAAGGAGCTACTGGCGGGTTGACAGCTCACACCCTGTCGTAAATCAAAGGAGAGGAGAGAGAACATCCCTCTCCAAAATCCACACAGGAATGTTATTTTGTCTACACAGTCTTCCTGCCGAAACTCGAATAGTTTAAAAGTGAATACTGGAATAATAACTCTAACATAAGAACGTGGGGAGTGGTCAGAGATGATCTTTAGAAAACTAATGTCATATTGGTTTTAATTTTGTGATGGCATTAAAAGTGTTAGAAAGGAAATACTGTAACTTAAAGTATAAACACTACATGTACTAAGTCTCCATCCTTAACGTTGTATATGAAATATGAAAGTATGAAAGTATTTTTGCTAAGATAGGAATGTGATTTTAGGAGCCATAAGAGAATTTGTCTTCTATAAACTTGATACAGTATGTAGCCATGCCCCGAGTGAGGTCAGAGAGCGTGTCAGCCTGACGGAACCGCCCATGTTGACCAGAGTGTATAAAAGGATTGATGAAGAATTTAACATTAGACCAGAAAAAAGTGTGAAGAGGTAGCTACACGTTTGAAATGGTTGGAACTTTGAACCTCAACACGAGGTGAAGAAAATAAACTCACCTCCCAGACCAGGATAGACGGGGAGCTGCAGCCCATGTCTAAAGTGGTTTGAACTCTAAATATCAACACGAGGAAGAGGCGAGAAACTCCCCTCTCACACAATCACTGGGACAGCTGATTAGCTGTACTAAGAAGAGTTTCTAATAAAATGAATTTAACCTGTTGTGACTAGGGGGCAGTAGTTTCATTTTTGGAAGAAAAGAAACGTTGCCGTAGTAAAACGGGATATTTTGTCAGGACAAGATGGTAGAATATGCATATAATTTACAGCTTAGGATAGAAAACTCTTAACGTTTCCAAACTGTAAAAATATTGTCTGAGAAAAATCCAATCCGGAAGTGCATCCTGTTTTGAAAGCGCTGCGTTCCAATGAGTCCCTATTGAGCAGTGAATGAGCTATCAACCAGATTACTCTTTCTCCGCATTCCCGAAGGTTTCTACAGCATTGTGACGTAGTTTTACGCATTTATGTTGAAGAATACCCGTAAGCGGCGACATTGCGCAAGTTGTCCTGATGCTTCCAAAGAGATTCTCGCGTAAAATACAGAGGTAGCCATTACTCCAATCGGTCCTACTTAACGAATTGTCCCGATGGATATATTATCGAATAGATTTTTGAAAAACACCTTGAGGATTGATTATAAACAACGTTTGCCATGTTTCTGTCGATGTTATGGAGCTAATTTGGAATCTTTTTAGCAGTTTTCGTGACTGCAATTTCCGGGCAATTTCTCAGCCAAACGTGAAGAACAAACGGAGCTATTGTGCCTACAAAAATAAAAAAGGAACATTTGCTATCTAACTGGGAGACTCGTGAATGAAAACATCCGAAGCTCAAAAGGTAAACAATTTAATTTGATTGCTTTTCTGATTTCCGTGACCAAGTTACCTGCTGCTAGCTGGACAAAATGCTATGCTAGGCTATCGATAAACTTACACAAATGCTTGTCTAGCTTTGGCTGTAAAGCATATTTTGAAAATCTGAGATGACAGGGTGATTAACAAAAGGCTGATCTGTGTCTCAATATATTTCGTTTGTGATTTTCAAGAATAGGAATATTTTCTAGGAATATATATGTTCGTTGCGTTATGCTAATTAGTGTCAGGCGATGATTACTGAGGGTGATTGAACATCATCTTGTACTTCTTCCATTTTCTAATAATTGCGCCAACAGTTGTTGCCTTCTCACCAAGCTGCTTGCCTATTGTCCTGTAGCCCATCCCAGCCTTGTGCAGGTCTACAATTTAGCCCTGATGTCCTTACACAGCTCTCTGGTCTTGGCCATTGTGGAGAGGTTGGAGTCTGATTGAGTGTGTGGACAGGTGTCTTTTATACAGGTAATGAGTTCAAACGGCTGCAGTTAATACAGGTAATGAGTGGAGAACAGGAGGGCTTCTTAAAGAAAAAGGTCTGTGAAAGCCGGAATTCTTACTGGTTGGTAGGTGATCAAATATTTATGTCAATGGCAATAAAATGCTAATTAATTATTTAAAAAAATCATACAATGTGATTTTCTGGATTTTTATTTTAGATTCCTGCAAAGTCGGTAGTGTATCAAATACTTGTTCTCCCCACTGTGTGTGTATATATATATATATATATATATATGTGTATATATATATCCCCTGTTTGATAACAACAAAGAGAATCAAATCAACCAATGTCTGTTTTGTGATTGAGAACCTCAATGTCAGACTTTCCTTGCTGAAGTAACTGACCAGAGACCCCAATAGCCTATTATTCTCTGATGCATTACACTGGTGACAGCCTAAAGTAAACAAACGTTTGAATCTCCCCCCACTGGCCATTGCCCTCTGGGCCACACCACAGATTGGCTGACACTTTGTTGTGATGAAGGGTTCCCTTTGAATTCAAGTTCCAAGCCTTGGAAATTGGCACAGAGTAAAGTATATTTCACCTTCAGACATTGGTAAATATTATCAAACCATCCCTCTGACTCAGAAAAGGGCAAAGAGGACTTAAGCAAATAAACAACAGCCGCTCCAAATGAAGACTTTTATTGAATTTCCAATTTTCTTGTGGGTCGTCTCTTGCAGTACTCATGATAAAAACAACCAGAAACCATTTATTATTTGACAATGTATCATGATTTTCACTGCCTAGGACATAGGTTGATCAAATTTCACACCGTTCTGTCATTTGGTTGCATGTGTCATGACATGGCCCTTTCTTGGTATAGATGGCTTCCCCCTCTCTCACTCTCTCCTACACCCAGGATCTGTTATATCAGGTAGTCAATTCCTGATGGAGACTCTCTCCCCCTGGCCATGCAGAAAGAGAGACCACAGAGTGAACAAAGGATTTCACGTGGCCAGACTCCTAAATCCCCACTATGGGAAAATGAAACTATATGTCCACTTGTGAAAATGTGGGAAGGGTCCGTGGACACTTAACCTTTCTGCGCACGGAACCCGCTAGCGGGCTGAAATTCCACAACATACGGTGATCGCTACATAAATAGTCATATTAAACATTCATGAAAATACAAGTGTCTCACATGTATCGAAAGCCTAGAATCTTGCTAATCCAACTGCGTTGTCAGATTTTAAAAAAGGATTTACTGCGAAAGAATACGATGCGATTATCTGAGCATAGAGCCCCATAAAACATTTTTTTTTAAACCAGCACAGGCGTAACATAATCACAAACTGCATTAAAATAAATTGTTTACCTTGGACGATCTTCGTATGTTTGCAATTCCAATGCTCATTGTTACACAATGAATGATCTTTTGTTTGATAAAATCTGAGACTATCGATCCCTACAGAATAAGTGCAAATCTTAGACACTAATTACTGGTCTGCAGCTAGAAATTATGTTAACCTGGGACGAGAATACCAAAATTTGCCGAAACAACTATTCTATGAGAACATTTCTGAATGGTTCTCTGAAGTATCCAACGAACCACGACTTTGATCTTCAGGGAAACAGAAAGCGAGAGAGACTCAGAACTCTCCAGCAGATGGACCGGATTCCAACAGAGAAGATCACAACGACACATGGGCGTCAATATATATTAATTGCAATTATTCCCGAATGAGTTAGCGTTGATGTGCAAAGGATTAGCATTTCAATTCATATAACTATTAACTGTGTTTAGTGATCCCTTTTGTCTTTCCCGCTTCTTCCTCAGTCCACACCCACTTCCCTTTGTCCACCAAGCCATCATATTGGCTTAGCCCACTAGGGAATCTTCCCTATCCTTGTTAGTAACCAATATCTGCTTATAGCTGTGTAATCCATCACACACAGGTCATTTCACAGTTCCTAAACCAGGCAGCTTCAGCCATATATTACTTTGACCACCAAGCATGCCCTCTGTATTATAGAGGAGCACAAGCAAGATGGAGTCTATTTCCTCAAGCCACACAGAGTCCCAGCTA